>NC_051311.1:4202347-4513680 GCF_015220235.1 Choloepus didactylus | reverse complement strand
AGGATGAGTGTGTGTGTGCAAGCATGTGGGGGGAGTGTGTGAGAATCTGCAAATGCATGTGTGTGTGAGTGTGTGTGTGTGACAGATTTCAGATAAAAAAGATCTTTGGGAATGGAGAACATTCTTTATTTAAAGCTTTGCTTTAGGAAACAGGTTTTTAGGTTCCAGAAAACACAAATTGAAGCATGACTCCCGTGACAGGGGGCATAGCAGATACCCTGGGTCTAAAATACCCTGAGGAAACATGATTTCCAGTCCCTGGAAATAGAGCACGGACTCTAGACTCAGGCCAGGAGAGAACCAGCCAAGTGAGGGCGATCAGAGAAGCCCCAGATCACCCCCACAGTCCTGACACTTCATTCCAGCTGCTGTCAGCCAGGATGTTGGGTCCGGGCTCAGCAGCCTGGATGTGGGGTTCAGGCTCAGTGGCCTGGATGTGGGGTTTGGGCTCAGAGCCTGGATGAGGGTTTTGGGCTCAGTGGCCGGGATGCAGGGTCCAGGCTCAGCAGCAAGGGCCTGAGGTGCTGCCACCCCTGGATGCAGAGCCAACAGGCCAGGGCCAGACGGGACCATGGCCCAGCGAGAATCTCGAGTCTCAGAGAGCAGCCAGCCCGCAGAAATGATCGGGAAAGAGCAGGAAACCCAAGACAAGAAGCGTGGAAGCCAGGCCTCTGGGTATCTGAGGGATGGGACCTAGGTCCAGGCATGGACAGAAGGAATGGGGCTTGCTGGCATCCAGGGTCCCCCCTAGGGCTGGGGCTCGTTTTGGTGGCTCCAAGAGAGTGTGTGTAGGGGGAGGTGGGGGGTGGGTTGAAACAGAGTATAAACATGTAAACAACTGGAGAAGGAGAAAATAAAAGAAATCAGAAAATACGTTATGAACCTTAAAATCTAGTGGAGCCGATAAGATCTCTATCTGTCCTCTATCCATCATATCGTTCTCATTCTCTCTCCTCTCTCCCTCTCTCTCTCTTACCTGTCTCTCATATTGTCAACCATCTCTCTCTTTATCTACCTATTCATCCATCTATCTATTCATCTATCCAAAAATCTTTCCCCAAAAGCTGAGAGAACAGAATAATGTGGTGATGGAAAGCATCATGGGAGGAGTCAGAGGAAGTTCTGGAAGGATGTGGCTCTGGGAATGTAAGTCCTGAGAGCAATGGAGAATGTGAGAAGGAGGGGAGGAGGCATAGGCACGTGGACTCTCCAAGGCCCAGGACCTTGCCCTCCTCCACTCACCCCGCAGGGCCCTGCTCCCCTCAGGGTGCTGCTGTGGGTGCCCTCACTGCCGGGAACGTGTCACAGCTGGGTGAGGGGTACTGAGCTGTGGCACCTTCACAACAGCCTTTCTTGGAGGAATCTTTCTCGGAAGCATTTTCGTGTGAGCAGGTCTTTTGTCCCCAGTGCCTCCGGGAGAGCTGCAGGCTGCATCTCTGAAATGCATGGGGACTTGGCTGCTTTATCCATAAAGCATCACACTTGTGTGGAGATCCAGCAATGCGGTCGCAGTTGATTCGTCTGGGGGGGGGGGGTGGCGGCCGGTAGCTAAATCCTAGGCTCTCAGGATTGCTCGGAGGGTACCGGCGGCGGGGGCTCTTTCCCGGAGGCGAGGGCGAGGCGGGGGACTTGGCCAGGTCCCCGGCGGGGGGCGTGCAAAGTATGGAGGGCGGCGAGAAAGGAACAGGCGGGACACGGTTCTTTTAGGGTGAAGAAGCTAAGAGAGAGAGTTTATTAGGGGAGAGTACAAGCTTATATCGGGCGGTTTAGAGGGCGGGGTAGCTGTAGGGGTTAAAGGCTTGGATTGGTTCTGAGAGGACGCGGAAGCTGTTTGCCGCGGGCAGGAGTTGCTCTGGCAACGGTGCATGCGCACTGGCGGTGGGGGGAGTTGCACTGGCAACGGGGAGTGTCCGGGCAAGATAAGGGGGTGGGGAAAAGGCGGTTCCCTCCGGCAAGCCTCCCCTAACAGTGGTATTTTGGGTGAGGAAATGGGGCCTGCCTCCGGCCTCACTTTCCCAGGCCTGGGGGGCTGTGGAGGGCGCTGTCACCCGTGCCCACCACCCTCCCCAGGGGCGGATCCGGTCCCCTGGCCCAGGCCCGCCAAGTTGAAGCACGTAATCAGTGTCCCGCACAGCAAGGTGTTTTGCAATTCTCATTTTTTGCTTTGAGAACATCACACATTGCCCGGAAAAGCTCTTCTTGGGAGTATCAAAAGAATGAGACTTTTCGCTGCTGGAGAAAGAAAAGAAAACTCAGCAGCAAGAGGCTGCACCTGATGGAGACCCTGGCCTTCTGGGAGGGGAGGAAAAAACGCTGGCGGAGGGGCATTGCTTTTGAAATAGTTGGTGCTTTAGAGAAGACACATTGTTTCCTGAGGCTGTTAAAGAGGCAGTTGACTAACAAGAATATTGAGAAACCTTCAGTTGCAGATACCTTGTTAACACACGGCCCTACGTCCCGGGTCCCAGCGCCCCAGTGGCCCAGCAGTCCCTGCTGGTTGGATGAGGCTCCAGCCAGCTCAGTGATGGAGTCTGTCGGCTCCATCACTGCATGTTTAGTTTCTGATCCATCAGGGTGGGTGTGTGCACACCATTTTGACACCACCATGAAGTTGTCTCTTGTTCTCTTGTTTTCCTAAATCAGCACGCATACGCTGCATAGAAGCATTCTTATTAAAAATATACTAGTTATGTGCTGCTGTGGCAAAAAAAAAAAAAAAAAAAAAATGTACAGCAAAACTGCACCAAGTTCTTTCCTAAAAGTTATGGTAGCAGATTTCTTAGAATTTGTAAGTCCACGTTTTTGAAAATAAAAGATTTAGTGTGTGTGTATGTAAATGTGTATGACATATTATAATTTTATTCACCTACAGTTTGGTCTTATTCTTCAAGGGTTCATTATGTAAGTTCCTGCCAATAGGAAGTTGTGTAGGGAAAAAAGCCATCCAAATATGTATTATTAGCTAATGAGCTGAGCAATTATAAAATTAGCATGCACTCAAACACTCCTTGCCGACTAACTCTTAAACATCCAATTATTCAATGCAATTAGATTGAAAAGTGAAATTGGGAATCTTGTGACAAAATGCAGGGTTTTATGAATTTGATGAAATGGAAGGTTGGCGAACTGTTTCAACTATATGCCAAATCACTGACAAATGAAAATCTGGCACAAGTTAACCAATTAGATGGAGGAAGAGAGAGAAAATACACAAAGATGATAACAGACTAGCTGTTTCAAAGGGAATAATTCTATTATCCAAGAGTTAGACAAAACCTTTGGGAAAACTGATGGAGCTTTCAAATATTTTGCAAGCATGATACGCTCTCTAATTATGCTACAGAAATTAAACATGAAATGAAGGTTCTTATCAAGTAATCATATAAATTTGTCTAAGATATAAAGAAAAACCAAAGAAACACTACTTTTATTTTCTGGAATGTATACTATGTAAGAAAATATAACAGAGTAGTTATATTTACAAGTTAAATTTAATAAAAATGACACAAAATAAAACAAACTTATTTTATAATTCTACCCCTAAATTTTAAGACAAAGACTCAACCAAACTTGATATTTTATAAAAACTATTTACTGTGAATTTTTGATCGCCATCCTGGTACCAACCACTGCCACATAATAAAAATGTGCAATATATAATTCTTGTTGGAAAGCTCTATTATTTTGACCGCTGTCTTTTCAAACTTTTTCCTTTCATGAAAATATGCACATATAATTAAATAAGCATTCCTCCATGTCTGTGACTTTTCAGGTTTTTTTTATGTAAAACATTTTGTTTCTGTTTAGAGTCCCCTAACTCTTTCCCCTGTGGAATATTTTCTTAGTTGCTCCATTTCAGAAAACTCTATCAGTGCTAATTTTTTAATCTTTCCCAGAGAAAGTAACAGATCCTGGTGCTATAAAATTTTCTTGTCTTAATATTGATCATGACCCCTTTTTTGAAAACACTTGAGCAGAAATGCCTGCTTGCCTCCTTCTAGGGTAATGCTTCTCAATGTGTTATTTTTGTTGTTGTTGTTCATTATTGCCCTCCTACGGAGCTTGTTTTTTTTCTAATTACTCCCAGTGACATTTTAATAACATAGATATACTCCCTATTTCTATATTTTGACCCTTTGAAGGGTGTACTAGTTTTCTAACTTTGCTGTAACAAATTACCACAAACTCAGCAGCTTCAAATACATAAATTTATTATCTTATCATCCTGTAGGATAGAAGTCTGACTCGGGTGTTGCCAAAGGGGCCATCAGGGCTGCATTGCAAGGGGAAAATGTTTCCGGCTTCCAGACGCCATCGCATTCCTTGGCTTGAGGCCCCCTTCCTCCACCTTGAAAGCTAACAACGCCGCACCCGTGTTCCCTTTCGCCATTGCTGCATCTTCCTCTACCACTTTAGGGAAACTTGAGGTTCCGTTGGTCCACTTGGATAATCCCGGGTCATCTCTGCATCCTAAGGTCGTCTGATTTGCAACCGTCACTCCCCTTTGCCAGGCCACCTCTGTTTGCTGTTCCAGGGCCGAGGACATGGACATCTTTGGGGGCTAGGACTATTTTACCTACCCCAGAAGGCCACAGGCTATTTTAATATTGAAGATCTTTGCCCTTTAAGAAGCAAGTTGCACCTCCTTAGTTTTCCAGGCTGCTATGACAGACACCACACAATGGGTTGGCTTAAACATGGGGATTTATTGGTTTCAGAGGCCAAACGTTCAAGCCAAGGCACTGGCTCGAGGACAGGCTTTCTCTGGAATCAGCAGCATTCTGGTTTGGGGACAGTTCTTGGGTTCCTTGGCTTGTGTCTTGCACAGAGGGATGTCCCCTCCTGTCCCTCCCCTCCTCTCCTCTCTTCTCTTCTTTCTTCCGGGCTCCACTGACCTCCAGCTCCCAGCTCCTCTGTGTGTCTTTCTCTGACTATGTCTGAACTCCTTCTGCTTATAAAGGCCTCCGGTAAACTGGATTAAGACCCACCATCCATGAGTTGGGCCACCCCTTAACAAAAATGACATTGAGAGATCCTATCGACAATGGGTTCCCACCCCAGGAATGCAGATCAGGACCAAGAATGTGTCTAAATTGGGGAGCACCATTCAATCCACCACAGCCACCAAGATTGCTTGGACTAGGATTAGGGAACACAGCCTGGCCACCTCCCCCTTTTCTCTTCATCTTTGGACTTGAGGCCAATAGTCAATACACCTCCAGGCAAGAAACCCATTAGATTATTAATTTTTTTCTGTATACATGTATCTAGAAGTATCTGAATGTATAAAACACTTTTTGAAGAAAATGAGCAACACCTGTACATTTATTTTCAACACAGGAGCTCTCGTCATGGCCCCAACACATCGGCGCCCACACCGAGAGTCTCTTCTGTACCCGCGGAGCCTGGGGCACCGCTTCAGAGCACCTCTCTCTCTCTCTCTCTCTCTCTCTCTGTCTTTCATCCTGAGAAATGCCAGAGACCAACATCCAGACTGGAAGGCAGCAATACATCAAAGTTGTTCCCAGACTTGTTCAGTGTCTGCCTCAAACCCACTTTTGCTATAAATAAACGATCACTGGGACTTTTGAAAAATGTAACATAGAAACACAGCTAAAAATGCAGTCTCCTGGGAAATGACCAATCACAGCGCTTCCTATTTTTTTTTTAACCACAGGTATTGTTGCAAAGGCAGCAATTCTGACATTTTGGGCCTGGAGGCTTTTTCCACTGAAGTCTTTTTCTTTTTTAAAAATGAGCCCTGAGCCAAATCACAGGTTTTTCTTCTCTTGGCTGCATCAATTAATGGTACCTGCAAATCCAACTCAATTTCATTTTCTTGAAATGGAAACCTGGGGAAAGCTTCCCCTTTTCAAAGGAAACCTACCTGAAAACTGTTCCCACTAGTGAAGATGACGATGCCGGGCCCCAGGACACAGACACAAACCTGGAGCAATGCTGCCTGGAAAATGGGACAATTTCAAAGCACATCCGTATCTTTTCAGATAATGACTTGGGAAGGAAGGCACAGATTCTATATATTAAGGATAAAATCACTTGTGATTGCTGAAGAGTCCTCTCAGTGGTAAAGCCTCTCCATTTTTGCCTCAGTCATTATAAAGTCAAAAGATCTGGTGCTTCCCCATCACCGTCCACCTCCACGATGACGATAGGTAAAAGCCACTTCTCTATCAAGGAAGGAATCTGGTTCTTGACTAAACTGTGCCGCAGATGAACTGGGTTTCCAATGTGCCTGGTCTCGACCCTCTGTGAGCCCAGCCTCGTTTCTCTCTCTCGTGGTCCCGGCCTAAGCTCACGACGGCAGCCGATGCTGGTGCCCGATGGTGCCTCCCCCAGCCCGGCTGTGCCAGGGCCCACTCAAGCACCAACAACCTGCGATGATTCGTTTCTTGGGTCGACTTGTCGAGGCTGCGGTGGGCAGCTGTTCTGTCGAATGCTGGCCACGACGCTGCAGTGGACTTATTCTGTAGAAGTGGTTAACATCCACAACCAGCTGACTTTAAGTAAAGGAGTTCCCCGTCGAAAATATGGGTGGGCCTCACCCAGCCAGTGGGAGGCCTGAGAGCACAAGGTAAGGTTTCCAGAGAAGAAGGCGACATTCCACCTGGAGACGGCCTCCTGCTCCTCTCGGGGTTCCACTGTCAGCTGCTGCGTGGGTTTCAGACTTGCCAACCCTCAGTCGTATGAACAAATTCCTTAAACTTGTTTTTCTCACCACATGCCCCACTGGTTCTGTTTCTCTGGATCTCTGGAGAACCCTTACTGATATCATCCTCATCCCCTAGAGGATGTCTCTGTTTTCCAAACTGATAAGTAGCCGAAATGTCCCACTAAACCCTTTGACTGGTTCGAGTAGAAACAGCCCCCAGGCCCCAAAGCAGAGCATCTTCCCTCCTCCAAGCCAGCCGATGTCCCTGCCTCCTCCACTCTCCAGCTCAGGGCCTGCCTTCGCAGTCTCCATGGCAACCAGAGGGATCCTTTTGAAGTCAGATCTTGTCACTCCTTCCGATTCTCACCTCATCTCAGATTAAAATTCAAAGCTCTGACACATCCCAAAGTAATGTGGGTAGAGAATAAAAATATATATGCAGGGCCCTCTGAGGAGCTGGGGGAAAATGCAGAGGTATTGGGTTTCTGAATCACTTGGGTTGTTGCTGATGTTCACACAAACTTTGAGGACTGATGGTTTGATGTGCTGAGCCGTCTATCTTGGAAGATTTGCATTTATGAGTCTTGTTACTGAAAAAGAGAGGCGAAACCTGCTTGTAAGTACACCTAAGAGTCTCCCCGCCGAGTGCCTCTTTGTTGCTTAGATGTGGCCCCCCCCCCTCTTAGCCACCTAGGCAGGTGATCTCACTGCCCTCCCTACTACGTGGGACCTGACTCCCAGGGGTGTAAATCTCCCCGGCAACGCAGGATATGATTCCCAGAGATGAATCTGGACCCGGTATTGTGGGATTGAGAACATCTTCTTGACCAAAAGGGGGATGTGAAATGAAACGAAATAAAGCTTCAGTGGCTGAGAGATTTCGAATGGAGTCGAGAGGTCACTCTGGTGGACATTCTTATGTACTATATAGATAACGCTTTTAAGGTTTCAATGTATTGGAATAGCTAGAAGTAAATACCTGAAACTACCAAACTGCAACCCAGTAGCCTTGACTCCTGAAGATGATTGTATAACAATGTAGCTTACAAGGGGTGACGGTGTGATTGCAAAAACCCTGTGGATCGCACTCCCTTTATCCAGTGTATGGATGGATGAGTAGAAAAATGGAAACAAAAATTAAATGAAAAATAGGCTGGGGGGGATGGTGTGGGTGTTCTTTTTTACTTTTGTTTTTATTCTTATTTTTATTCTTTCTGGTGCAAGGAAAATGTTCAAAAAGTAGATTGGTGTGATGAATGCACAACTATATCATGGTACTGTGAGCAGCTGATTGTACTCCATGGATGATTGTATGGTATATGAATATATCTCAATAAAACTGAATTAAAAAACAAATCCAAAACTCTCACCTTGCCTACCTCACGCTCCCTAATCTTCTGAGCAGACTTCTCTGGCCTCATCTCCAAACTCCCTTGGTTCCCCTCCATGTCCTCCAACCACACCGGTGCCCCCACTTTTCCTCACACACACCCCCTCCCAGCCTGTTCCTGCCTCAGGGCCTTCACACGTGCTGTTTCCTGTGCCTGGAGGCTCGTCCCCCAGGTTTCCTCCCCCAGGCCTCTCCCTAACGGCCACCCTTGCAGAGAGGCATCCTCCGGTCACCCTAATTAAACAGCGGTTTGCTATCCCTCTCCCCTTAGCTCAGCTTGATTTTTCTTCCAGGTTCTAATCACCCTCTAACATACAAGTATTTGTTCATAACCTCATGTCTCTGCTCACGATCATGCAAATTCCCCATGAGATTCTGGCTTTGCTATATTCACTGCTCTGTGCCAAGTACCAGGAATGCAATACATTCTTCATTTATCAGACATTTGAGGAAGACATCCTACGTGGGCGACTCCGGATGACTCAGCTATGGGGAGGCAGTCTGCAAATCACGATACCCCAGAGGAGTGACCCGACAGGGTGTAGATTGGGTGGGAAAACCCCGCCTGGACCAGAAATCCAATGACCTGAGCTCAAATCCAGCCTCTTGATAGCTTTGGAATTTTGTCTAACGGCTTTACTCCCCTGGCCTCAGTTGGCTCCTGTGTAGAAATGGAAGCGGTCATGTTTCCACAACAGATTATTGCAGATATTAAACCAGACCGTGTATGTGGAAGTCCTCAGCGTGGTGTCTAACACGTAGCAAGAGCTCAGGCTGGGTTTGCTGATTAGCGAAAGAACCGGTAAACTCGCCAGCACGGAGAGCACAGCAGGGACCGTGGCCTCACTGCAGGCTGCTTGGGACGTTCCTGTATGTAGGGTCACCCTCAGTGTTTTGGATGAGGTGGGTATGGATGCACTTGAGGCTGAATTACATTTTTTTTTCCCCATTTTGGGTTTTTTCCACTATAGAGAAAGGAAGATCCCAATTTTTTTTTTTAACTTTGGATGAATTCTTCATTTGGAATTTTACTGTAGCGTATTTAGACATGAAAAAATTCCATAAATGAGCCAATGAATTAGTCCTTATTGAAAGATAGGCAATGATTCAGTTATCTAGAATTTTCATAGCCAACTCAGGCTGTCTCTGGTAAGTTTGGAATGACGCAGTGAAGATTTGAATGAATTTACCAGAATCTGGCTTCTTCACACCTAGAAGTGTGTCATTCTCCCCTCTGTGTAGCAGCATGCCAATGGCCGGTGGCCCTGGAGGCCGGAGTGGGGGTGGGGGGACTGGAAGGAAAGTTCCTGTGTTTGGAAGAGTCAATGCTATGGTGCAGAGTCAATGCTGGATAGGAATTCTGATTCCCCATATGCTGTGTGATGGTTAGGTTCATGTGTCAACTTGGCCAGGTGATGGTACCCAGGTGTCTGGTCAAGCAAGCACTGGCCTAACCGTTACTGCAAGGACATTTGTGGCTGGTTAATAAACCAGAAGGCTGGATTATTAAATCATCAGTCAATTGGCTGCAGCTGTGACTGATGATGTCAACAAAGGGTGTGTCTTCCACAATAAGAGAATGCAGTCAGCTGGATTTAATCCAATAAGTTGAAGACTTTTAAGTGAGACAGACAGAGGACCTTCACTTCTTCAGATGACAGTGAAGTGTTTCCTGAGGAGTTCGTCGAAGTTGCCAGTTCATTTCCTGAGGAGTTCATTGAACAAGTTCATAAAAGTTGCCAGTTTGTTGCCTGAGGAGTTCATCAAGCATCTTCATTGGAGTTGCCAGTTTGCTGCCTGCCCTACAGAATTTGGACTCATGCACACCCACAGTTGCGTGAGACACTTTATAAATATTATATTTATAGATATCACTTGTTGTTTCTATTTCCCTACAGAACCCTAACTTATGCAACTTGGTACTGGGAGTGGTTCTTGAGAAACAGAATCTTAAAATGGGCTTTTACTATTTGTTTTCTACTCCGATTAGATTCAAAGGCACTAATGATTCCATTTCCAATAATCAAGATGGCATTGACAGTCCATGGCGTGAGTTGGCAAAGGAGATACGCAAAATATCGCCCTTTGATTCTCCTAATCATACTCTTGTACAAAGCAAGGTTCTGGGTGATGGTGTTTTTGACACTTTCATAGAGTTTTGCAGAGTTAAGAAGTATAATGATGTTGGCTGGTTGCTTTTAGATATGCTGGATAAAATTATAAGAGAAAGGGACGAGCTAAAGGCTTCAAATTAGAAACTTAGGTGCTGTATGACAGATGTCAAGGTTCCTATGTGTGCCCTGAAAGAAAATCTTGTTTCCTGTGGCCGCAGACTTGAAATTTCTGAAAACCAAACCCAAAGTCTCATTGTACTAGTAGCAGATTTATAATGTAAATTAAAATTTTAACCTCACAGGGTGTCTGCTGTTAAAGCAAAGGCATTGATTGGAAAAGAATGGGATCCGGAAACTTGGGATGGGGACATATGGATTGATAATAATGGCAGTGAGGACACTGGAACCCTGGATTCTGCTGAGTTATTGTTAGATTTACCTGTAGAGGGCTGTCTGAGGAAACAGCTTCCCCACCTCCAGTCTGCCCTAAGGAACCAGCCACCCAACCTCCACCTAAAGAGATTAATCCTTCAGTGCCTACTAATCCTGTAATCACCTCCCCTGAGGAGGCAGCCCTCACTCCTCTGTCTGGAGAGATTAATCCTATTTTATGAGATGAAAATGCAACAGAATGGAAATGGCTTGAGGGATACTTCTAATTCTTTTCATGACTCACCCTCACCACCAGTCTTTACTTCAAGACCTATAACTAGACTAAAGTCCCAACAGACCCGGAAGAGTGAGGTACAAAGTGTGATCCATGAGAAAGTATGCTATACTCCAAAAGAACCATATGAGTTTTCCAACCTATACAGACAGAAACCAGGGGAATATGTGTAGGAATGGATATTAAGGGTGTAGGATAATGGTGGAAGGAATATAAGGTTGGATCAGGCTGAATTTACTGATATGGACCCACTAAGCACAGATTTCACATTCAATGTTGTAGCTCAAGGGGTTAGAAAGGGTGTTAACAGTTTGTTTGGGTGGTTGGCTGAAACATGGATCAAAAGTTGGCTGGAATTACCAGAGATTGAAATGCCAGAACTGCCCTGGTACAATGTGGAGGAGGGGATACAAAGGCTTAGAGAGACTGGAATGTTAGAGTGAATTTATCATGGAAGATCTGCTCACACACCCCTGGAATGTCCATAGGACACACCTTTTACCAGGACTGTGAGGAATAAATTTGTGAAACTAGCTCCATCATCCCTGAAGAGCTCTGTAGTCGCCCTTCTCTGTAGGTCAGATATTACTATAGGAACTGCCATCACTGAGCTGGAATTCTTAAACAAAATGGGGATAATTGGATCCTGAGTCAGCAGAAGCCACATCGCTGCAGTTAATCACCACAGACAAGGTGGGCGTGGCTACCATAATGGAAAACAAGCTCAAAGCAGCAATCAAAATAATCTGACTTGCAGAGACTTATGGCATTGGCTAGTAGATCATGGAGTGCCAAGTAGTAAAATAGACGGGCAATCTACTAAATTCTTGTTTGAACCATGTAAGCAGAAGAATTCTAGGTCAAGTGAAAAAAATTCTCCCTTGAATTACAAAAACAGAGAATCATGGCTCCTTAATCAATTCCCAGACTTCAGATAATTTACAGATGCAGAGTCCCTTGAATGAGGGGAAGGCCACCTACCCTTGGGGAAGGACTCTGCTACACTGCCAAAAATTTATACTGTTAATCTTTCTCCCAGCCATCCCCAGGGGTACCTACAGCCTTTTACTAGGGTAACTGTGCATTGGGAAAAAGGAAATGATCAGATATTTCATGGATTAATAGACACTGATTCAGAAGTGACATTAATTCTAGAAGACCCCAAACGTCACTCTGCTCCACCAGAGTTGGGGCTTGTGGCGGTCAGGTGATTGATGGAGTTTTAGCTCAGGTCTGTCTCACAGTGGGTCCCTGGACCCATTCTGTGGCTATTTCCCCAGTGACAGAATGCATAATTGGAATAGACATACTCAGCAACTGGCAGAATCCTCACATTGGTTCCCTGACTCTTGGAGTGAGAGATATTCTGGTGGGAGAGGCCAAGTGGAATCCACTAGAACTGCCTCTGCCTAGCAAAATAGTAAATCAGAAGCAATAGTGGGTTCCTGGAGGGATTGCAGAGATTAATGACACTCTTAAGGACTTGAAGTTTGTAGGGGTGGTGATTCCCACCACATCCCCATTCAACTCTCCTATTTGGCCCTGTGCAGAAAACAGATGGGTCTTGGAGGATGACAGTGGATTATTGTAAGCTTAACCGGGGGTGACTCCAATTGCAGCTGCTGTTCCAGATGTGATATCATTGCTTGAGGAAATCAACACATCCCCTTGTACCTGGTATGCAGCTATTGATCTGACAAATGCTTTTTTTCTCAATAGCTGTTAGTAAGGACCACCAGAAACAGTCTGCATTCAGCTGGCAAGGACAGCAGTTTACATTCACTGTGCTACCTCAGGCGTCTATCAACTCTCCAGCCCTATGTCGTAATATTGTCTGCAGGGAACTTGATCATTTCTCCCTCCCACAAGACATCACACTGGTCCATTATATTGATGATATCATGTTGATTGGACCTAGTGAGCAAGAAGTAGCAACTACTCTAGATTTGTTGGTAAAGTAATTGTGTGGCAGAGGATGGGAGACAAATCCAACAAAAATACAGGGGCCTTCCACCTCAGTAAAATTTCTAAGGGTCCAGTGGTGTGGGGCCTGTCGAGATACCCCTTCTAAGGTAAAGGATAAGCTATTGCATCTGGCCCCTGCTATGGCCAAAAAAGAGGCACAATGCTTAGTTGGCCTCTTTGGATTTTGGAGACAACATATTCCTCATTTAGGTGTGCTATTTCAGCCCATTTACTGAGTGACCAGAAAAATTTCTAGTTTTGAGTGGGGACTGGAACAAGATGAGTCTCTGAGACAAGTCCAGGCTGCTGTGCAATCTGCTCTGCCAGTTGGACCATAAGATCCAGCTGACCCAATGGTGATGGATGTGTCAGTCCCAAATAGAGATGCTGTTTGGAGCCTTTGGCAGGCTCCTATAGGAGAATCACAATGCAGGCCCTTAGGATTTTGGAGTAAAGCTTTACCATCCTCTGCAGATAACTACTCGCCATTTGAGAAACAGCTGTTGGCCTGCTACTGGGCCTTAGTAGAGACAGAACACTTAACCACAGGTCACCAAATTACCATGAGACCTGAGTTACCCATGATGAGCTGGGTGTTGTCCGACCCACCAAGCCATAAAGTTGGGCATGCACAGCAGCACTCCACCATAAAATGGAAATGGTATATACAAGATAGAGTTTGAGTGGGTCCTGAAGGCACAAAAAAGTTACATGAGAAAGTGGCCCAAATGTCCATGGCCCCCACTCCTCCCACCTTACCTTCTCTTTCCCAGCCCACAGCTGTAGCATCTTGGGGAGTTCCTCACAATCAGTTGACTGAGGAAGAGAAAACTGGGGCCTGGTTTACAGATGGTTCTACACAACATGCAGGCACCACCTGAAAGTGGACAGCTGCAGCACTGCAGTCCCTTTCTGGGACGTCCCTGCAGGACAGTGGTGAGGAGAAATCCTCCCAGTGGGCAGAACTTCGAGGAGTGCACCTGGTTGTTCACTTTGCTTAGAAGGAGAACTGACCAGAGGTGCATCTGTATACTGATTCAGGGGCTGTTGCTAATGGTTTGGCTGGATAGTCAGGGACTTAGAAGGAACACAATTGGAATGTTGGTGACAAAGAAGTCTGGGGAAGGGGTATGTGGATAGACCTTTCCAAGTGGGCAAAAAACATGAAGATATTCATGTCCCATGTGAATGCTCACCAGAGGGTGACTTCAGCAGAAGAAGATTTTAATAACCAAGTGGATAAAATGAGCTGTTTGGTGGATACCAATCAGCCTCTTTCCCTAGCAACTCCTGTCATTGCCCAATGGGCTCATGAACAAAGTGGTCATGGTGGTAGGGATGGAGGTTATGCACGGGCTCAGCAACATGGACTTCCACTCACCAAGGCTGACCTGGCCACGGCCACTGCTGAGTGCCCAATCTGCTAGCAGCAGAGACCCACACTCAGTCCCTGATATGGCACCATTCCCCAAGGTGATCAGCCTACTACCTGGTGGCAGGTTGATTACATGGGACCACTTCCGTCATGGAAGGGGCTGTGATTTATTCTTACTGGAATAGACACATACTCCAGATATGGGTTTGCCTTCCCTGCACAAAATGCTTCTGCCAAAATTACCATCCATGGACTTACAGATGCCTTATCCACCATCATGGTATTCCACACAGCATTGCTTCTGACCAAGGAACCCACTTCACAGCTAATTAAGTGAGGGAATGGGCACATGTTCATGGAATTCTCTGATCTTACCATGTTCCCCAACATCCAGAGGCAGCTGGGTTGATAGAATGGTGGAATGGCCTGTTGAAGACTCAATTACGGCACTAACTATGTGGCAATACCTTGCAGGGTTGGGGCAGTGTTCTCCAGGAGGTTGTGTATGCTCTGAATCAGCGTCCACTCTACGGTGCTGTTTCTCCCATAGCCAGGATTCATGGGTCCAGGAATCAAGGGGTGGAAACAGGAGTGGCACAACTCACTGTCACTCCTAGTGATCCACTAGGGAAATTTTTGCTTCCTGTCCCTGCAAGCTTAAGCTTTACTGGTCTACAAATCTTTCTTCCAAAAGAAGGAGTGCTTCCACCAGGAAACACAACAATAATCCCATTGAACTGGAAGTTAAGACTACCACTTGGCCACTTCGGGCTTCTTATGCCTCTGAATCAACAGGCAAGGAAGGGGATTACTGTACTGTCTGGGGTGATTGATCCTGACTATCAAGGGGGAAATAGCACTGCAACAACACAATGGAATTTAAAGAAGAGTTTTCCTGGAATACAGGAGATCCCCTAGGGCATCTCTTAGTACTACCATGCCCCGTGATTAAAGTCAATGGAAAACTGTGACAACTCAATCCAGGCAGGACTACCAATGGCCAAGAAACTTCAGGAATGAAGGTTTGGGTCACCCCACCAGGCAAAGAATAATGGCCAGCTGAAGTGCTTGCTGAGGGTAAAGGGAACATGGAATGGGTAGTGGAAGAAGGTAGTGATAAATATGAACTATGGCCATGTGACCAGTTACAGAAATGAGGACCATGATGGCATGAATATTTCCTCCTTGTTTTATTATGAATATGTTTGTATTTGTCTAAAAAGCAAATAGCTTTGCTTTCTTCTCTGTCTTATCCTGTTATCATACGACATAAGCTGTATTTTTCATTTTGCTGTATTTATGCTAAAGGAAATCAATTTTAAGAGTTAAGGTCACCCAAGTACTCGCACCCTATTCTGGAGAGACTTAGTCCATTTCCAGTTGTACACTGGACAGTGGAGTATTGTTAGGTGAAATATATGTCTGTTATTATTCTCTACTTGGAGATAAAGTATGGTTTTAGGTGATGTGTATAACTGCCAAGTTGACAAGGGGTGGACTGTGATGGTTAAATTCAGGTGTCAACCGGGCGAGGTGATATTGTTCAGGTGTCTGGTCAAGCAAGCACTGGCCTAACCATTGCTGCAAGGATGTTTGTGACTGGTTAATAAACCAACAGGCTGGTTTATTAAATCATCAGTCAATTGGCTGCAGCTGTGACTGATGACATCAACGAAGGGCATGTCTCCCACAATGAGAGAATTCAATCAGCTGGATTTTATCCGATCAGTTGAAGACTTTTAAGTGAGACCGATAGAGGACCTTCACTTCTTCTGCTGACAGCAAAGCATTTCCTGAGGAGTTCATCGAAGTTGCCACTTCATTTCCTGAGGAGTTCATCGAACATGTTCATCAATGTTGCCAGATCACTGCGTGCCCTATGGAATTTGGACTCATGCAAACCCACAGTTGTGTGAGACACTTATAAATCTTATATTTATAGATATCGTTTGTTGATTCTGTTTCACTAGAGTACCCTAACTAATACATGCTTGTAAAGAGAAAATAACTAAATGAGGAGAACAATTAGCTGAATCTGAAATAAAGAGGGAAAAGTTAAAACTCAATTATTCCAAATCTCCAAACACTATTAGGATGTGGGACCTCAGGCTGATTTTTCCTTGAAGAGGTTGAGCATTTCCCAACAGGCTGGCACACTGTTTAAGGGGGTGGGTGGGAGGGCAGTCGGGAGGGAGTGGAGGTGAGGATGGGAGGGTGGTGGGGGAAGAGGAGCCACTGCGACACCTGTCACATCGGGGAACCAACTTCAGTCCCAAACCTCAAGGAGCAGAGAATTGAGCCACCCTTAGGACGAGGAACCCTGCTCCATCCTCAGCCTCGGCCTCCAGTTGGTCACTGCAGCCCATCACGTGTGGCCTGCTTGGCCATTCACACCCACTCATGGGCGACCCCTCTGCTAGGAAAACAATACGCGGGAAGCAGCACCATGTGGGCTTGGACCCACGGTTTCCGACTTGAAGTCCAGCACCACACCTACCCTGCAGGTGCTCAGGGACTCCTGCAGCTCAGCTGGTTGAGACACGTTGGGTCCAAAGCACTTCACACTCAAACTGTGGTCTCTGTCGTGGGGAGTGGGTGGGCAGGTGCACACAGCTGGTCTCACCCTTTTAAGGATTTGCAGTATTGAGGAGCAAATCCTTGTTCACTGACAGAAGAGCAGATGCAAATGACTACCAGGGTTTCTTTCCTAGCCCTGCCTTGGCTGCCCCTACCCATGCCCCATCTGCCATCACACTCGGTTCACCCGTGATTATTGATTAAACACAAGGTTCCTTCAGTGCATTCAACCTCCCCACTGTCTCTTGTCTTTAGTGCTCTGATACCCTCCTCAGCTCAGACATGGAGGGTCCCAGAGTTCATGCCTTTGCCAGGAATTTAACAATCAGTACCTTGGGGGTATTTACTGTTGCATATTCTCTTTTATAATGGTAATTTATCAATTCAGAAGATACAGATTGCAATATTTGCCATTTCAAAAGGCCAGTTGTCTGCTCATGACTGAAAATGCAGGATCCAGTGTTAAGTGGGCCTTTTATTTTTTTGTTGGAAATAATTTTGAAATTAGCCCTCTGTTCCAGTTTGCTAATGCTGCTGTCACGCAAAATGCCAGAAATGGATTGCCGTATATAAGGGGGGGGGCGGTTATTTGGTTACAAATTTACTGTCTGAAAGCCATGAAAATGTCCAAATTAAGGCATCAACATGAGTATACCTTCACCAAAGGAAGGCCAATGGTATCTGGAAAACCTTGTTAGTTGGGAAGACATGTGGCTGGGGTCTATTGATCCCAGGTTGTGTTCTAGCTCCTCTCTTGGCTCCTGTGCATTCTTCAAAATGTTGCTCTTGGGGCATTTTTTCCTCTCTTAGCTTCTCTGGAGCAAACACTGGGCAAACAACTCCAAAGCATCAGCAAAAGTCTGCTTTCAGTGGCCATCTCCAAAATGTCCCTCTCAGCTGCTCTGAGGTCCTTCTGTTTGTGAGCTCTTTTATAGGACTCTAGTGATTAAATGAAGACCCACCCTGAATGGGCAAGGCCCATATCTCCATGGAAATAATCTAATCAAAGGTATTACCCACAGTTGGGTGGGTCACATCTCCATGGACATATCCCATCAAGAGGTCAAACCCTAATCAAAAAGATTAATCAATCTGCCCCCACAAGATTGCATCAAAGAATATGGCTTTTTCTGGAGGACATAATATATATACAAACAGGCACACCCTCTAAATTTTTTGTGCAAATTAAATGAGATATCTTATGAGGAAAGATGACACGCACTTATTTTCTGTCTTCATTCACAAAGATGATCAATAGTTTCTTAGCAGTTGTGTATGTGTGTGTGTGTCTGTGTATATAGAGATAATGATTTATGCTAGGAATATATTCATTACTTTATTATTTCCTGACATGGCCAATCTGATAAGAGTTACAAAATTTATACTTAATAGATACATGTGTCTAAATATACATATATGCCTATATACATATCTATGTATGAATAGATATTACTGGGTGGAAATTTAATTTCTGATTGTATAGTATTCATATGGAAAGGTTTTATGCACTTAGTTTTTTTTAATTCAATTTTATTGAGATTGTTCATATACCATACAATCATCCAAATTGTGCAATCAGTTGCCCATGTTACAATCATACAACTGTGCATCCATCACCACAATTAACTTTTTTTCAATTTTTAGAACATTTTCATTACTCCAGAAAAGAAATAAAAAGAGAAAAGAAAACTCAAATCCTCCTATACCCCTAACCCCTCCCCCTCTATTATTTACTCATGGTTTTGGTATAGTACATTTGTTATTGCTGATGAAAGAATGTTAAAATACTACTAACTGTAGTAATAGTTTGCAATGGGTATATTTTTTCTCTATATAGACTATTATTAACTTCTAGTTATACTGTTATCTATTTGTTGTAGTTCATCAAGGAGATTTCTAATATTTGACATTGTTGACCACAAGATTCACTGTTTAATACATTCCCATATGGTAACCTCCAGCTTTCCTTCTGGTGACATACATGACTCTGAGCTTCCCCTTTCCATTCACACACCATTCAGCACTGTTAGTTATTCTCACAACGTGCTACTATCAACTCTGTCCATTTTCAAACACTTAAGTTCAACCTAGTTAAACATTCTACTCATAATAAGCAACTGCTCCCCATTCTTTAGCCTTGTTTTATATCCTGGTAACTTATATTTCATGTCTATAAGTTTACATATTATAATCAGTTCATATCAGTGAGACCCTGCAATATTTGTCCTTATGTGTCTGACTTATTTCACTCCATATAGTGCCCTCAGGTTTCTTCATCAGCCTGTTTTTTTTTAAGACAGTTTTGTTCACACCCCATACATCCCATCCTGAGTAAACAATCGATAGTTCCCTGTATAATCACGTATTTATGCATTCACCATCATCACAACTATCTATATAAGGACATCTCTGTTTCTTCCACAAAGAAGGAGGAAGAGTCAAAGAAGGTAGAGAGACAAAAGAAAAAGAAAAAGGAAGAAAAAAAATGACAGTTAAAAAGCAACAAAAAGAAAGATAGAATTAAACTAAAGTAGAGTCAGACAACTTCACCAATGCCAAGAATCCCATACCCTTCCCTTATATCCCCCTCTTATGGGCATTTAGCTTTGGGATCTTGCCTTTGTTACATTAAAGGAAGCATAACGCAATGCTTCTGTTAACTATAGTCTCTAGTTTGCATTGATTGTATTTTTTCCCCAATACCACCCCTTTTTTAACACCTTGCAAGGTTGACATTCATTTGTTCTCCATCATGTGAAAGCATATTTGTACATTTTATCACAATGTACACTGTATAATCACATATTTATGATTGAGCACTCTAGGTTTCACTGAGTTATACAGTCCCAGTCTTTATCTTTCCTCTTTCCTTCTGATGTCCCACATGCTCCTGACCTTCCTCTTTCAACCATACTCACTGTCACATTTGTTCAGTGTACTTACATTGCTGTGCTACCATCACCCAAAATTGTGTTCCAAACCTCTCACTCCTGTCTTTTTCTATCTGTCTGCAGTGCTCCCTTTAGTATTTCCTGTAGAGCAAGTATCTTGTTCACAAACTCTGTCATTGTCTGTCAGAGAATATTTTAAACTCTCCCTCATATTTGAAGGACAGTTTTGTTGTACATAGGATTCTTGGTTGGTGGTTTTTCTCTTTCAGTATCTTAAATATATCACACCACTTCCTTCTTGCCTCCATTGTTTCTACTGAGAAATCTGCACATAGTCTTATCAAGCTTCCCTTGTATGTGATGAATCGCTTTTCTCTTGCTGCTTTCAGGATTCTCTGTCTTTGACGTTCAATAATCTGATTAACTGTCTCGGCATAGGTCTATTCAAGATTTATTCTGTTTGGGGTACACTGTGCTTCTTGGATCTGTAATTTTATGTGTCTTTCATAAGAGATGGGAAATTTTCATTGATTAGTTCCTCTATAATTGCTTCTGCCTCTTCTCCTTCTGGGACATCCATGACATGTACACGCATGCACTTCATGTTGTCATTCAATTCCCTAAGATGTTGCTCATATTTTTCCATTCTTTCCCCTATCTGCTCTTTTGTGTGTAGGCTTTCAGGTGCCTTGTTCTCCAGTTCCTGAGTACTTTCTTCCGCCTCTTGAGATCTGATGTTGTATGTGTTCATTGTGTTTTTCATCTCTGTTGTTGTGCCTTTCATTTTCATCGATTCTGCCAGTTGTTTTTTCAAACGTTCGATTTCTACCTTATGTTCACCCAGTGTTTACTTTATATCCTTCATCTCTTTTGCCATATCTTCCCTGAAATTGTTGACTTGGTTTTTGAATTGATTTATCATATTTCTTTGAAAACCTTTAAGTGATTGTTTCATTAAAGTGAAACAATATCTCAACTGTATCTCAATTGAGTTGTAAGTTTGTTCCTTTGACTGGACCGTATCTTTGTAATTTGTAGTTTTCTGTTGTCTAGGCATCTGGTTTCCTTGGTTACCCCAATCATATTTTCACAGACCAGAATAGCTTCAGTGTCAAGTTTCCCTGAGGGTGTGTCTTAGAAGATTGACACACTTTTCCATGAGGCTTCTAGCTGCTGTGCTTTTCCTAACCTGCCCAGCATGTGGTGCCTATCAGCCTGTCGCTCCCAACTAGTGTAAAGATGTGTGGCCCTTTAATTTTCAGCTTAGGTTTTTTCTGTTTTGACTCTTTTCCCTCAGGCCCTTGGGTCTGGGTTCTGAAGGGAGCACAAGCCTTAGAGCTGGGCCCCACCTCCTTCCTCTTAGGGAAGATACACCCCAGGGAAATATTTTCTGCACTTGAATAGGTCCTTTGTCTCTCTGAATCTGTTCACTCCTCCCTTGTCTGGGTCAGAGTGCTGTGAACTGAAAATGGCTGAGGCTTTCTCCTCTGAGCCCCTCAGGTTGAGAGAGAGAAAAAGGGAAGGAAAGTCCCTTCTCAGAGCCAGTCCATGGACCCATGGTTTTGCCCATCAGTGAGAGAGAGCACCTGGTCTTCTGGGCTCCTTTTCTCAGGGCACGGGCATTTTCTGGCTCTCTAAGTTCAGTTGTCTCTAAAAGCCTCTGTATATTTTTAATTAATTTTTTTTTCCTTCAGCCCCACTTCCTTTCCATTTGGAGCAACCTCAGGGTACTTTGTTGCTTATTAGGGGTTTGTCTATGTTTCAAGCTTGTATTTAGCAGTCCACATTTGTTTATTAAACCCCAGTTGGAGCTAGGTTGCACTTTATTTGCTCACTCTGGGAATGCTGCTTTCTCCCACAGCGAGGTCCAGCCTGCCATGGGGGGAGGGGGTTCCTGGCACAGTTCTGCAGTTTTTACGTACAGTTTTTCAGCTACAATATCAGGCATTCCACCTCAATCCGGGTTGGTGTACGATGTGTGGACAGTCATGGTTGCTCCCCAGCAGTTATTCCAGATTATTTACTAGTTGTTCCTTGTTGTTTATTAGTTGCTCCGGGGGACTAACTAACTTCCACTCCTCTTTATGCTGCCATCTTGCCCCTCCTTTCACATTTAGGTTTTTAAAGTTACTTCATTTTTAAAAATATTCTCTGCCTTTTATGTAGATTATAGTAATAAATATAGCTAGTTTTGAATTTAAATATGAACCAGTTAAACTATTATATTACACATAGATTTTCCTGAGTAGAACAATATAAAATACACAGCACATAATTTTCATATAGGATATTAGAACTATTCAAACATTTAATAGTTAACAAATGGCTATTTCCTGTTTAAAACAAAATAAATAGTATGAAAAATGATGAATATCAATAGCATTTAATAGTTTTATACAAGCAAAAACTTTGTATTGAGTTGTAATAGCTATCCATAAAGAGGAATAATAACTCTCTCAAAGAACAAACAGCTCTTATTTATAACTGATTACTTTAGTTAATCCTTTTTTATTATATAGGCATAAAATAGTGGGTTTTTCTCTTCAACAGCCATGGAAAGAGAGGTTACGTAAAATTGTTCACAGAAATTCAAAGGACAGCTCGGACTCCTCAGTCTGGGATTGTACATGGCTCAAAGTTTATAAATTTTATCGATTTTACACTTATGCCCTTGTGATTGTGAGACAATATGGAATTGTCAATGGTTTCTTTCTTGCGCTTTTCTTTCCAGAAAGTCCAGTCATTCCAACATTGTCATCCTTTTCATCAAGCATGCATCTAAGACTCTTACCAGTTGGTAATAAATGCACACTTTGCATCTGTGCTCTAGTCTCCGTTGTCTGAAACTGGCTTCCCATTGAGTTTTCACTGAAAGAAATGGCCAAAAAATCTAAACACAAAACCCACTCAGACATTTTATTTCATCAGGTGGCTCTGCCAGTTTGTATGCATGCCTCTTCAGTTCAATATGCATGTAAGTGTCTATCCTCATTTCCTCTGAAATGTGTGAATAGTTCTGTCCAAGGACATTTTTCTTTTGGAAGCTATGAGGAACACTCAGAATGGAGGAGAATAAAATAATCTAGTGAAATGCTCAAGGTTTTGAATTTGTTCCAAGACCAAATCAACTCCATTTTAATCATTTTTCAACGTCCTTTATTTCCCTCAAGTTCATTTGAGAACATCGCTTTCACTCGGTAATGCCTCTTGGCAGTTCTTCAAGTGGAATTGGGGTAACCTGCAGTAATGCAATTGGAGGACTACTACTCTACTTGTGATGTGCTCCATCACCCATTTCCATTGCTCCAGTTCAATGTCACAGTGGAAGATTCTGGAATTCAAATCAGTTCGGCTGAAGCAACAATTTTTTATGCTAAAAATGGCCTTGAAACTCTAAAGAATAACATACTTTAAGGATTTTGCAGCTCAATCTCCTGCCATAATTCTGCCCAACCTTTTGGGGTCCAGGGGATATTTATACTGCTTCTGGAATCATTGGCCTGAATCCTTTGCTCTCATTGCCCCAGCTGTGCTTGGCTTAGCTTCATTTTGGTTTTAGAGGTGCTGGCAAGTGGAAGCTAAAATAGTGCTCAGACTTTTCAATTGTGACTTTCCTACCATATAATGATGTGAAATCAACAGATAAGCAAACAATCAGCATATAAAGACAAGACTGAAGGGAAATGTAACAAAATATTCACAGTTTTTCAGTAGGTGATGGTAATGATTTCTTCTGATCTTCTACCTCAATGTGTTTTCTAAATTTTCTATAAAAAGAAGGAATTAATTTTAAAGAAGTAAAAAAACACCAATTTTAAAAATTGCCTGTGTTTATATAAAGGAATGTCCTTTTTCTTTGCAGAAACATGTATTTAAGCGTGATGTCTGCAATTTCCTCTCAACATGGTTTAGGGAAAAATGAAAGAATAAAAGCCTGTGAACTATTCTAGGTTAAAGTTTCTGAGGAGACAAAGACTGAAATCAATGTGTAATCCTTTATCAAATCCCAGAGTTAAAAATGTATAGAGGATGTCATTGAGACACTTGGAGAAATTCAAATATGGACTGTATATTAAATAATAGAATTGTATCAATATTAAGTTTCTTGCATGGGATGGTTGGATTTTCATTATGCAGGTGAATTCCTTTGCTCTTGGGAAATAAAGACTGAAATATTTAGAGGTGCAGTGTCAAGGTATCAACTGACTCTCAAATATTTCAGGAAAAATAAAAAATTAGAAAGAGAAATAAATCCAATGTAGCAAATGTTAATAATTGATGAATCTGTTTGAGTGGTGTATGGAAGTTCTCTAACCTAATTTTAAAACTTTCTTATAGGTTTGGGATGTCTCAAAACAGAAAATTGGAGGGAAATGCAAATGTGTGTTTTTAACTAAAAATAAATTTGCTATCAAGGAAAAAAGAGAAATAAGGTTGTTTTGCTTAAATTTTTAAGATTGTCTTTCTATATCAACAAATTCATTGTCTGACCCACTTTTCCTGTGCTGACTTAACCCCAGGTGGAGGGCAATCCGTTACATTTACTCATTAGCTTCACTACTTTCAAATTCATCCCACAGTAGACTAGTCAAATAGAGCTCGGTTAATTCCAGTCATTGAACCTGAATATTTATGAGGGGCTGTTCTTGGAGTACTTTCAATTTAACAAAATAGTTTTGCAAGTAGATCTCATTTTTGCTAATGGACAGGTAATTTAGGTGCTTTAGATTCCAATTATATGCCCCCTACAATGCAGTTTGAATGTATGTCTTCTTAAGTAATATTTTACTTTTAACTGCCTGTAGGAAGATGGAGAAATAAGAAATGAAAATGGGGAAATATTGTTTTAAGAGACTCAATTTAGAATAATATGCTTGTTTTTTTCCTTCAGCTCAAATTTTGGATTCTGATGCCATTTTCCAGAAACACCTGAGCCATATATTACAGCTCAGAGAAAAGGCACAGCCATTCCAAAGCTCAGTAGAACCATCCACCAGATCATAAACCAGGCTGCTTGGGATTTTTCACATAATAAATCACACACAACACCAAATAAGCAGACCATAAAATTGGTAAGTAGGTCTTAAAAAGTGCTGGAGAGAAAGTAAGCTTTTGAAACTTTGAAAACTTCTGCACTGTTCAGAACGGATGAGAGCAGAATGGCTTGTAGCTTCCCGTGTCCTGGGGACCCCAGGTGGGTCTGGAGGCTAGTGAAATGAAGAGAGTTACGGCATCCAGCTCCCACATAGTGCATTCTCTGCACTCCAGAATCACTTCACGACCTCCCCTCTCTTGGCAGGAAAATCTGGGTGGTTTGTCCAAGCTCTCTTGCTTCTGATGCCAAATTTCATCGTGTCTGAGGCAGCCACTTTTGGTTTTCATTACAATGTCCATGGTGATGCTCAAGCCAAGAACTGAGGAGGGGCTGCACCTAGAGGTTCCCTTGTGTTACATCCCCCGTAGATTTGCTGTGTTTGGGACACTCCTCATCTCTGGGGCTACTTCACCTTCCTTGGCTATTCACGTGGATGGAGTTGGCCCCTCATCCCCAGGGTTGTAGACTATTTATGGGACTTCCCAACATGGCAGCCTGACTCCTGTAGGTTTTCAATGTTGTGTATGTTGCTGTGTGACAACATCGTTGAGTTAGGACTTTTGTTTTACTCACTGTTTTGAGAAAAATCATGCCACATCTTACGCCAAGGTAACGGGGCACTTGGGTGCAGGGCTGAGAAGAGCCTGTGGTCTGGGAGACACTCGACATTTAACTGCTTTCCCATCCTGACTCTCAAAGCCTTTATTCTTGGGTACAATAATTGTTTCCATTATTCCCTTATTTCTCAGAAAAGGCTTATTAGAAACTCAGTGAACAAAGAGCTCTGGGAAGCCTAACAGTAGCACTTATGAAATGGATAACCTTTACAGGACTCTCATGAGAAACATAGTAAAATTACCTTGATAATTGCTCTTTAGAAAGGGCAGAGTTGGAAAGGATGCACGCACACGTAAAATGTAATCATATATATATATACACATATATATACACACACACACACACACACACAAACACACACACACACACACACACATATATATATATACACACACACACGAAATGTGTACACACACATGCACCCATAAGATGCATTGAACAAGTTGTGTTTTAAGGGTAAGAAAATAAATATCCTTTGTTAGGGATGGTGTCCCTGATGAGTTAGAAGTTAAACTCTTTTACTTAGTTTCTCTTTTATGACTTCAGGAAAACATGTTAATTTTGCATACAGCCGGGATACGTTTCTCCCTTTCGTCCAACAGTTCCTGGGTGCATATCTTGCTGATAGTAAGGATTCTGCCACGTGGAAACACAATTTTCCCCAAAAGAGATGAACTGGCTGTCAGCATCAAGTCTCATGGGTAGCTAGAATTGAAGCACATTGACAACCATTACGATGTAACAGACTAAAGTGTGAAACGTCACTGGGTAAGGTGGCCAGTCTGACAAATCTCTAAGTAACAAAATCATGACTATGGAGAATTAAGATTTGCAGTATTTTTACTCCTTTTAGTGATAGAGAAGCACTCCCACTTTGTCTGTTCCCCAAAAGAGCACTCGAAGTTTACCAAGTCCATGGATGCAAACAGAGCAAATGAATGCTGAATGTGCCCATTTCTATGTTTGCATCTTTTTCCCATTTTTCTTTTGGATTGCTTGTCTTTTTCCTATTGACTCAAAAGATTGGTCGTATATTCTAGACCCGTGCTGTCCACTCTGGTAGCTCATAGCCACAGGTGGCTGCAGAGCATTTGGAACATGGCTCGTCTGAATTGAGATGTGTTGTGAGTATATATTTTTATATTAAAAACTGAATTTTGAAAACTTTGTGTAAAAAAATGTAAAATATATCATTGATAATTTTTATATTGGTTACTTATCAAAATGATTTTTTTTTACATATTAGGCTAAATAGAATATTTGAGACAATTATTCTTCCTAGTTTACTTCTGGCACTTTTTACCTTTTATGACGCAATATTTAAAAATTTAAAATTACATGTGCCTCACTTTATATTTCTGTTGGACAGTGCTATTCCAGCTATTAGCTATGGTTGGTGGCAAGTATTATTTTTTTCATTTTGTGGATTGCTTATTTTACGCTTTCTGTGGTGCTCTTTGATAATGGAAGAGATGGCTTGGCGGGAGGGTAGAGCCTGTGGAGGGCTGAGGTGAGAAGTGAGTGGACCCTAGACAACTTAGGAGAAACCGCGGGAGGGTTGGACGTGGAGAGCAGCGCGTGGGGGCTCAGGGTGACCCTGGGGCAGTTGCTGAGGGCGGCAACATTTACTGTGATGGGGGAACGTGGGAGGAATAGGTTGGGAGGGCAGCAAAGTGCTCAATTCATGAGCAACTAAGTTTGCTACATAAATGTGTGGTTGCAAAGTGGATAAATTAATCTGGAAGGCTTATATTCCGAATTCCTCAAAAGCAAGAGAACAAATGCTTATTTTTTACACAACAAAAGGAATAGAAAGAGCAAGTCACCACCCCGTAGTTAACACACAATTGAAGGGAATAAGAAATACATGTACTGAGGAGATACATAAATGGGTAGGAACACTTCTGGCTATTTTGCAGTAATGATTTTTTGTAAAGAAAGTTAACGTAATTGTGTGTTAGTTTATTGCATTACCTTGTGGCAAGAGTTGCTTGGATTTTCACCAGATCTGGTGATAGTCTCGGCACAGGTCCGTTCCACGTGTGTTTGTTGTAGGGCCCAGGCTAAAGGTGCAGCAGCTCTGAGGAGCCCCTTCCCACGGCAATCCTCAGTGCTCACGGACAGACAAGAGGACACTCCATCACCTCAGCTGGGCCCGGCAGGCTCACGTCTGTCCCTATCCCATCGTTCAAAGCAAGACAATGGCCAAGGCCACGTCAGAGGGACTGGGCACTGGACGTGCCACCTTGGTGGCTGGTATTGAAGGGGCAAGTAGCAAAAGTGTGCAGCTATAAAGATCAAGGGAGGGAGAGCACAAGGGATTGTAAACAGTAATTCCATATGCACACAGCTCAACATTGCAAAGCAAAAATAAGGGCTTTAAAATGCTTTGTTAAAAAAATTGAGTTATCAAATATTTTCAATAACTACAGTGGTCTGATGGTGTATTGGGGTGAATCTAGATGTGAAGAAGCAGAGATGTTATTGAGAATATATTACTAATCAATAGGTATATGCAAACAGATGTGCTATCACGATGATGGCCCCTTCTGGGTCTGCACTTTTCCTACCAGTGTCTTCAGGCGACCATGAGCAGAGTAGCTCTATGGCAGACCGGAATGAACACAGTTTTGCCATCAGGGAGGCCTTGGTTTCAGTTCCTACTGCATTACTTATTAGTCTTTCTGGGGTTTTCTAGTTCCTTAACTTTCCTGGGCCTGTAGTCCTCGTTTGTGAAGTAGAGATGAAAATACCAGACTTGCAAGATTGTTGCACGGATTAAAATGGAACAACATATGTAAAGCATGTAAATATTAGCTCTTTTCCTGTAGTATTTCAATATAAATATTTTTTCCATCTTTCTCCCCACTTCTCTCAAATTACAACTTCTTTGAAGATGAATAGCTGCATTTGTAATTGTAACAATTAGTACAATGCTTGAAACATAGTAGGCGTTTAGCAAGTTTTCTTTAACAAATTGAATTAATTCTTCACTTTTATGTTGCAGGGCTTAAAGAAGACAGGAGAACCATATTTTCACAGAGGCAAAACATCTCTCAAATAACTGTATCATGAGTTATTTTTCCACGTGGTGAAATGCCTTTAAAAGTGCCTGTATTATGACTGTAGTTAATCTTAGCTTTCTTTCTCACCTGCCTGCATATTTTTGGAAGGAATCAAATCACATGAAGGGAGCCAAGCACCATCAGAATCATAATACTATAAACTGTTTAATTGACACATATTTTAACCAGCTGGAAAGCTCCCTTTTGTGAAGCTAATTCTGTACAGAAAAATCCGGTAACTATCTCCATAGTTATAATAGCCAGAGAATTTTTACTGCTCTTGAGAAGTCTCAGACAGGCAGCCAAAAAACGACTCTACCAGATAGTTCCACAGGAGATGTTCCAGAGTTTGTTTCTGCAGTGAATTTATCCTGGTAAAAAAATTCTTTCACTGCTAATCAAAATTGTGGTCCTAAGTGAATTCATCTGTATATTGGTCATTATAGGATACAAGCCTGATGCCCATGATGGTGCTTTTTGTCTGTCTTGACAAAGATAAATTCTTATAACAACATAATATAAATAATCATGTAATAACATAAATATAAAATAAAAATATATAATAAAATGCATAATAAAATCACATAAAATAAGTATGTACTTCATCAAAATTAAAAAAAAAATTGTGCTGCAGAAATTACCATAAAGAAAGCAAAAAGACAACACACAGAATGGGAGAAAATATTTGCAAATCATATATATGGTAAGGGCCTTGATTCTAGAATATATTAAAAACTCATGCAACTCACAACAAAAAAGACAAATAACCCAATTAAAAGTGGGCAAAGGAGAGGGTAAAGGTTGAAACTGATTATGTGTTAAAACTTCAACTTCCATGTGAGATCAAGGGAAGAGATTTTTATTTGGGGCAGAATCCATATTCTCTAAACAATATAACTACTACAGTCAGTTTGTTCAAACACCACAATTACATGGAACTTTGAATAGAAAGTGAGATGTGGTAGTTCTGTATAGGTTAGGGTGAAATAGCAACATATCTCAAAGTAATTTGGGCAGAGAATAAAAATATATATTCGCCCCACCCCCAGGAGCTGGGGGAGGATGCGGAGGTGTTGGGCTTCCTCACCTGGATTGTTGCTGATGTTCTCACAAACATTGGGGTCTGAGGGCTTGATGTGCTGAGCCCTCTGTCTTGGGACTTGCCCCGGTGAAGCTTGTTGCTGCAAGAACAGGCTAAACCTGCTTATAATTGTGCCTAAGAGTCTCCCCCTGAGATCTCGCTGCCCTCCCCCCTACGTGGGACCTGGCTCCCAGGGGTGTAAATCTCCCTGGCAATGCAGGATATGACTCCCAGGGATGAGCCTGGACCTGGCATCATGGGATTGAGAACATCTTCTTGACCAAAAAGGGATGCAAAATGAAACAAAATAAAGCTTCAGTGGCTAAGAGATTTCAAATGGCGTCAAGAGGTGACTCTGGTGGACATTCTTACGCACTATATAGATAACACTTTTTAGGTTTTAGTGTATTGGAATAGCTAGAAGTAAATACATGCAACTATCAAACTCCAACCCGGTAGCCTGGACTCTTGAAGATGATTGTATAACAGTGTAGCTTACAAGGGGTGACAGTGTGATCGTGAAAACCCTGTGGATCACACTTCCTTTATCCAGTGTATGGATGGATGAGTAGAACACTGGGGACAAAAACTAAATGAAAAGTAGGGTAGGATGGGGGGGGTTGATTTGGGTGTTCTTTTTAACTTTCATTTTCTTATTCTTATTCTTATTCTTTCTGGTATAAGGAAAATGTTCAAAAACAGATTGGGGTGATAGACGCATAACTATATGATGGTACTGTGAACAGTAGATTGTACACCATGGATGATTGTATGGTATGTGACTATATCTCAATAAAACTGAATTTAATTAAAAAAATTGGCAAAGGATCACGAATAGATATTTTTCCAAAGAAGATACAAAAAAGGCCAGTAAGCATATAAAAACGTGCTCAAAATCATTGGCTGCTAGAAAAATACAAATCAAAACCACAATAAGACACGACTTTGCACTTTTGTCAAACAGACAGGCTGGTTGGAATGTAAAATGGTGCAGGAACTTTGGAAAATAGTTTGATAGTTCCTCAAAATGTCAGATGTAGTTCTCGACAGGTGAACTCGCTGCCCTTCCCCCTATGTGGGACCCGACTCCCAGGGGTGTAAATCTCCCTGGCAACGCAGAGTATGACTCCCGGGGATGAATGTGGACCCGGCATCGTGGGACTGAGAGTATCTTCTTGACCAAAAGGGGGATGCAAAATGAGACGAAATAGTTTCAGTGGCTGAGAGATTCCAAATGGAGTCGAGAGGTCACTCTGGTGGACATTCTTATGCACTATATAGATAACACTTCTTAGGCTTTAATGTATTGGAATAGCTAGAAGTAAATACCTGAAACTACCAAACCCCAACCCAGCAGTCTGGACTCCTGAAGACAATTATATAAGAATGTAGATTACAAGGGGTGACAGTGTGATTGTGAAGACCTTGTGGATCACACCCCCTTTATCTAGTGCATGGATGAGTAGAAAAATGGGGATAAAAACTAAAGGACAAATGGGATGGGATGGGGGGATGATTTGGGTGTTCTTTTTTCACTTTTATTTTTTATTCTTGTTCTGGTTCTTTCTGATGTAAGGAAAATGTTCAGAGATAGACTGTGGTGATGAACGCGTAACTATGTTATCATACTGTGGACAGTGGATTGTATACCATGGATGATTGTATGGTGTGTGAATGTATTTCAACAAAACTGAATTTAATTAAAAAGAAATGTGAGATGTAGAGTTGCCATGTGACTCAGCCATTTCACTGCTAGGTTTGGAGTTGTTTTTTATGCAATTAGAGATAACAGATGCATTATCTGTCTAATGGCTTTCATCTGCTTCTCTTTTTTTCCCCCTATTTACTGTAATTTTTCTCAACCTTCAACCACTCAGGCTTTCCTTCTGTTCCTGAAACTTATGCTTCATAATCTGTTAATTTACTGTTTATGCTGAAATGATTTTCCCGTGGTTATTTCTATATTGATCTCTTCCCACCACCAATGCTCTCAGCTCAAATTTTACCTCCCCAAAGAGGACTTAGTTGGCTGCCCTTATCACAAAATCCTCTCTTCTCAATTCTCTTTCTGTGATAGTTTCCTGTTTTATTTGCTCCATAACAATTAACTCTATCTAAAATAATCGATTTATTTTTATGCATATTTTGTCTGTCTCCCTTGAGGAAATGTAAGACTTGAGAACAGAGACTGTCAGTTTCCACACTGTTTTATCAGCACCCATGTCACTAACTGGCTTTTATTTATTGACTAAGTTTATGGCTACGTGGAGAGCAGTTTTTACAATGATTGTGGAGGATGCTGGGTGATGCCTGTAGGTTGGTTGTTACATTTGCCATCTTGAGTGTGGTGGGCCTGAGGTGAGGAGAGATTTCAGTCTTGTCTGAGAGAAAGGGCAGAGCAGAGCGGAACCCAGACATTTCATAAGCAAAGCCCACGTGCTCCATGTGGTGCTCTTACATTTGAGGCGGATGCTGAGACGCGGCCAACCTGGGTTTCATACCATGGACGGTGAAGAATGCATGTTCTCAAGGTGGTCCCCAGCCTTTCTCACAATCCTTACTCCCAGTCTTTGTGTATCGGTAACCTTGAGAAATCTCTGCAGCGCTTCGTACATATGAACTGATTTGCCATTGAAGTATGAAAGATCACTCAAGGTGTGGGATACAACCAGCCTGAAGTGACATCACAAGGGATCTTAAAATTTGTATGGAAATACAAAAAGAACCTAGAACAGCCAAAAACAATTTTGATGAAACAAGGAATGAAGCGAAGGATTTAAACTACCTGATTTAAAAAATTACCTTATAGCTTGTGCATCAAAACAATATGATATTGGTTTAAAAACAGAAATACAGATCAATGGAACCAACTAGATAATCCAGAAATAAACCCAGACATATATGGTCAATTTGTGATGAAAGTGCCAGAGTAATTCAATGGGGGAAAGGACAGAGTATTTTCAGCAAACAGTGCAGGGACAATTGGATATCCATAGGCAATGAATGATGAAACCTAGACCTGGGTCACACCCTACTCAAAACTCAGAAGGCCCATAGATCTAACGGCAAGAGCTAATGATATAATAACACTAGAAGAAAACATAGAAAATTTTTGGAACTTTGGTTAGGCAAACTTTTCATGCATATGACAATGAAAGAATGCTCCTTCAGAGCATTTTTGTTTAGATAAATTGAATTTTACCTAAACAAAAGAAAAGCTATTGTGTTCAATACACACCCACAGAATCAGAATCAGAATGTAAAACATTTCTGATAAATGACTTCTATTCAAAATTTGTAAACAACTCTTACAAGTCAATATGAAGACAAACTTCACAATAAGAAAATGGACTAAGATGTGAAGAGATACCTCATTCAAGACCACATACAAGTCAAGAAAAGATGCCCAACATCCTTAGCTATTAGGGAAATATAAATTAAAACCACCAGGAGATACCATCAGGCACTGATTAGAGGGGTCAAATTAAAAGACTGACAAACCCAAGTGTTGACAATTATGTGAAGAAATTTCAGCCCTCATACATTGGTTTTTGAATTAGAAAATAATTTTGCAGCTCTAAAAAAAAGTTAAAGGGACATTTGCCATATGACCCAGAAAATGATCTTAAGTATCTACCCAACAAAAATGAAAATGTATTTCTCCACAAACCTTTGTATGGGAACTGGCCCTGTGTCCATCCATGGGTGAATGGGCAAACAAAATGTGGTAAGTCCATACAACGAACTACTGCTCACCTTAAGAAGAAATGTATTACCTACAGATGCAAAACCATAATCTCAAAACATTATGCTAATTGGAAGAAACCCAGCAGAAACTCTGCATAATGTGTGATTCCAGTTCTATGAACTTTCTAGAAAAGTGGAAACTATAGAGGCAGAAAGCATATCAGGTTTTTGGGGGGCTGAGTATAGAAGCAGGGTTGGAAGCAAAATGGCAGAAGGGTACTACGCGGGGCAGTGGAAGGGCTGTGATCTGGACTGTGGTGATTTTCACAAGCTCTATTTACTGAAGCTCATTGAACTGGGCATGTATAACAGGTGAAGTTTACAATCTGTGAATTATGCAGCTGCTAGAATGAACTGAGAAGGTTTGTCAGCTACATGTCAATGCCATTCTCTTTTGCAGTGTTGGCTCCTGAGCCCTGGAATAAGGTAAATCAAGACAGGCTTTTGGCTGCATCTTGGGATAGTTTAGTGCCCACGTACTCTCACTCCATGAAACTCAGAAAAACAGTTGTACATATTGGACTATTATTTCTACCATCCATTATTCACCTTTGTTAGTATTTGGTCACATTGCTTCCTGTTCCTCATTTTTTTTTAAAAAACCAATGTTTTTAAATAATACATAAATAAACCGTTTTCTTAAGACATGATATAGTATAGGAAAAAATCGTTTTGATCTCAAATCTGGTACTACCTATACTTTCTTCCTTGAGATGCCCATTAACATGAGTATAGTGTCATATTTCTGGTCTACCCTCTCTATTTTTGCATTTGCATTTATAAGCTATAAACAATGTCTTTCTTTTGTATGTGTTCCGTTTTAAATAAATGGTATCATACCATATCATACCATAAAGATACTTTGAGGAACTTGCTTTTTGTCCCATAAAAGTTTAACTTTTGGAGCTCTATTCATGATACTATGTAGTTCTTTTCCAGTGCAATATGTAGTTTTTTCTTTTAACTGTTGTCTGCTGTTCCAAAATAGCACATTTTGTATATTCTTCCCATTATTGATTGACACTTATGTTGTTCTAATATTTTGTCACTGTAAATGATTCTTCAAGGGACATCCTCTTGTTTCTCTAGGAAACATAGCAAGAAGTTAAATTTCTGGGTGGTTGAGTATGTTCCACTTTTAGTTTTTCTAAATATTATAAAATCATTCTTCAAAGGTTCTGTGATTAGAGTAGGTTGTAATCAAGATTAGACCCAAACACAGCACTAAATTGTCCACTACAATTTTCTCTAGTCTGTGGTTCACTCTCCCCCATGCAGTAATTAAAAAACCTAGATTCTTGACAACTTGATGCTCTGTCTCCCACAATGGAAGGGGAGAGCTGGTTGGAGTGGGCACCCACAGTCTTTTCAGTGGCACCATTTACTCCAGTTGGCGAGCGCTTGCTTCAAGGCCACACTGCCCGCACGTCAGGCTGGAAATGCTATCACTAGCTGAGTGGCCATTTTCCAGCCAAAACTGTGTTCTTTAGCAGCGGGCAAAGGAATTCAATCAAGAGCTGCCATCTCTATCACAGTATTACACCAAGTTTTATTCTCACCAACATTCTCACCAACACTTGGTATTCTCAGAAGATCATTTGTGCCAATCTGATAGGTAAAATCTGTCATCTTGTTGGTATTTTCCTTTGTATTTCATTGATTATTATGAGAGAGAGAGAGAGAGAGAGAGAGAGAGAGAGAGAGAGAGAGAGAGAGAGAGAGAGAGAGAGTTTGTTCCCAAATACTGGGAGGGAAAGAGGACATGTAGAAGTGATGCTGAACAATTTTAAGATGAGCAGAGAGACGCTGAAGATGTCCCCAAGAGGCATCATTGATTACTCAGTGAAGCTAAGACAGAATATTTATGTCCTAGAGGAAGCAACGTGGCTAACATCACATACTTGAGTTTGTGGTCACTGCTATTCTTTGAAGCATAATGTATTCCAAGTCCCAAAAATGAGGGCAAAGCCAACCCTTTGCATCTTTCCCTGAAAGTCAATTTGCACTATGCACAAATTCAACCTCAGAAATAAAATCATCCTAAACAATCAGAAAAGACCCTTTCCTGTTTGCCAGGGCTGCTGTAACAAAGTACCCCAGACGAGTATTTGAGGCTACAAGTCCCACATCATGGTGTCGGCAGGGCTGTGCTTTCCTTGAGGTCCGTGGGGTTCTGGGGTTGGCCTGCCGGCGACCCATAGCTCAGTCTCTCCCTCTGTCACACAGTGTCTCTCTCCCCATCTGTCTCCTACTCACTGTGTCCAAATTTCCTCTACTTATAGGGACTCTGGTCATATCGGGTGAAGGCCCACCCTCATTTGGTTCATTCTCTCTTAACTAATAACACCATCCAAGTTCCTATTCACTGATGGGTTCACACCCTCAGGACCGGGCTTAGGGCTTGAACCTGGTTTTGAGGAGGACATGATTCCGTCCATAACAAACTTCATCATAGTTAACGATAGAGTAACAAGCAGGCCCTAAGAAAGACAGTTTTCGATTGGCCCAAAGCTAATGCCATCCAAATCACGGAAATAAGAGCCCAAGGAACCACATGAAAACAAAACACTAGTGACAGGAGTTCCTGGCCTGGATGGTCAATCCAACGTTCCTTTTTGGAGTGACCCTCTTCTACAGGGGTGCATGTGGTTGCTGAAATACTAGGTCTTTTGCCAATATCTTAAATAGCTGTTAATTATTGAGTCTTTAGTTCATTATCTGCAATTCTGCATCATTTCTCCTTTCGTTTCCCACTGTGCCATGTTTGGAAAATTGCATTTCTTCAGATTTCAGAGACATCAGGAATCATGACAACATGGGGCTGTGAATCTGTTATTTTACTTGCTCAGCACACAGCATATTAAATATTAATTCATGGTGATGATTCTCTGAGAAACTTTAATTAGATTAGGTTGGCCCATCTCCTGGACTGTGACTTACTAAACTATCAACTAGAGTTGACTATGAATGATGTCTATGCCAAGAGTTGCAAACGAATTTTTGGAATATATAGCACAGCTATGTAATTGTGAGGTCCTGAGAGGATTTGGCTAGGAAAGTAACATGGGACTGAATCCTCCTGAGCTTTTTATTTTGGAATTGATGCTCCTGTTTCTCCATTTAAAAATGATAGTTTTACTGGCAATCTTTTAAATTCCATTGAAAATTTTACTTCCCTTTTAGTGCTTGTCCTATGACTTTCTGCTAAAGGGCAGCCCTTGGCTTCTACTTCCCTCTTCACTTTTTTGTATTTTTTATGTGGTTTTGTTTCAGGAATAGCTTACTCTCTTTTAACAATTTTATTTTATAGGCCTTGTGATTCAGTTGTCTTCTTCCTTTTACTGTTACTGCCATGATTTGTCTCCAAACATTTCCCCCCTTACTTTTGTTGCGCCGGTGAAACGGAAAATAACGTACACATACACACTGTTTTCCAAGATATTACGACTTGTCTAGAAGGAACTTGAGCTTTGCATGCTTGTCCAGATGAGTCCTGAGGGCATCTTGCAGAGTTGGAGCAGGCTGGGAAGCTCCTCAGGCTCATGCTTCACCCCAATCTCTCAATCACCCTAAAAACAGTTGGAGTTAGAAGTAGCTGCTTATCAATGTGAGAAGATAGGATCGATTTTCTCTACAGGGTGATTCTCGCCCAGCTATTTCTGTCTGAAGGTTTCTCTTTGCTACTTCCACTCCGCCAGGTCCTGCTGTGCTGTATCCCCAGGTCAAGGGGGAGCTGCACCACTTCCCCCTGGAGTCCTGGCCGGGGACCCTGCACCAGCTTCCTGCGGGGCTGCTGCACCGGGTCCCCTTGTGCCAGTCAGCAGCCTCCCTTTGGCTGCAGCCATGTGATGGAGCCTCCTGTGTGCACGCGAGGAAAAATGGCACAGGTTGAACACTGGGCCAGACGGGCTCAGCCCCGGACGCACACCTGGGGATGCTGCAGGATTTGCGGGGCTCAGCCCTGGATGCACACCGGGGGTAGCTCCAGGCTTTGCCACCTTCTGTTTTTTTGAAACCAATAGAAGAATCTGCTTCTCAAAGCTCCAGCTTCCTCTTTCTCAAAGCCCCAGTTTCCTTTCCTACTGGCTGAAGGTGGAAATAGGACCTACCTGACAAGGCTGTTCTCAGGGGTAAGAGGACTCGTGTAGTTTGGAGCTCAGCAACTGAAACCCAGCGAGCACCAAATTAACATTAGCTGTGACGGTCGCGCTGGTCCACGGTGATGATGAAGAGTGAAGATGCTGGGGAGGATAGTTCAGGATGCCCTTTTCCTCTTTTGGTTCTGAAAGTCAAAATTGGATGAGGTCACTAAGTGAAAAACATAGCCCAGGGGGGCTCTTTACTCATTGCAAGAGGGATTACTTTCTTGATTGAAAATGGTAAAATTTTTGTCAAATTTCATTACTAAGTTAATCCATATGTGAAAATATATCCATATATACTATGGAACAGAAAATTTATAGGTGTTTTTAATAATAAAAAAGACTGTATCAAATACTTACAAAAGAGGAAGAAAGAATGAAGATAACTTAAGGAATGTGGGGAATTGCGCAAAGTCAACAGTGTTTTGAAGACAGCCTAAAGGAAGATTCTAGGGGATTCACTCATCCATCCTTTCTCACTCCTGGCCAAACTCAAGCCACCCAACCCCACTTGATGCGACTTCCTGGCAAGTTTAGGGAAGAAAATCCTGGTTAATAGTCAGAATTTTAAACCAGGATCTAACACAAAAGAAGGTTTGGTGGAATAAATTAAAATAATGCTGTGAGAAAATAATAAAAGTATGAACATGGTCTTCTGAAACACAGCTACATGTGAAGGTTTTACATCCCCTGAGGCATCATTGGCAACTCAGGACACCTTTTCCAAAAGTATCCTGCTTCCCTGCATGACCAGAGGCAGGTAGGACTGTTGATGGTAAAATGTTCACCACGACAGCCTTCTCAACAGGAAATGCAGGGCGTGCACTGAGCCGGATGTGAGGGCACACCCACAACATAGCATGGAGCAGCGTGCATGGAACCTGTGGCACAATCAAAACTACCCTTTACAAATACAACTCTTTGCTGAATCGGTACCAGTACAAACTCTGTGTGCATGTGTGTACATGTATGCAAGCCTGTGCACATGTGTGCATGCACATGCATATGCGTGCACGTGCATGCATGCATATGCATATGGGCATGCGACCATGTGTGCGCACGTATGCACAGGGCATGTGCATGTGTGTGCACACGTGCATATGGGCGTGTGCATGTGTTCATGCATGCAAGTGGGTGCATATGGATGTGCATGTGTGCATGTGTGTGCATATGCTCACATGTGCATATGGGTGTGTGTGTGTGTGCATATGTGTGCATATATGCATGCTCATGTGTGTGCAAATACAGGGGGATTATTGTTTGCTCCCAGGGCCCCAGAGCAGAGACCTTATCCTTCCTGTCCTCTGTCTCACTCACGTGTGAGAGAACACCTGTAGGAGCGAGGGTTCCATCCACTTTTCTATTTAGCACTAGTCATCAGGAGCTTGTTAGGGAACTCCTGGCCTTCCCTATCCATCTGTGAGTCTCTGGAAGGCAAGGACTGTTTCCTCATCTCTCCGCTCCCAGCTCCTCGCCTGGTGCCTGGAACACAGCGCTCAACAAATGTTTCTAAATTAAACAAACGAGGGGTGCCCTCAAAGGGAAGCTCATTTATCTCTGACTGCTCAAAAACTAATTAGCAACCAAATACTGAAAGCCTAAAGGAAAACAGGAGAGATATATGTTCCTAAAAAGCCTTGTGCGTGTCGGTGTGTGCCTGGGTAGCTTCCACCAGCCTTGGTGTGGGTGAAATGTTGGAAAAGCCTTCGTGTGGGTTTTATGTTTTATGGCACTGAAGGAAGAGGAGCAGAGGCAGGAAGTTATTTGGGGCAGAGAGGAGGCAAGTTCAGGGATAAAACAGGCATTGTCAGACAGAAAAGGGAAACGGCGTCGACAAGAGGATGCCTTTATTAAACCAAGCAAGACATGAATATTGAAATGGTACCACAATGAAGCTGTTTTAAAGGTGTTTCATTTAAAACGAATACGATCCTGAAACAGGGGCCAAAGACCAGGGGGCCGAGAGGAGCTGACAAGTTACCCCAATAAATGAAATTTACCCTAATTAAGAGCAGGTATTTTAATATCTGCAGCTAATACATTCACTTCCAATTTTGAATGGACTCCATAAAATCAGTATAATATGTATTTAACTGTATCAACTCTTTTAGCTTTGTCTGTAGTCTGTGCACTAAGCATAGAGTTTTGGAATCCTAATATAAATGAAACTATGTCCACAGAATATTGCGATTTGAACATGAAAGGAGGCCTGAGGTTTTCATGTTTAACCCACTTGAATCTTTGCATGTTATGCCGTGATGCTCACCTGTTTCTTAAATCCTCCATTACATGCTTTTACTCACTTCTGTTTCCTACTTTAAATTTGTTCTTTGCCTAGAATTATAGATCATATGCATCTTTTCTGAGAAATCTATGCTTTCCTTTAGTATAGCAACTTGTTTAATTTATTAAATTATAGAAATTATTCATACATTCAGTTACTTTATTAATACCTTCTCTTATGTATTGTGTTCTGTATCATTTTTTAGCTCTTAAAAGTTTCTTAGAACCCTTCAACATCGCTAACCAACTAACCAGCATTTCACCACCCTTTTCAGCCATAAACTTACCTCTGAAAAAACTGCAATGCCTGAGATAAATTGCTGCAACACTAGATATTTCATTTCCAAGTCAAAGCAGCTCAACACTCCTTGGAAACAGCGATGAAATGATTCAGCTGCAGAAACCCAAGGCAAATCTCTTGACTTTTTAAAGTGTAGTCATTGTCATTCCTTCTAAGAACTTCTTGAGAGTAAGAAAAGGTTTTCGTTCTTTACATGCAAAGTGTATTGAAACAAGAAGTAATTTTGTTTTACCCGGAGGCAGCTCTCTAAATTTGGATGATGCTTATATGCGGTCGCGGTTACTGCTTCTGGGGGGGAGTGGCGGCCGGTAGCGGAGCCCTCAGCTCTCGGGGCTGCTTAAAGGGTACCGGCGGCGGGGGCTCTTTCCCGGAGGCGAGGGCGAGGCGGAGGACTTGGCCAGGTCCTCGGCGGGAGGCGTGCAAGGTGTGGAGGGCGGCGATAAGGACAAGACACTCTTCATCCAGTAGGAGTATGCGCCAAAGAGATTTATTCAGGGGTGATCACAGGTTATATAGGCTGGTAAGAAGGGCAGGGCTGGAAAGGAGGTGAAGCAGCCTTAAATGGCAATACTGAAGGGATAGGGGCTAGGATTGGTTCTGAGAGGACGCAGGAGCCGTTGCAGCGGGCGGGAGTTGTTCTGGCCACGGTGCATGCGCGCTGGCGGTGGCAGGAGTTGCCTTGGCACAGGGGAGTGTGCGGGTAAGATAAGGAAGTGGGGAAAGGGCGGTTGGGAGAAAGGCGGTTCCCTCCGGCAAGCCTCCCCTGCCAGTGGCATTTTGGGTGAGGAAAAGGGAGCTGCCTTGACCTCGCTTCCCAGGCTCGGGGGGGCTGCAGAGGGCACTAACGCCCGTACCTACTACCCTCCCCAGGGGGTGATATCAGGTCCCCTGGCCCAGGCCTGGTAAGTCGAGGTACAAGCTCAGTCACCCGCACTTATACGTAGTTTTCAAAGCTTTTGTCTGATTTTGTGCATTCGAGTTAGGGACGGAAAGCTGAATGATGCAGGCAGTTAGAAGCAGTCCCTGAGTGGAAACATGGCAGGTTTCAGAGAATGTAAATATAGAATTTCAATGACACCTGCAGAGTATCTTCAGAACATACCTGAGTGTTGCGATGGATTATATGCTAGTTGCATAACTCTGCTACTCCGCGTGTGGTTTTCAGATGACAGCATCAGCTCATCTTGGGAGCGTATTAGCGATGCAGAATCTCGAGCTCCACCTACTCCACCTACTGATCAGGTGCTTATTAGATCCTGGGGTTATTTGTATGAACATTCAATCTGGAAGCACTGGCTGAATCAACTTCCTGATTCATAATATGAAAATCTGGGCAAATCCAATGGCAGAATTTGTGTTGGGTTAAAAGCAGGCTGTTTAAAAAGTTCTAATTAAAACCACGATGTGTTAGTGAAGTCAAATCAGCTTCCAGAGTTAAACTCATTTGTGGGAGTGAAACGTAGTGTTCTGTCTTGCACAGGATGCATTTTCAGATGCGAGTGCAGACTGAGGACACTCATTCTGGTGTTTCAGACGCCAGGACATCCAGATGAAAGAGTGAAGAAAGTGACAAGTCTTTTAGAGGTTTCTAACCAGAGAGTGCACTTTGAAAACGACCTGCGGATTTGAATTTTTAAAAATAAATATTCATCAATATCTTTGGCCTCCTGTTGGTAGGTCCACAGCTTCATTACCGAATTCTCCAGGGGACACAGAACTTATGCAGTAACTACAGCTATGGGCCAGGCATGGGGGTGGGGGGAGGGCTATTTTCTTGTCCCTGGAGATTTCTGATGCTTCTGCATTTTCCCTGTGAGCACACGGTGTGTCCATGGCATCCAGGTGTTAGCCTATTAAATAAAGGCCGGTGGAGGTGCTCTCTGTCACAGCACTTCACCTGAAGCACAGTGAGCGTTTCCACCAATGCATCATTTCCAAAAGAAGTGGTTGGAAGTTGTACCTAGACCAGAGAGGCATTTATTTACTTTTAAATTTTCTCACTGCAGGGAAAATGAATTCTGATCCACAACTGGAAGCATCCAATGCGTCTGTTCCTAAGTAGATAAAAGGCGATAGTCTCTGAATCATAAGGCAACCTTTATTTTATCACAAAATTACTGATATCTTCTGTTCATCCTTCTAGGCTCCAGCTGGACCATTTTAGTATTGGAGGTGACTTCACGATAAAGTAAAGAATTATCTTCATTTTACTGATCCGATTTACCTATTATCCTGAACAAATTCTGCCTTATTTCCCCTGTTTTAGATATGGTTGTTGAAACTTTCATGAAAACAGGTGAGTCCTGATCCAAATTACATATAAACTGATATTTTTCTTCATCTGTTTTTGCCAAAGGCAACATTTCCTGTAAATTGGCCTGGTTTTACTGAGGTCACAATTTTTCAACTAGGATTTAGCTTTAACTTTGGAAAAGGAGGAAGATAGAGATGGTGAGGTCTAAGTTATTTCACATGCAAACTATGAAAGAATTGTAAGAAAATTTTGATTATGACAATGATGCTTTAATAAAAAATGCAGAGTATAAGATTAATTAATCTTGTTTCCAGAAAAATACTCTCGATAGAAATACTTTTTTTTCCAACAGCTTTAAGAGTGTTTTGACATGGCGTATTTATTTTCAGAGTCTGCATGGTTTCAGAATCTCCCTCTCTCCACGGTTTCTGGCAAATGCCTACATTTCCTTACTTGGTCCCTGGGAGTAAATTTTGAAATCTATCACCAGGCATGGAGCAGGCTCTGGGGAGAAAGCAGTTCTGCTCTTTTGCAGAGAACATTCTGGTGAGCTTCTCCCTGGGCTCAATCTCATCTCTGGAGCAAGAATCCCAGCGGTGGATTGGGCTCGACGTCCAGAGCTGCATCGTGGAAGGTGTGTGCAACTCTAAGCACAGCTCCTGCCAAGGAAGGGAAACCCTACCCTACAGTTGGCTAATCCACCTCCCACCATAGTACTAATTGTTGACTTATGACTTTATTTAAATCATTTTGTTTTTCTCTCTCCCGTTAGCCTCTATGATGCCAGTTCACCTTGCACATGAGCTATAGTGAGTCCATCCCTAATGTTTATCGTAAACTTTCGTCACTAAAGATTGAAGAGATTGCCTTCTTGTTCTAGTATCCTAGGATTTGATGAACTGGCTCTTGTTTTTTTTTTTTTTTTTTTTTTAATTAAATTCAGTTTTATTGAAATACATTCACACACCATACAATCATCCATGATATACAATCCACTGTCCACAGTATGATAACATAATTATGCGTTCATCACCACAGTCTATCTCTGAACATTTTCCTTACATCAGAAAGAACCAGAACAAGAATAACAAATAAAAGTGAAAAAAAAAAAACACCCAAATCATCCCCCCATCCCACCCCATTTGTCCTTTAGTTTTTATCCCCATTCCTCCACTCATCCATACACTAGATAAAGGGGGTGTGATCCACAAGGTCTTCACAATCACACTGTCACCCCTTGTAATCTACATTATTATATAATTGTCTTCAGGAGTCCAGACTGCTGGGTTGGAGTTTGGTAGTTTCAGGTATTTACTTCTAGCTATTCCAATACATTAAAGCCTAAGAGGTGTTATCTATATAGTGCATAAGGATGTCCACCAGAGTGACCTCTCGACTCCATTTGGAATCTCTCAGCCACTGAAACTATTTCATCTCATTTTGCATCCCCCTTTTGGTCAAGAAGATACTCTCAGTCCCATGATGTCGGGTCCACATTCATCCCCGGGAGTCATACTCTGCGTTGCCAGGGAGATTTACAACCCTGGAAGTCGGGTCCCACGTAGGGGGGAGGGCAGCGAGTTCACCTGTCGAGATGGCTCAGTTAGAGAGAGAGAGGGCCACATCTGAGCAACAAAGAGGTACTCAGGGGGAGACTCTTAGGCACCATTACATACAACTTTAGACTTTCCTTTGTGGTAATGAGCTTCATAAGGGCAAGTCCCACGCTTGAGGGCTCAGTGAACTGGCTCTTGTTTTCCTTGTCTTTGCCTCTCACGGTTTCAGCATCAACAGTAGCTTTGCTCAGTCTTGATGTCCCCGACTAAAATTCTGAACTTTCACCTTTGTCTCCACGTGCCCTGCTCCCCTCCTCAGATCATCCACTCATCCTGCTCCAGACCGTTTCCCGGTCGACAGTGCTGCATCCAGTACCAACTGATCACCTGCATCTTTGCTGGAGAGAGGAAGACCCGACAGTTAATGTAGGTCAGTAAATTTGGGAGTGGGGCCACTTTTTGAATATTCTGATTTGCTTTAAGCTGTCTTTTACTTGAATGATGTTTCCATAATACTTCACACTATTATTTGCACAATTGGATATCTCAGACTTTACCACCTGGAAATAAGTTCTAAGCTGTTGACACGGAAAATAAATTTTGCTAAAAGCTAAACAACTGTTTTTAAATTATTCCCCTATTAATTCTAGTGTGCCTTTTCTTATGATACATTTAGTACATTATACATGTATTATGCCTTTTTAAAAAATGTATTTTAATCAGAATCTTTTAATAGTTTGTACCACAGTACTGTTTATGTTTTCCAAAAAATGTGAACTTAGGGGTTGTTTTCCTTTAAAAAATTTTTTGATGCTTTTAATAGTGAGATTTTTATTATTTTACAAAGTTGATGTTTTCAATGAAATGGACCTTGTGAGACCACAGGATTATATGCATCCCATAATTTAAGCATCTAATTACAGGGCTAGCTGAGACTACTCCAAGATTATGGTTAAAGTAGGAGATATTTTCTGACTTATTTCCACATAGTCTTCCTGTTATTGTCTTCTACCATTGTCTTTTAATTGATCATGGGGGCCCATTATAAAAATTTGAATGTGGGAAAGCATGTATCAGTACTTATCTTGGGTCATATTTAATGGAGTAGTGTTGATAAATTAGACACCATTCTTTGGGATGGATTTGTTTGTATTATTTGCAGTATTAGTTAATTAGTGTTCTCAATGTTCATTTTGGAATGTATTAGTAAATTTTTTTGTTGTTCATTCACAAAGCACAAATTTATTGATTATTTTACTTCTTGGAAAAATTTCTCAGTTTATGTAAACTTGGAGATTTTCCCATATATATTTTTGACTACTTTATTTAAAATATATTTAAAATAGGACTAGTTTTGTATCTGCCTAAAGATATAAGGAATTAAATTATTGACACCTTTTCTGATAAAGATGTAGGGTTGCACATCTTATTTTAATCTGTGTTTTTGGTATGCCTTCATGCTTGGCTGTAGATTTGGGGGGAAGCAGGGAAAATGCCTTAAATTGTATTTTCCATAGTTCCCAAAGAAGCATGTAGTAACTATTCATTGAATTGAATGTCAATTTTCTACAATAGTAAACAATTGGCTCCTAGTTCCAATTCTATGGACATTTTGAAAGTTTAAACAAGCCATATTCTCAGAGTCTGCTTTTCCACATAAATATGTATCACCTCAAAGAACCGTATTCGATTAGTTAGGCATGACTCATGCTTAGGGAAATCAAATTTCCTTTTCCCAAATTCATCATGTTAGGGTAAGTGTCCAGGGATTCTCTCCCTCATCTGATACAAATGCAAGTCTTTCCGACCAATCTGTATTGCTGCAGAGCACTGCACAAAGCACTGCATGCCTGTCCTGAGAGTGTTTCCACTGCACAGTGCTCGGGAAGTGTGGGCTGCTGATGGAGAATGTGTGCTGTGGCCCCACTGCCTCTTGAAAGGCATACGAGAGCCAGTTGAAGTTGGGGGAAAGATGTCATCAACATGAAGACACAAGACGTCTCCCCAGAAAACCTCGGGGTTCAGTAAATGTAAGGACAAATCCCACTTGCTTAGAACTCTGGAGGATGGTAGAGACGAGGGAAGGACTCCACAAATGCGGAGTCAAAGAAAGAGTCTGTATTAGGTAGGAAATGTCCATCCTGGACTGGCTGGTCCTCTCCCCCACCCTCAGTTGGTGCCGTGCAGCTTGGGGTACCCCAGAGGCAGCAGCCCAGAGCCCTCCCAAGGGGACACAGACATAGGGGAGCTCACAGCAGCTATGGAGCCCCACACATCCCAGCACAGTGGCCCCAGGTGGAACACTGGCAGCTGAGGAGAGAGGCACCCTAAAGGGCTCCCAGCGGAGGGAAAGAAAAGAGAGAGACCACAGGAAAACTGCGGCTGGAAAGTGCTGTGCTCACTCAGTCCAGTTTCTGTTGGCTGGACCACCTAACTGCAAAACAGACTTTTGTGGAGTGACCCACCTTTCTGGATTGAGCCCATCTGGCTCCCGAGGGTGGGATACCTTGCCAGGGAAGAGACTGGAGGCAGAAAAGCATCACAGAGGGAAAAAAATTAAAGGGGGTTAAACTGAACTTCTGTACAACTCTAGGGTCCCAGAACTAAGTGTAAGGAATATGGGGCACTGAGTGAGAGAGAGAATTTAAACAAATCACAGGAGCTGGGGGAAAATCCAGCACAAACCCAGACAAAACAGATCAAGTGTCCTAAGGAAGGAACAGAGTAAAGGATGCTTTCTCCTGGAAGCAAAATAATTACATAAATGTTGCAACCTTAAAAATTTTACCTCATATCCAGGGCAAGAATCAGATAAAGAAGAGCTGAGAAAATCTGATTAGTTAAACTTGGGCTATTCAGAAGTTCCCGAATAAGTTGTACCAAGCATCAAAGAAAAGACTCAACACAAAGCCAATCAACAATAGAACCCTAGACAAGAGGGAGACGCTGACCTTCAGAGTTAGCTCATCAAGACAATCAGATGCTTAGACGTCAACAAAAAATCACAAGCTGTACTAAGAAACAGGAAGATATGGCTCAGACAAGGGAACAAGTTAAAATTTCAGGGGAGACATAGAATTTGGAACAACTAATCAAAGATGTTCAAACAAATCGCCTAAATCAATTCAAAGAGATGAAGGAAAGTACTCATAAAGATATATAGAATATTAAAACAATACTGGGTGAGCATAAAGAAGAATTTGAAAGAATAAAAAGAAACATAACAGAAACTATGGGGGTGAAGACACACTAGTAGAGATTAAAAGTACACTAGAGGCATACAACACAGATTTGAACAGGCAGAAGAAGGAATCAGTGTGCTAGAGGACGAGACAATCAAAATCATAGTCAGAAAAACAGATAGAGAAAAGAATAGAAAAAATTGAGCAGTGTCTCAGGGATATGAGTGACAACACAAAGTGCATAAACATATGTGTCATGGGTGTCCCAGAACGAGAAGAGAAGGGAAAAGGGGCAGAAAGAATATCTGAGGAAAAACTGGCCCCAAATTTCCCAACTCTCATGGAAGATATAAATATACATGTCCAAGAAATGCAACATATTGCAAACAGAATAAATCCTAATAGTCCTACTCTGAGACACACACTGAACAGAATGCCAAACGCCAAAGATAAAGAGAGAATTCTGAAAGCAGCAAGAGAAAAGTGATTCATCACATACAAGGGAACTGCAATAAGATTGTTTCGATTTCTCATCAGAAACCATGGAGGAGAGAAAGCTGTGGTATGATATATTTAAAGTAATGAAAAAGAAAAATTGTCAGTCAAAAATTCTTTATCCAGCAAAACTGCAATTCAAAAATGAAGGAGAGTTAAAAATATTCACAGATAAACAGAAACAGAGAGCATTTGTCAGCAAAAGGCTTGCCCTACGAGAATCACTAAAGAGAGTTCTGCAGGTTGAAAGGAAGCTGTTCTTAAAGGAAAAGATGAAATTGATAATAATTAAAAAATGACAATAATGGTTTCTCCCATCATTTCTCAAGGAGTCTGGGCAGATCTGGGAAATGCATGTAGAACCATATGTGGCTGGTGTTCTTTGATGCCTGATCACATTTCTGCGTTCTCAAACTCCCAAGGTAAGTTTCCTCTTGAAAGGACTTTGTTGAAGACATTCCCTCTGCATCCTGCAGAGCGGGTCCTATTTCCAGAATGTCTCTCAGTGCCTGAGGTGGATCATTTTCCCCCCTTCATCCAGGAAGTTTGCAAACTGCAAGAATTTCTTTGCAGCCTGAAGGGCCCCCGAGAATCACTGAACCACTCAGCCTTGCCAAGACGGCCAGCCTGCCAAATCCTTAGCTGCCAAAAGACTAGCCAGAATTCTTTGTATAATGAAAGTACAAAAGAGGCCGTTTGCTTGGCGGACTTGCCCAATTCCCTCAGCTTCATAGGGAAAACAATTCTTTGAAGATGTCCGAGAGAGAGACACCATCTGGTCAGACTCCTGGTTGTCCCAATACAGCTCCCAACACCCATCGCCATCTGTGCTGGACAAAGATGGCTTTGGCTTTCAGTGTCTATATGCTAGGGTTAGATGGAGCCCAGTGGGGGCATCAGCAGACGGGTGCCCACTTGCTGCCACTGGACGCTCACAGAAGGGTCAGCATTTCAGCAGCTATGCGAGCAATTTCATGGCTGGTCTGTGATTGTTGCTGACTCTTCTTTGCTTGCAGAACCCTGAGCACATCCAGCTGCAGACCTACCCAACCTCGACAGCACTGTGCATCAAGATCGCACGAAAGCCACACCACTGGGGAACGCTGCAGAACCTTCTCACAGTGCTGACAGTTTGCAGCTAATTGGGCCCACTTCCCGCACACCCAAAATTTCACTTCTAAGTGCCAAAGCCATTGTTTAGTTTTGTACAGGGTTGTTCATGCTACAGAAGTTAATGTCTTATAAGACACCCTTCGTTAATAGTAAATGGTAGAAAACCTTTGCACTTACTGGGTCATTAGCCTCGCCGTGGTGATCTGCTTGGTTTAAACATAAACCAGGTTTATTCATGTTTGGCTTTTAACCAATAAGGTCAAATTATTGAACTGTATTAATATGGCAGATTATTTATGAAGTTTAGAAGTCCCTGATGTAGTATAGTGATTTTGAGGCAGGAGGGTCAGTATCACTTTTGGAGACTCTATGAATATTTTTATTATTGTCCTTTATGTTTTTTAGCAAAAAAAGAGTTAAAGATGACATCCTCTAAATGCTAAATCCAGTATACTGATATTTTTCTACTCTAACTAAAGACTCTCTTCTGGAAGTTCTCCAGGGTAGCGAACATCTCTGTGCAATTGTCCCTGGCCCACACCCTTCAGCCTGGCTTTCCACAACTTTAATATCACATTTTATTTATATGGGACATTTAGAACTGGGCTTGGGCTGCTGTGACTTCAAACTCAATGCATTCAGCCTTTCTCTGGTGTCTCTAGATTTTTGTTTGTTTTTTACATATCCTACTATTCTTTACCTCCTTCAAAACTTGGAGTCTGGAAGGAGACCCCTCTTCTGCCCCCGCTGCCTGTTACAAAGCCTCGCTTGGCCTCCCCAAGTGCAGTCCTCACTCCTCCAAACCCTCACCGACTTTTCTGACAACACAGCCCTTCTGGAATTGATCATGCATTTGATTTGTCTTTATTTTATTTTAGTATTGTTTGCATTTGTATTTTTGTGCCCTGCATTCCCAAGTAGACAGTGAGCTACCCCAGGTGTCTGCTAGACTGCGACACCCTCATGGGTTAGTATACTCTCCTGCATTTATTCTTACTTGTCGGGACTTTATCGGTCATCTGAGACTACTGGCCTTTGAGCCCGAGGATGCTGCCAGCGGACAAGGCCCTCGAGGGAGGGGCAGGTTACTGGGGAAGAAATAAATAGGTGCTGAAGCTGCAGAGGGTGTGATCAAGAGAAGTTTCCAGGGCGATGCGCGTGCGTCTTACCGGGTGCCCCAAAAGAGTCAGGGCGGTCCAGGGAAGTTTCAAGAGGAAGTGACATTTCAGCCGAGGTCTGGGGGGTAAACAGGAAGGGCTTAATAAGTGAAAATTCTTCTCTAATATGCAAATCGAACTAATTGACTCTATTCTAAAGGACAGACCAGAGGTCATGGTGGAATTTAGAGATTCAACCAATTCAGTTAAGGCAAACATCCTCTCAAAAAAGGCGAAGGGCAATTAGTCAAAGAAATGGCATCTCATTTGAATTCAGGCTTCCCTAAAATCTCCCCCAAGAAGAAGGCTGATTCTGTGATGGTCTTTTAGGTTTAGATTGAATCGGCAGCTTCGATTAAGGCTACAACTGGAAACAGGACTGAAATTCTGAATGATGTAGACAGAGAACAAGTGAAGCAGGAGGTCTAGGAACTTAAAGCCAGAAAGCCACACCAAGGCCAAGGGTTAGAGAAGTCAGAGTCAACACCCAAAGGGGCAGGGGACTCTCATGGCGAAATTCACATGCTGGGGGGGTTAGACCCAGGCTGCCTGAGATGCAGAAAATGAGCCAACTGATGGTTAAAGACAGAATGGTGCCTTCTGTGGCCATGTGCTTCAAAAGCCAGTTGTTACCACAGTCTAACAGCGTAACTATTGCAGTCAACTTTGCACTTACTTTCATGCCAGAGAGTCTGTGAATGTCACATGAATTAATCAAAATAGGAGCTCTTTCACTTACCACCCTCCCTGTGTGCCACAATAAACGGTTTTATTTTCTGTAGAGAGCATATTAAAGAGCCATAATTAAGCAAGTCTTCAAACAACATCAGTGTGTACATATAAATACACCTAAATATCACAGAGGTATACATAAGGGGGATCCCCATACTTGTGGAGACAGGATTGTAATCTTGCTTGTCAAAAGATCACAGGGAATGGGGGGAGATCCTCTGGGCAGACACTAATATAAAAGAAAATGATACGTTCTCCCCAATAACCAGGTTTCCTCTTGCAAAATTTTAGCAATTAAATCATTTGACTTAAAGGAGACACAAATTTAGTGACTGCAGACAAATCACTGAGCATTCCTAATGCAGTCAACCCTTTGGAAAGTAGAGCTTGGAGGTAAAAATGGAGATTGGGTGCAGATTTATACAGACAGATCTGGAAAATAAGCCTTCTGGAAGACGTCAGGGACTGTTGTCATTTCCTAGTTATGGATTGATTGGTGTCTCCCAAAAGACATGCCACAGCTCCAATCTTCAGTGCCTCGGAATGAGACTGTATTTGGAAATAGGGTGTCCCCGCCCAAGAGGCTTTTGCAGCTGAAGGACTGAAGAAAGCACCGGACACGTTCTGAGACATGGGCTTTTGTTCAGGGCTTACCTACAGGGTGGGGAGTCGGTCACGTTGCCCTGAATTCAGGAGCTGCTCTGAATGGTGGCAGGTTCAGAGCTCAAGGAGAAGATGCTCCACCAAAGCATGGGGTGCCAGAGAGTGGTTTGTAAGGGTTAGGACAAAGAAGCCCAGGAGCCCGGGTCATATAAACATAGGGAGGGATCGATTACAGTCAACAGGGAAGGGGGGATTATAGGTTATCCTGTAGATAACAGTATCTCAGGGAGTCTCAGGGAGGAGGTAGTTATAGATTACATTCAAAGCCAGAGGCCTGATCCTCTAAGGAGATTGGGTCAAACCTTAACTGTCCTAGGTCACACAAGCTGCTGTGTGCCATCTTCAAGGCCCTTGGGGAAGGCCCTGGGCCCAGGGCTCCCACACAGGGTCATCACAGATGGAATCAGGTCATGCTGGAGGAGGGTTGACCCTTGATCCAACATGACTGCTGTCCTTAGAGGTAGAGAAGGGACACAGACAGACAGACAGAAGGCAGAAGGCCATGTGGTAACTAAGGAGTTAGGATTTAACGAATAATTATGACTACTGAATCATTATATAAATGTTCCTTTTTTTCTTTCCTGTATATTAGTGTAGAGGGAGGGAAATACCTGTGGGCTCTGAACTATGAACTAGCAGCTCTGATTCCTGAGAATGATTGTAAAAGCTTTTACCTTGTGCCTTTGTCCATTTGACTTTAGAAAATTGTAAGGGCAGACACCCTAATGCTAATGGAGGGACTGGAATCAGCTCAGAACCAACCATTAGCTGGTTTCAGTCCAGTTCCACTCCCTACTCCCACTCTTGCTATTGTGTTGATAACTGTCTCTCCCTTCCTTTCTGCTCACTCTTGCTATTGAAATTGTAATCACTTCATCTCCCCTTGTTAGAATCCATGAAAACCTTGAACCCCCTAGACTCAGGAAACAGATATTTTTAAGCCACTAGGCCATTTGCTCTCCTGCTTTGCACCCAGCAATAAACCCTTTCTCTCTCTGAAACCCTGGTGTCTCAGGAATTGGTTATTTGAGCGCATCGGACAGAGAACCCACCACCTTTGTCCAGTGTCACTGTGACAACTTTGGTAGAGAAGGCCACAGTTTGCTGGCAGGAGGCCAGGAGAGGGTCTGGAACAGATGCTCCCTTCACTGCAGAGGGAGCAGGGCCCGGCCAACACCGTGACTTTGGACTTCCAGCCTCTGAAACTGCGAGACAATGAATTTCTGTGTGTGTGTGTGTGTGTGTGTGTGTGTGTGTGTGTGTGTGTGTGTTAGGCCATCCAGATTGTGGTTCTTAGTTACAGCAACCCAGGAGACTAAGGCAGTCCCCTACTGTCTGAGCTGGTTATGAGAAAATGCTTTCCAAAAGGAATTTAGGACAAGCAGAACCCCATTTTCCAAGTAAATAATATATGGAACTCCCATATAAAACGGATAAAATCATAGGTGCTCTGATGGAAGCTGGCAATGAACGCCGACGACTGGCTCGTTCCCCTGCCCATCTCCGGGGGGGCCTCCCTGCTCCTGGAGTCTCCCCTTGGAAAACTGGACTTGCCGGGGGAGGAAACCCGGGTGAGCCTGCATCTTCCTGGAGGCCAGAGGCCATGGCGAGCCCTGGAGCCACATGCCGGAGCGTTGGTGAATACCTAAGAGAGGAGGAGAGGGGGTGGAGCCTCAGGGAGGTCCCTACTCCAAAACGGTGTAACCAAGAAAGTAGGATCTAAGGGATGATTATGGTGGGAGCCCCGGGCACAGGGCATTCACCAAAGGCCTTGAAGACTGCACACAGCAGCTTGGATGACCTAGGTCAGTTAAGGTTTGACCTATTCTCCTTGTAAAATCAGGTGCTGAATGTAATCTATACCCAAAACTGCCTCCTCCCTGAGACTCCCTGAGATACTGTTATCTACAAGATAATCTAGAATCCTCCCCTCCTCCCTGTTGATTACAATCAACCCCTCCCCACACTGCATGACCCCTCTCCCCGCCTTATGCTCTCATACCTGTTGGAACGTTGAGCCCTTATAATTAGCTTATTCAGCCCCCCAAAGTGCAGACTATTTCCACATTGTGCTCTGAAGTCGCCGCCATTCAGAGCAGTTCTTGAATCCATCAGAGAAGCTCCTGAATTCTGGGCAATGTGACCAACTCCCATTTTTTCCCTTGTAAGTAAGCCCTGAATAAAAAGTTCATGCCTCTGAACACACCCAGCATCTTCTTTGGCCTCTCGGCAGCAAAGGCCCACTTGGGAAGTGACAATTATGATTACTGAATTATTTTATAGATATTCCTTTTTACTTTCTGATAAATTAGAGTAGACAGAGGGAAATACCTGAAATCTCTGAACTGTAATCCAGCTTCCTTGATCTCTGATAACGGTTGTGTAGCCTTTATCATGTACCTTTGGGATTGTAAAAACCTTGTGACTAACCTTCACTTGCACCCATTTTATCTGGTTTTTTGACTTTAGAGTCTTATAATCACTAAAGACAGCCCCCAGTGTTTATTAATGAAGGGTCTTGGGTCAGCCCAGAACTAATCCACCCCAAGTCCAAAGTTTCCTTTATGACTAAAGCTGGATGAAACCAAAATGGGCCTGTCTGACATGGGGGCAGTAGCTTAGACTTTAACCTATAAATCACCTATACCTCATTAAAATGCTAAAACCACTCCCATCGTCATATTAAGGACACCATTTTCTTATGAATGTTCTGTGACTAAGCAGGTAATCTACCTGCACATGCTCAATAATTAGATCACCTCTAACTACATCATCTGGGGTCATTGTGCTCATTATCCTAAAACCTGCCCAAATAGTATTCCTGCAGTTCAGGGAGACAGATTTTGGGCCCACAGGCCGTCTGCTCTCCCGCTTTGCACCCAGCAATAAACTTGTTCTCTCTTTGGAACCCCAGTGTCTCTGGGATGGTCGTTTGAGTGCATTGGGCAAATAATCCACCACTTTGATCTGGTAACAATTTGGCAACCCATATGGGACGGAGGCTGAGATACTGGAGCTGGCAAGAATGGGTGAGCAAGGTCACTGAGCCTTTTGCAGCTGCTGGATTGTATTTACTCTGGAGTCTCAGCAATAGGGTTTTTCTCTGTCTGGAGCAATAGTGTTTTCTCCAGACACTTTTGGCACCTTGAAAAATTTCAAAGAGAGAAACCATTTCTAGTTTCCAGTCCAGACATCTGATGGGTGAGTGGGTCATCAGGGTGAAAGTGGATCAGGGAGTTACTAGGTAGTTCAAGTCCCCCTTGACCTGGCTTTGAAGCCCAGTCCTGCTTCCAGAATGATCCCCTTTCTCTGACCTCCACACCTTTGTTTTCTGGGTACCATTCTGTATGGGGTTTGAGGTCCTGACCTGAGCTTCTCTGTTGAATAAACTCCTGGAAAATAAGTAATCCAACAGTTAATTGGTGTTAAATGAAATTAAGTAGACCAGTTTAACTGTTAACCAGTGTGTCACCTAGGTATAGTGTTAATTGTTAATCAGTGTGACACTTAGATATAATGGTGCCTATTTAATTGTTAATTTTTGTGTTTGGTCTAGTTATTAACGGGTGTGCTACTTCAATATATAGTAAGTATTAAGTGTCTTTAAAGTTGTTGGTGTCTTACTGCATTTGCATTGGTCAAGTGTTTCTAACTGGTTACCGATTGCAAAAAATATTTTCCAATTCCAATAGCATTCCTGAATGTAGTCCTTTGGGTTGTATATTGACAAATTGGAAAGATTTTTAGTTATAAGCCTGTGAGTAAAAGATTTATTTCTGTAATACAATCTGGCCTCAATATGATTTAAGATCAGGGGAGAAATGGCCTGAGAATGGCTTTATAATTGTTCTGCAAAAGGGCAGAAATGGGATAAGATAATGAATATTCAGTCCTTTATTTGTCCCTCTCAAAAGTATTTCTGTTTCTTGTGACTTTCTGTTTGTGTTTTTGTCTGCCTGTTCAATGTATATTCTCATACCTCCAGATGATAATAGCAAATTAACAAAAAAGTTCTTAAAGAACTCTATTCAAATTGTTTAAATATATACAAGCACTTTATATAAATATGAATATGAATATAAATATATATATATATATTAGCAGTCCTGGAGTCCCAGAAGAAAAAACTCTTTGGGCAGCAGGATTCAAAGTCTAGTTGTAATTACTGTAAACAAACCTTGACATTAGAAAGAAACTGTCCCTGAAATTTCCCTAAGCTACCAGATGCCTGCACAGGGAAGGGCAATGCTCTTTTCCAATTGTCTGGGTCGCAGATTTAAGTGAAATAGATCTAAAAATTGGAAATAATTAAAAGAAGGGAGTAAAAATTCTAAAATTCTACCACTTTTATTTAAAACTTTTCAAACCAAGTTCAGCAGACCAGACCTATTCATTCTGTCCCACCTACCCCTGCCCCCAGGGCCCATCGCCTAAGGCAGCTCTAGGGGAAGGACTGGCTGCAGAAAGATGGGGAAAGTGCTATAGAATTATTTTTATTGGGCCTAGAGATTAGAAACTGTAAGCATAAAATAAATGCTGTTAAATAGGCCATATTTGTTAAAATTATTTTTCTCAGTAATATCTTTGCAATGGCAACTGTAGTAAACAAATCATTATTAAAATATAAACAGCCTTGGGATAGGAGTAACTGAATAAGATCTACTTGTCAGATTTTCAGTAAGTGAGATGAAAGGTTCCTGAGAGCTATGGGAAAGTTTCCCTGGATTTAAGCTTGGGACAAATTAAGCAACTTCAGTATGTTTTCCAGAACTTGATAGTCAATGTACTTTTAAGGTTGTCCATAATTTTAGGATATTATGAAAACAGAGAGATTTTTTTTTTAACCTCCAACAGAAGGAATAAAAAGCAAAGACAGCTGCAAAATTGCAGTGGCAAAGTCTAGTCCAATTCCTGTTTTTATGGTAACTTTTTGAATCAAAAAATGCAATTTTATTCTCCTTAGATTTGTTCTCCCTAAATTTATACAAGCTTACTGACAAAATAGTTTAGAAAGAAATATAAAGGAAATATTGGAATCTTAATTAGCTGGTTTTCAAAATTTGGCCTTTTAATTACTTTGCCATTTGTTACCCCAGTATGTGGAAAAATTTAAATTTGTAGTAGCTTTATTAGTCAGGCAGTATATTCTGTGAGTATATTATATCATCAGGTTAGTAAGTGCTGTCATGAATGGGAAAGACATAATTCTTAGCTTTGAAGAGTTTATATTCTGGTTAGAATATTCTTGTACCAGAGCATAGTATAAAACAGTAGTATTTAAAGTAGCTGCAATTATCTTAATAAAGGAATAAAAATTCTGGAAGAATTTTAAAAAGCAGATAAAGAATGACTCAGGAAGACCTCAAAGAAGAAATGACACTTGTAAGACCTTTGAATAAGAAACAGCATTTGAATAAGTTGAGTTTTGAACTAGTTTTTTTTAGAAGCTGTAAGTTAATATTGTGAACTAACACATTCCTGGTATTTAGAACTTGGGAATAATGTTGAAAATTTTGGAGAGTTTTTTTTTTCTGGATATAAACCCCTTAATTATTGAAGAACTGATTATATTTCAAACTTGTGCTCTTCTGATCTTTGAAGGGAGTGCTGGATTGCACTGAGGGATTTTAGGCACATTGTAAAGAAATCATTTGTGTGTTGTGAGTATAAGGTATATAAATGCCTGGCTGTGTTCCAAACCCAAGCATAAATTTTATCCTTCTTCCCTGGTGTTGTAGCATCTCTGTCTCTTCTCCCCTTCGCAAATGCTGTCATTGGAAGCTAATATGCATGTTCAAAGAGCTTTGTGAATTTGTTACCAAATTTCTTCCTAATTGTAGGATGCCTGGATGAATAAATACTGTAGGTGGGATGGATAGTATTTTTATTAATTTCCCTACTAAGATGATCATATTTTCTGATTAAAGTGAATTTTGCCTATATCTGACTGCAAGTCCTAAATGGATATGGAAAGTTGTAGAAGGTCTATAAAAGTGAATTCTGTCTGTCATAGTCAATGCTGACTAAAAATTGATAAGCCTGTTTATAATTGTTTTTAAAAAAAGCTTTTGTGTCAAACTGTGTATTCATACAACACTAAAGCTTAGTTCGTTCTCTGTTGTAATAATGTGGATTGTTAGTCTGCTCTTAAAGTTTAAAAAACTTTTTTCTATCCATTTGAGTACTCAGTGTAGAAGACAAAGATTTTATATCAAAATAATATCCTTGTTAATGTGTATGTTGACCTTATCATCCTTTATTTCAGGACAAGTCTTCTCACTTTTAAAGGAAAATTGTTACAAAAGATTTGTTCTTCTACCTTGTAAAAGTGAGGTGCTAACACAGTTTAATATATTACATAAGAGGTGTTTGGGAAGTATTACGATAATTAAAATAGATTTTTTATCCTTCTGTTAGCTAAATTTGTACAGGTAAGATGTTATTCATATATTTAGAAATTGTATAAAAATTCCTAAAGACTTGACAGTTTTCTCATTGTCCATATTATATCCTGATACTGATCTGCGTGATGTTAGACAACAGTATGATGTTGTTAGTCACGGTTTTTGTTGTTCTTAGAAAAAGGCTACAGATCGTGGAAACAGCCCAATTTACTTGTCAGTTGCACTGCTTTGTCCTAATGCTTCTCTAAAAGTATATGTTGTCAGCTGTAAGTCAGAGAATCATCTACAACACAAAGGGACTTCAAAAGAGAAGCCAGACAAATATGTAAATTATGCCTTACCTGCTAATTAACATAACCCTGGTAAATGTGTAAAGGTGAAATAGGACAAAACCTCTGCTACGGTTTGTCAGTATAAGACAACCGTCAAACGTTTTTATTTCTGAAAGTAGCTTCATTTAAAAATACTTATAAGGAAATTAGGGCTTAGACTGTAAGCTCTTACAGCAGTCACATGTACTCTTGAGCTTTAAGTGCTATTTCTAATATCTGAGGTGCTTTGCTCTTTGCATCACCTGTAGTTCCCCAGCACTTTAGATACCTGTGTGACACCTGTGACTCAGAGTTCGTGTTCTCCAGCTCTGAAGTCAGGCTTACTCCAAACAGAAACTGTTAAAAAGCTGAAAAAGAATCAAACTCTAATTAAAGTGTAAATGAAGCTGATCTGATTAAGACTAAGGTAAATCAGCGTGCAGAGTGCAAGAGGATATTACCTGTATTTTAAGACTTTAACTTCTATTTGAAACCAAATGAAGAGAAATGTATTTTGTCCAAAATTTAAATTTCTGTAGCACACTACCTAATTTAACCTATCTAGTCAGGTTATTTAAACAAACTAATTCAGCTTTATTTGACATGGAACCTAGAGAAAGGAATAAAATCTTCATAGTCTGTCCAAGTTACTATTATACTCTTATGCATTTCAAAGTATTTTGGGCAAAAAAAAAAAAAAAAAAAAAAAAAATGAGAAAGTATTTGCAAGGTCCCTTGCAGGACTGGAGAAAAAGTAGAAATGTTAAGCTTCCTCACCCAGTGAATTTCTGCTATTCTCTTAAGCAACAAGGGCTCCCAGTTTAATAAGCCAAGCCCCCTAGATCTTGAAGGTTGCCCTTATGAAACTTATTCCTGTAATGTCAAAGCTAAGCCTATTTCTAACTAATGCCTAAGAGTCACCCCATAGAACCACTTCTGTTGCTCAGGTGTGGGCTCCCTGTATAAGCCAAACTCTGCAAATAAACTCACTACCTCCCCACTTTGTCCGACAGGACTTCCAAGGATCTAAGTCTCCCTGGCAACATGGGACATGACTCCCTGGGACTGGGCTGGCCCTGGCATCACTGAACTGGATAACCAAGAGGGGGAAAGGAAGTAAATAGAGTTTCAATGGCTAAGAGATTTCAAATCAAGTCACAAGGTCATTCTGGAAGTTACTCTTATGCAAATTTTGGCCAAATATTGCACACTGTCACAGTATGGCAAGTCCCAACCAACAGCATTCCTGGAAACCCTAAAGGATACCCTGGGCTCTATCTAAGACTCTATAAAAGTTTACTTGCTAAGTTTGTTTTTCAGAGACTTAGAGCTTCTGGATTGTTCCTATGCCAGGTAAACCCTGAAACCCAGAAGTACCGGTCTCTCCAAGAACAACAGCCAGTTTCATCCCTCAGCCTGATAATGTCGATGCCCCTTGTCAGCAAAAAGAAATTGGAAGAGTTGTCACCCAGATATCCCTGAAGATTGAGAGAAAATTACCAAATGAGACAGAGGAGTTGTAACCAAGAAATTAAGATTTGAGGACTGATTATGATTACTGAGTCATTATACAGATATTCCTTACTTTCTGGTATGTTAGAGTAGACAGAGGGAAATACCTGAAATCTGAACCATAATCCAGCTGTCCTGATCTCTGATAATGATTATGTAGCCTTTATCTTGTGCCCTTGTGATTGTAAAAACTTTGTGACTAACCTTCATTTGTACTCATTTATCCAGATTTTTTACTTTGGAGCCTTATTATCTCTAAAAACAGTTCCTAATGCTTATTAATGAAGGGTCCTGGGTCAGCCCAGAACTAACCCACCCCAAGTCCAAAGTTATCTTGATAACCAAAGTTGGATCTAACCAAAATGGACCCACCTGACATGTGCAGTAGCTTAGACTTCAACCTACAAGTCACCTATACCTCATTATAATACTAAAAATCATGCCCATCATCATATTAAGGCCATTTTCTTACATAAGTTCTGTGACTAAGCATGTAATCAATCTGTGCATGCTCAATAATTAGATCATCTCTAATTACATCATTTGGAGCCATTGTACCCATTAGCCTAAAACCTGCCCATCTTTTAATACCATAAAACTATCAGAATTACTGCAGTTTGGGGTGACAGATTTTGGGCTGATAGCCCATCTGCTCTCCTGCTTCACATCCAGTAATAAACTTTCTCTCTTTGAAACCCCACTGTCAGGAATTGGTCATTTGAGTGCATCAGGCAGAGAACCCCCACCTTGGTCCAGTGACAGTGGGGACAGTGGTCCTGCCAGCACTGAGGATCCAAAGGGTCCAAGGCAACAGGGCTGGGCCTGGGTAAAGTTGGGCAGTGGAAGGTGAGGCCTGGGGTCACTCAGCCCAGAACAGCAAGAAAGGAGTTGAATCTGGGCCAAAAACTGAGTTATAATTTATTGAAATTTGCTTTCCCAGGGGTGCTGTAATAAAACACCACAGACTGGGTGGGTTAAAGCAACAGAAACTTGTTTTAAATCACATAGTTCTGGGTTGTTGCATAGTTGTGCATATTGTTGCATAGTTCTGGAGTCTAGAAGTCCAAAATCATGGTGTGGGCAGGGCTGTGCTCCCTCTGAGGTGTGCAGGAAGGAATCTGCCTCACCATTTCCTCTTCTTATCAGGACACTGGTCACGTTGGGCTAAGCCCCCCCCCCCCATGCCAGCGAGACCTCATTTAACCTTGCCTAATTCCATCTGTAACGACCCTACTTCCAAATAAGGTCATGATCTAAGGTCCTGCAGATTAGAACATCAAGATATCTTTTTGGGAGACATAATTCCATCCACAGTAGCCCAACTTCTGGTTCCTGAAAATCCATGTCTGTCCCACATGCAAAATACTTTTACCCCATGCCAAATATCCCCACACGCTTAAACCACCCAGCAACAACTTGAGGTCCAAAATCTTATCTAAAGCAGTCATGGGTGTGCTCCATCCTGGGACAAAATTCCTCTCCATCTGTGGACTCATGAAACCTCAAAAAACAAGCTACCAGCTTCCAAAATACAGTGGTGGGACAGGCATAGGATAGACATCACCATTCCAGAAGGGAGATGTTGGAAGGAAAGCAGGGGTCACAAGTCCCTAGCAAGTCTGAAACCCATCTGGGCAAATTCCACTAGCTTTCAAGGCCTGAGAGTCATCTTCTCTGGCTCAGTGCTCTGTCCCCCAGAACACAGGGCAGAGGTCTTGCCCTTGCCCAACAACAGGGCGACCCAGTTCAGCCCATAACACCGTTTTCCATGCTTTCTTGTTAGACATCCAAAGTAGCTCCAATTTACTTCTCATTACATCATTATTGTACAAGTCATAACATTCCCATATACAGAGATAAATATTCAGGGCTTAAAATATAAAGACATAAAATGTATGAGAATTCTAAATTAGACATTGCAGCAATATGTAGCCAATGACTGTTAAGACCCAAAATTGAAAAAGAATGTATAAAACTTTCATGGGTTAGGAATTTATTTTTAATGAGGAACATTTTCTGTCTACTCAAATGAAGTTGTGTAAATCAGTTGATCATAAATTATGAATGTTGATGTGTGAAATATGCAAGTGTAAACTCAGACCACTGAAATAGATGCCATCCTTTCACTACACAAATCAAAACATAATTGGGTCTCAGTATTGAGATGCGGGAAAAAATTACAGCAGTCATTTTTGTTTCAGTCTTTTTAATCAGTTTGGAAGTGGGGTTCAAAGTTCATGATAGTTTACGCATTAATTTTTTTCCCATTTGTTCTACATGGTGGTGCTCATGACTTTCTCCACGTGGATTACAATCTTAGAGCAAAAAGTGTGGTTCTTAACTCTGACAGTTTTGGTATTTGTCCTAAGCCCAGGTTCAGCCCTGGGCTTGGTTTAGCCGTGTGCTGTGTGCCATTCCACCTGGTGGGTCAACGTGTGCCAGCGCTGGAGAATAGAGGGAGAGAAATCTACTGGGCTCTGAGAAGGCTTCATTTCCCCACCCTCACTGAACTTGGATGTGGTTTAGACACCTGTCCTAGTTTGCTAATGCTGCAGAATGCAAAACACCAGAGATGGATAGGCTTTTATAAAACGGGGGTTTATTTCACTACACAGTTACAGTCTTAAGGCCACAAAGCATCCAAGGTAACACCTCAGCAATTGGGTACCTTCACCGGAGGATGGCCAATGGCGTCCGGAAAACCATTGTTAGCTAGGAAGGCAGCTGGCATCTGCTCCAAAGCTCCGGCCTCAAAACGGCTTTCTCCCAGGACGTTCCTTTCTAGCAAGCTTGCTCCTCTTCAAAACATCACTCCCAGCTGCACTCTCTTTCTTCCCCCCCCGAGTCAGCTCATTTATATGGCTCCACCGATAAGGGCCCACCCTGAATGGGCGGGGCCACGCCTCCATGGGAACATCTCATCAGAATCATCGCCCACAGCTGGGTGGGGCACATTCCAAGCAAATCCAACCAGCACCAAAACGTCTGCCCCACACAAGACCACAAAGATAATGGCATTTGGGGGACACAATACATTCAAACTGGCACAACACCATTGCAGGTATTTTTATCTTAGTTGTTTTATAACCCCTCAGAGTTCTGCTGAAGGGACTCAAGCTCCCAGGGCGCCCCTGAGGACCCAGCCCGTGGACAGGTGAAGCATTCAAGCATGGCTCATCTGCTCCCTTCAGGGCTTTCTGACCGCAGGAATCTGCTGCCCTTCAGCCTCAGCTCCAGAAGAAATGCAGACGGCCCGGCACCAAGGCCCGCTGAGCCTGGATCTCCGCATCCACCCACCTGCACACCTAGAGCAGGAGAACAAAAGAGCATTGCTGTAGAGCACTTTGGTTCAGCAATTAGAAAAATGGGCTGCAGCTGCACATTGAAGAGGGCTCCACCCATCCTGATGGCTGCACTTAAAGCTACAAAGAAACTCATCCCAGGTATCTTCATGTTTGTTGCTCATAAAATATAGGCTCAAGATTTTCACAGAAAATCAATAGATGAAGTAATAGTTAATGGGACAGCATGCGAACCTAAATCCCTGTGGTGAGCAAAGTTTGCACATTTTGTCCCTTTAGAGGGAGAGGTTTACCCCACAGCCTGCAGGGTCATCATCTGTATTATTAGCATCTTGACTACGTTTCTGCTTGGGTCACTATCCCCACTATTCAATTGTCAGAAAATGTGTAGCTTTCACTGCCCCACAAAGACATTTTGCTGTTGAAACGAGAGAGTGCAGGCAATGAGTTATAGATGATAAGAAAAATGCAGGACTCCATGGTCCACGCCCACCTCCTCTCTTCTCTAGCTCTGTGTTCCTGGGCCAGGTGCCCAATCTCTGCACTCTGTGCTCTTCTGGATAGGACAGGGGTGGTGTCCGCTCCACCCCCATCACCAGGCTGGTGTGAGAACTGCGTGTGACGATGTCATGGGGCCGTAAAGACGCAAATGTTCCATGTGAAAAGTGCAGAAGGCAGTGTGTCCTCATAGACCTGGGTGCAGACGCCAACTCCACCATTTTCTAGACACGTGGTCTTGAGCACGCGCCTTCGTTGCCGTGAGCCTCGAGGTTAGTGTCCACTAGCGGAGGTGGCAACGTGGGCATTTACCACAGTGCCTGGCACAGTGAGGGCTCTGGGACACGGCAGGTGGCCTTATTACTATTGTCGTTTTTTGGCACTTGATGCCATGGCAGGGGGTGAGGTCATGCTGTCCTGTGCAACAAAGAGAACCTAACTTTGGCCGTCACCTTGGCCTTCAGTTGCAGTGTTGCTGAGGATGCACTGTCTTCTTTTCCTCACTGCTGCTATCGATGACAGAGGCTGTCCCCAGAGTGGAGTTGTGACAACCGCCCTTCTCTGCGTCCTCCACCAGATAGAATCTGCGGTTGCTCACTCGCTCTACGGGACACTATCTGGGTAGTGTGCCCATGGGGGTCAGCCCTGCCTCTCCGCGGACACTGCCCCCAGATCTGATACTACAGGATCAACCACTCCATATTTCGGTGTCTTTTTCATGTGGCAGCCAGGATATGGCTGGATGTAACCCCAGGAGATTCATATTGGGAAAAACAAATCATTTACTGTCTTCCCTGTTTTGTAATTATAAGATAAGGGAAAGGTTCATATTATTGGTTGGTATATGAAAATAGAGAAAGCTCATACTCCACAAATAACAGATATCTGGGAGCCATGGGATTCCTTGTTTTCTATCCATAAATAAAAATTTCAAGAAGGGCTAGAGAATTCAAAAATTCCCTTAGTATATTCTAGCCACCCATTTAGCTAAGGTGTTCACTTTACAAAGAGCTAGTATCCTGTGAGATGTGAGCTAAAATTTTATTAGAATGTTTAAACATATATAGTTTCATCTCAATTAAAAACCATTGTATTCCCATTATAGAAAATTAAGAAAAATGAAGAGAAGTTGGATGAAAATACATAAAAATCTAAACAGTCAACATTTGTAGGTGGGAGGATTATGTGTGACTTTTGATCCTTCCTCCAGCCTGCTCTTTATTTACCATTATTTCATTAATGTTTTCTGATAAGATTATTGTTCTGCAAACAGATGTGTTTTTTTGGCTTTTATTATTTTAATTAATTTATTTTGTTTTTATTACAGACGTTCTAGGTTTCCAGAACAGCCATACAGAAATAAAGAATTCCTTTATCACCCCCATACACGCAATTTTCCCTATTATTAACACTTTGCATTAGTGTGGTTACTTTGTTACAATTGATTAAACAATTATGATTATACTATTAACTATAGTACATAGTTTACATCAGAGTTCACTGTATGCCCTACGGATTTTCAAAATTTTTATTCTAGTAATATACATATATATAACCTAAAATTTCCCCCTTTTAACCACATTCAAGAATATAATTCAGTGGGGTTCATTACATTAACAATGTTGTGTTACCGTCACCACCTTCCATTACCAAAATTTCCTATCACCCCAAAGAGAAACTCTATACTAATTAAGTATCAAATTCTCATTCCCCACCTCCACCCCAGCACCTGGTAACCTGCATTCTAGTATTTTATATCAGTGAGATCATACAAAATTTGTTCTTTTGTGTCTGGCTTATTTCACTCAACTTGATATCTTCAAGGTTCATCCCTGTTGTTGCATGCATTGGAACTTCATTACATTTTTGGATGAATAATATTCCATTGTATGTATATACCACATTTTGTTTATCCATTCATCGAATGATGGACAATTGGGATGCTTCCGTCTTTTGGCAATTGTGAATAATGCCACGATGAATGGCGGCATGTAAATATCTGTTCAAGTTACTGCTTTCAATTCTTTTGGGTTATACCTAGAGGTGGGATTGGTGGGTCATATGTAATTCTGTACTGAAGTTTCTGAGGAGCCCCCAACATGCCTTCCACAGTGGCTGCACTGTTTCATGTTCCCAGCAACAATGAATGAGCATTTCTGTTTTTCCAATCCTCTCCAACATTTGTTATTTTCCATTGTTATAATAGTAGCTACTCTAGTGAGCATGAAATGGTATCTCATTGTTGATTTGATTTGATTTGTATTTCCCGAATGGCTAAAGATGTTGGGCATCTTTTCATGTGCTTTCTGGTCATTTGTGTATCTGCTTTAGAAAAATGTCTATTCAAATCTTTGTCCATTTTTAATTGGGTTGTTTGTCTTTTTGTTGTTGATTGTAGGACTTCTTTATGTATTCTGGATATTAAGCCTTATGTATTAAGCCAGAATACATAAGCTTTATATATTCTGGATATTAAGCTTAATCCATATGTAGGTTGTCATTCACTTTCATAATTATATTATTTGATACACAAATGTTTTTAAATTTGATGAAGTCCCATCTAAGTATTTTTATTTTTTTGCTCATGTTTTTGGTGTACAGTCTAAGAAACCATTGCCCAACACAAGGTACTGAAGATGATTCCCTATGGCTTCTTTCAGGAGTTTTATAGTTTTGGTTTTCATATTTAGGTCTCTGATCCATTTTCAGTTGAGAATTTTTATATATATAGAGGAATGAGGAAGGGGTCCACTTTTGTTCTTTTGAATGTGAATATCGTCTTCCCAGTATCATTTGCTGAAGAGACTATTCTTTCCCCCATTGAATGGATTTGGCAAACTTGTTAAAAATTCAATGGCTGTAAATATGAGGGTTTCTGAATTCTTTATTTGACACCATTGGTCTATATGTCTGTCCTTGTGCCAGTGCCATGCCTTGCTCATTACTGTAGCTTTGTAATAAATACTGAAATTGTGTAAATTCTCCAACTTCATCCTTCATTATCAAGATTTTTTTAGCTGCTTGGGGCCCTGTATCCTTCCATATAATTTGATGATTGGATTTTCCATTTCTGCAAAGAAAGCTGTTGGAATTTTGACTGGGATTGCATTGACTCTGTAAATCGCTTTGAGTAGAATTGACATCATGATGATATTTAGTCTTCCAATCCATGAAGATGGAATGCCCTTCCATTTATTTCACTCTTCTTTGATTTCTTTTAGCAGTGTTTTACAGTTTTCCATGTAAACTCCTCCACACTCTTACCTTTATTGATTTTTTTTTTTTTTTTTTTTTTGTGATATAACACATGCTTTATCCTGGAGAATGACCCATGTGCATTAGAGAAGAATGTGCATTTTTCTGCTGTTGGGTGGCGTGTTCTATATATGTCTGTTAGGTCTAGTTGGCTTACAGAATCATTCAAGTATTCTATTCCTTTATTGATCTTCTGTATAGATGTTCTATCCATTGCTGAAAGTGGTGTATTGATGTCTCCTAATATTAATGTAGAATTGTCAATTTCTACATTCAAGTCTGTAATACATTTGTAACATATATTTTGAGACTCTCCTGTTAAGGTGCAGCTGTATTTATAATTGTTATGTCTTCTTGTTGACCCCTTTAACAGTCTATAGTGATCTTCCTTGTCCCTCCTAACAGTTTTTTACTTAAAGTCTATTTGTAAGATGTTAGTATAGCTATCTCAGCTCTCCTTTGATTACTATTTGCATAGTATATGGTTTCTATCCTCTCACTTTCAACCTACTTGTGTCTTTGAATTTAAGGTGAGTCTCTTGTAAACAGTATGTAGTTGTGTCATGTTTTTTTATCTAATTTGCCAATCTCTGTCTTTTGCCTGGAGTGTTTACCTTTAAAGTACCTAAAAATGATACAGAACTTTCTTCTTCCATTTTGCTATTTTGTCTTTGTAAGTTATGCTTTTTTTTGTTCCTCAATTCTTCCATTAATACCTATGTACTGGTTTATATATAATATGTCCCCCAGAAAAAGCCATATTCTTTGATGCAATCTTGTGGGGGCAGATGTATCAATTTTGATTAAGTTGGAACCTTTGGATTAGTTTGTTTCCAAGGAGATGCGCCCCACCCAACTGTAGGTGATAACTCTGATTAGATAATTTCCATGGAGGCGTGGCTCTATCCATTCAGCATGGGCCTTGATTAGTTTACTAGAGCCCTATATAAGCTCAGACAGAAGGAGCTTGCTACTGTAACTTACAGAGACATTTTGAAGACAGCCATTGAAAGCAGAGTTTTGCTGATGTTTTGGAGGTACTAGCCCAGAGTTTGCCCTGAGAAACTGACACAGAGACATTTTGGAGAATGCCATTTTGAAACACAACCTGGAAGTAAGCGGACACCAGCCACATGCCTTCCCAGCTATCAGAGATTTTCCAGACACCATTGGCCATCCTCCGGTGAAGGTACCCGATTATCGATGCCTTACTTTGGACAGTTTACGGCCTTAAGACTGTAATTGTGTAACCAAATAAACCCCCTTTATAAAAAGCCAATCCATTCCTGGTGTTTTGAAAAATGGCAGCATTAGTAAACCGGAACAGCCTATGTCATATTTATTAGATTTTTTTGTAGTGTACTATCTTGTGTCCCTTCTCATTTCCTTCCATATAAATTTTTCAGATATTTTCTTTGTGGTTTTCATGGGTCTAAATTTAACATCCCAAATCTATAACAATCATGTTTGATTTGCTTTCAACTTAAGTTTAATAGCATACAAAAATGTATGTATCCTATAACCTCTGTCCCCACGCATTTTTGTTGTACTTGTTACAGGTTATATCTTTATACATTGTATGTCCAAAACTATAGATTTATCATGGCTTTTAAATGCATTTGCATTTTAGAAACTGTGAGGAGTTAAAAGTGGCATTACATACAAAAAAACCCGCAATAAAATAGTACCAACATTTACAATTACCCATATGGTTACCTTTACTAGAGGTCATTATTTCTTTATGCTTCTTTGATTCACTATCTAATGTCCTTTCCTTTCGGTCTGAAGAATGCCCTTTAGCATTGCCTGTATGGCAGGTACTGGTGGTGAACTCCCTCAGTTTTTGTTTATCTGGGAATGTCTTAATCTTTCCCTCAATTTGAAAGACAGTCTCACTGGATATAAAATTCTTGGTTGGCAAATATTTTCTTTCTGCCCTTTATTTATTTATTTATTTATTATTTTAAAACTACTTTATTTAACAAATAAAAAAACATTTTCAAACAAAATAAAACAAAGCAATGGGAAAAATATCCTGAAATAACTTCATTCCTTCCAATATACTCCTACCATACCAAAAGAAAATTAATGAGAAAATTAACCTACATATGAGATTGCTCTTTGCCCTTGGCATTCAACAGTTTGACTACTATGTGTTTGGGTGTGGTTCCCTTCAAGATTAACCTGTTCCGAGTTTGTTGGGATTCTTGGCCATGTATATTTATGTCTTTCATTAAATTTGGGAAGTTTTCTGCCATAATTCTTTGCATATTCCTTTTGTCCCTTTATCTCTTTCTTCTTCTAGGATAGCCATAATGTATATACTGGTGCTTTTGATGATGTCTCACAGTCTCTTAGGCTCTGTTAATTTTTTAAGAAATTATTTTCTCTTTATGTTCCTCAGCCTGTATCATGTCAATTACCTTGTCTTCAAGTCCACTGATTCTGTGTTCTGTCAGCACCAATTGCGGTTGAAATCCTCCAGGAAATTTTAATTTCGGTATTGTGGTCTTCAGCTCTAGTGTTTCTGCTTGGTTACTTGTAAAAATTTCTGTCTCTTTATTGGGTTTCTCATATTGTTCATTAATTTTCCTGATATCCTTTAGCTCTTTCCTTTGTGTTTTCCTTTATTTCCTTGCGCATATTGAAAATCATCTTTTTAAAGGTCTTTGTCTAGTATATACAAAATTTCATCTTCTTCTTTGATGCTTTCTGAATTTTTATCTTACTCTTTTGGATGGGCCATCATTTCCTGTTTCTTTATTTGTTTTGTAATGTTTTGTTGCACAATTTACATTTTAATATTTTAGCATGTTAACTCAGATTTAATTCTCAGCTGTCTGTCTCCTAAGTTCTTATCCAGATAGTGATATGACTGAAATTTCCTTGAGTGCCAGGAGTTAACAAAAACAAACAAACCAAAGCAGAAAACACCTCTCACAGACCTTGAACACTGACCCTGTGTGGGCTGGTGCTTTCCGTCAGTTTATTCCTCCCATTAAAAAGGTCAGCCTGGAAGTGAAGTGCAGGGTCATCTTCATATTTTGTTTTCTGAGCCTGCTCCTTGTCCTGGATGTTCACTGTTGACCTCAGGAATTCTGCTGTGAACAGGAATCTGAATGTCTCCTGTACTTCCAGTGAAACAGACTCTCTCTGAATCCTGGGTGCTGTTTGTATGTCTTAAAGCTTGTACTACTTTGTGCTAGGCTGCTTTCACTAAATGGTCTCTTACACTCCTTTAGCTGTGTAAAGATGCTACTGCCTGCAGGGCAAATTCTGACAGGGTGAGCCAGAGATGAGTTTCCTGGTTCACTCCTCAGACTGCCACTGGAGAGTTGGCACTGACATATGGGTTTACCGAGAGACCCCATTATGTGCATAGGGGTCCCTCTGGAACAGGGTCAGGGACCTATAATGGAGCACAAGCTGGCTCCATGCTGCACTGGGGTGGCATTGGGGATGGTTTAGCAAGCCTGCCAAGTGCTTATACCATTTTTAAAGCTTTGTTTTCTTGATTTGGCACTTATCCAGCTTCTGCAACCCTTTGTCTGTTTCCTGGAGTTTGGAGGAAGCAGGATGAGCCAGGTTTTGCTAGCTGTTCAAGGATCCTGTGGGGGACAGCATCCTGGAGTGTCTGACGCTGCTGTCTTGGCCAGCTGGCCAGATACGGACCGTTTTAACTAGATCGTTTCCAGGTGACGTGTTCTTGCACTGTTCTGACAGGAGGCTGGCATTCAGTAGAGGCATATTGATGCTGAAAAGCTAGGTGCCTTTCAGAGTCAAACTGGCACTTAGCATTTTGGCTAATGGCTTATCCAAGCCAGCAAATGCTGGGTGGGTGTTCCAAGGCATCTAGAAGGAGAGCTGAAAGCGCAATGCTGTCTTAAAAATTTATGTCCAAACCTCAACTATTTAGCTAAAAAGTTAAGAGACAAGTTTCAGCAGATTGAATTGTGTAGTGGTATTTTCAGTTCTGCTAAAAAGGAGACTAACAAATTGCAATTGACAATAGCAAAAACACCTTATTTGGATTTGTTTCTCTGAAAGTCTTCCATTTGGGATTTACAAAATCCACATGAGCTCCAAAAAATCTGCAATTTCCTGTCTAGTAAACTCAAAATGGAAAAATAACAAATACAATGAAAAACAGCAGCCTAGTTGATAGACTAATATAGATTAATCCCATTGCCATGGTTGAGAGATGGAAAATTATTATTGAATAAGACTCTTTCATCCAACCATACATTTCCTAATGCCCCAAAGTACATATCTGGCATTGCTTCTGCTTTACACATCTGCTTCTCTCTTTGAACTCTGATATTAATCTGAAGGTTGCATGCAGCTGCACAGTTCTAAAATAATTAGTTCTTTCCATTATATATTATGATTGATAGGGCAGACCTCAAAAATGTTCAGAACTTGGATTTGCATAAACTCTGGGAAATTGGAAGAACTTTTCCAAAATTCAAATCAATGCTCTGGAAAAACTTATTCATTCCCCAGTCACTTCCTGGAACATTTTAAATTTCACATCTTCTTGGATATTCTCCCTTTAACCCGTTTCTCCACATCTTTCTACTTAATTGCTGGAAGAACTTCAACTTCCTCCCTGGCATATTTCAGAGACAACCAACCTGGAGAGCGTGGCCTCTAATAGATGTGCCATCAAGGCATTGGGTTGGTGTTTGGTATTATACATGAGGAGGATATTGACAGCACTTCCACTAGATCTTCAGGAATTTGGAAAAGCCTTTATATGAATGATTACCCAAGTTACTTCCCACAACTCATAAAGCCCACCACCTTCAAGGATGCCGATAAAGCAGCACGTCATGTGGCTTCCTTCCCCTGCAGGAAAATCACCCAAAGAGAAGTTCCCAGGGCCTCTCAGGGGAAAAGACTCTAGGCATTCCTGTTTCATGCCCAGTGCTTTGTGTACACTGAAGGACAGAAGAGGTTAGGATGGAGGTGAGGCGAGATTCTGTCATCCAGGGTACAGAGGTTGGACTCGGGGTGAACGCGATGTAACAGGATGCAAGCATAGATTAAGGAAATCACAGTGCTCATTTCCAATAAATGCAAACCAGCTTCTCCTTATCCAGGACCACCGTCCATTTCTATTTGTGAACAGCGTTCTTAGTTATTTTATTCTTAGCAAAACCAATTATGCATCATGTCTTGGTTATTAACTTTCCCAGCAGACTGTCCCTCCTCCTGAAACGACTAATGAAATGCTGAGCTGACAGTTGTGTGCGGACAGGCCCCAGGCAAGCCGAGGGCTTGGGGCTGCCTTTCTGTCCTTCCTGCTCCAATTGGAGCCTGTTCTGCTCAGCCTGTGACCATCATGGCTGCCTAGATTGTTGGTTTTTTTAATATTTTTTTTCTAGAAATCACATTATTTAAATATCTCCATACTTTTACCAAAAACAAATGACAGTCTGGTGAAAAGCCTGCTGGTAATTTTAGCCCAGTCGGCAAGTATGTTACTTTTATTCGTTCTTGTATGGGCTCCATTTGGTTGGTCTGGAAGGAAGCCAATGGAGAAGAAATGCTTCATTTGACCACTTTTTTTCCCTAAGACGTTCTCTTCTTTGACCTCTGTGTCACCACATGGGCATGGTTCACTTCCTGCCTCTGGACACTCCCTAACACCTGACACTTCAGTGTTGAAATTTTTCGGGCACCAGTCTCCATCTTTCCTTCCTCCTTACTCCACGCGCTCCTTTGATGTGCTTTTATCTATTTTCATGGCTCCCAGATTGCATCTGCAAGCCCAGGTCTCTCCTTTGGGGTCCTGTTTTAAATATTAACTCATCTGGCCCACATTCAATGGGCCACAATGAACAGTGATCTTCAAACCTGCTCCTTCATGCTTCCTGTGATTGGACATGACTTTGATTGAGAGCTGGGATCTATGTGCCCTCCCCTTGAATCTGGGCAAGCTCCATCAGAATGAGGCTGAGCAGCTCCTGGGCCCTGGCCAGCTTCCACATTCTAACTCCTGGGACCCTTGGAGTATATCTGGAAGAGAATTGGCTACCTGGAAGCAGGATGATGCTACAACCCAAATGCCAACGCATGCAGCACAGCTTTGGGACCGGGTAGCAGGTGGGAGCTGAAAGTGCCTGGAAGAGACTTTCAGTGAGGACATGAAGGACGGTGAGGAAGATGCTGGAGAAGAGCTGACCTGCATTGCGCAGTGGTGGAAACTACAGCAAAGCCACCACCCTCAGGATGTGAAAAGTGGGAGACATATCTAATGAACTTCTGCATCTGGTTAAGGAGATTTGTAGGCAGAAGTCAAATGTGCCAACCAGTTTCTTATGTCCTCATGAAAAAAAAAAAGAAGAGAGAGATGTGCTTAAAAGAAAACATATTAAATTTTCAACCTGAGTTTAGAGGAAACACAAAGGAGCCAGAACTTCCTGAGTTGAAAGCTAAACTGTTTCTCATCTCTCTTCTCACCTAGGAAAAAAATTCTCAAAATAAGAAAAGGTTCTAGGACAAAGATCAAATCCAGGGCTGTACCAGTGGAGAGGGTCTCAGAGTAAAGATCTTAAAGTTTTACAATACTTTGTCAGGATTTCAGAAAGACGTGAGGATGTACCTAGCAGGACTTCTGAGAATCATAAGGCCTGTGCTTAAGAATCATCACTGCTTTGGGTTGAACAACTTGAATTTTAGGCAATAAGGTCATTGTGCCCCACAGCCTGACAGTCGCCCAGTGTACAAACAAGTCTGTCTTGAAAGGAAACGTGGTATGACTTCTGAACAACGGAATTGTATAAATTGACAAATAAGAAATCCATCAGTGTTTTAAAGAAAGTGTATCACCTGGAGTGAAAGGGACAGAGATAGTAAAAAATAAAGAGGCATTTGGACCCCAGCCTACCAGATAGAAAGGAAGCAGGTTGAGACAATTACTCAGCTGCATGTATGGGTTACTTCTTATGGGAGAGGAGACTTGCAGGGTAGACCAGCAGCCCCAGGAACACAGCAGAGAAGTGGGCAGGATCACCCCATGGAGTAGCAATTTCCCTAATCAAGAAACTGGCCCTGTGTATGAGTATGGATCTTAAACTTGAAAGGACCAGACTGGTATGTGACTGTGTTCCCCTCTTTTGAACAAGACAACTGCAGTTACCCTATGCCTGTCACACACCGTGGGTTGGCTTTGTTGGAGGTGCAGACCTTCAGATGGAGGAGTCAGACCCAACCGGCTGCATCCGCACTTGAACCTGATTTCAACAATCAGATCCTGGACTTTGCGTTGATGCCACAACAGAATGAGAGTTTTGTGGCCCCTGGGAGCAGATGAGTGTGTTTGTCACATGGGAATAGGGTAAATAATTTGTAGCTAGAAGGTAGATGTTGGATAAAAGCTATCCTCAAATTCATTGACAATCTTCCCACATAAAGGTGGGTCTATTTCCCCTCCTGATCTAAATAGGTTTGACAATTAGAATATGGCAGAAGTGATCCTGTGCCAATTTCTAGACCCACACCTTATGAGGCTGGAATCTTCCACTTCCTGTTTCTTGGAATCTACAGCTGCAACTGCTAGGGCCGCCATTTTGTAAGGAAGTCCAGGCCACATGGAGGGGCCCATGTGTAAGAAAAGGAGGTCCCTGTCTGCAAGCCACGCTGAGCTCCGGCTGACCACTGGCACCACCTTGCCAGCCATGAGATGGAGACACTTCGGAAGTGAGGACTCCAGCTTCTTGAGCTGACCCAGCTGGTGTAGAAATGAGTCATCCCATCCAAGTTTTTAAGCCCAAATTGCAGATTCCTGATGAAAATAAATGACAGCTATTGTCCAAAGCCACTAAATGTTGCTTTGTTAAACTAAACCCCAGTGATTTGTAATGGAGCAATAGGTTACCAAAGCAACATCACAACGGTTGGTTCCTCCACCTCCCTGCTTGCTCAAGATGCTGGATGGAGTCTTGACATCTTCCTCTCCCTTATGTCTTCTATTAAATTTGTTGCTTCAACAGTGCATAATATTTCCTAGGATGCACCCATTCACTTTGAGTGACCGATTCTCTTAGTAAGAGGGACATAGGCCATGCCCAGGAAGCTAAATGAATATCCTCATTCATAGCCCCTTATGGTTAGAGACTGTCAGGATAGCACAACTGGGCTGTAAGGTACATGGGTATTTAAACAAAGTAGATACTGGTGTTGTTTTCCAGAATTGTTGCATCAGCTATATACGAGCATTCATTTTCCCCAACACATTATTATTTGTCATTCTAATTTGCCAATAAGATGGATAGAAAATGTCTTGATGTTTTACTTTTTCATTTATCTGATTGTAATACCTTCTCATTAACTATTCAGATTTCCTCTTTGATGACTTCTGATTCATATCTTTTGAACATTTTTCACTTAGATTTCCCATCTTTTTCTCATTGACCATCAGATTTTCCTTGCCTATTGCAGCTGTTAATTCTGCATTGGTTTTGGAAATGGAGCATATCTTCCACTAGTCTGTTACCTTTTTGTAAATTTTATCAATTTCTATTCACTGCAGAGAAATCCTTAATTTGATGTAATTTCATCAATCTTTGCCTTCTGATACTTCAAAAACCTCCTAGGCTTCTTTTTATGTTTCTAAGAAGATCCCCTCCACTGTCAGATCACAAGGAACTACTATATTTCCTCCTATTAGCTTTTTGGCTTCCCTTTAGGTGCTTGCGCTCATTGGAATCCATCTTCTTCCGATGTGGCACAAGATGGGGATTGAGCTTGATAGTTTTCTATAATGGGTGCCAGTTTTCCCAATACCTTCTGTCAAACAATCCAAAGTTTTCCTTTTTAAAATTAAAGCAATGCTATAATTGTGCCTAAAAGTCTCCCCCGAGTCCTCTTTGTTGCTCAGATGTGGCCCTCTCTCTCTAACTGAGCCATCTCAACAGGTGAAATCACTGCCCTCCCCCCTACGTGGGATCTAACACCTAGGGGTTTAAATCTCCCTGGCAACTTGGAGTATGGCTCCTGGGGAGGAATCTAGACCCGGCATTGTGGAATGGAGAACATCTTCTTGACCAAAAGGGGGATGTGAAATGAAATGAAATAAAATTTCAGTGGCTGAGCGATTCCAAAAGGAGCCCAGAGGTCACTCTGGTGGGCACTCTTATGCACAATATAGATAACTCTTTTTAGGTTTTAATGAATTGTAATAGCTAGTAGTAAATACCTGAAACTATAAAACTACAACCCATTAGTCTTGACTCTAGAAACAAGTGTATAACAATGAAGCTTATAAGGGGTGACAATGTGATTGGGAAAGCCTTGTGGATCACACTCCTCTTTGTCCAGTGTATGGATGGATGAGTAGAAAAACGGGGGCAAAAAAAAAAAAAAAAAACTAAAGGAAAAATAGGGTGGGGGGCAATTTGGGGTTCTGTTTTTATTCTTAACTTTTTATTATTACTTGCACTTTTTTCTGGTACAAGGAAAATGTTAAAAAAATAGATTAGGGTGATGAATGAACAACTATATGATGGCAATGTGATCAATGAATTATATACTTTGGATGATTGTATGGTATGTGAATAAATCTTAATAAAAATAGATAAAAAATTAAAGTAATGCATCTATATTTCAGAGGTTTAAGCTTCTCTCTCCTGTTCCACTGGTGTGTTTATACCATGTTTTTATTATTCTGTCTTTGTAGAATCTATTAATATTTGCCAGGGCTAGTGCTTTGCTACCTCTTTTCAAATCTGGCTTAACTGTAAGAGAATCTTTATTATTTTTAGAATAATTTTTTCATTAAAAACAAATTTTCATAATAATTTTAACCTTTTAATTACATAAAAAAGATGACTGCCATTTCCCTGACTTTATACTTAATTGGGCTTATTCGAAATCTTTGCAATATTAAATAATACCATCCATGAATGCTGATTCTTGTTTTACCTCCTTTAATTGAAGTTTAAATTCTCCTTTATAAGGAACTTATACCACCTTTATTAAATTAATGTATATATTTGTTTATTAATTTATTAAATATTTATGTTCCTACTAGAGAATTTATTTTTGTTGTTGTAAATTATATTATTTTATATTTCTTCCTGTAGTTCTTTCTGTTACTGTTTTCTATTTGCTGAAATACTATTGCTGTGTGCATATATACTCCTAATTATTTCATCTTCCTAATTTATTATTCCTTTAACAGTGCTGCATATAAAGCCCATCTTTTTCGCTCTTGGTGAGTTTTTTTTTTTTTATTATTAAATTCAGTTTTATTGAAATACATTCACACACCATACAATCATCCAGGATATACAATCCACTGTCCACAGTATGATAACATAGTTATGCGTTCATCACCACAATCTATCTCTGAACATTTTCCTTACATCAGAAAGAACCAGAACAAGAATAAAAAATAAAAGTGAAAAAAGAACACCCAAATCATCCCCCCATCCCACCCTGTTTGTCCTTTAGTTTTTATCCGCATTCCTCCACTCATCCATACACTAGATAAAGGGGGTGTGATCCACAAGGTCTTCACAATCACACTGTCACCCCTTGTAATCTACATTATTATATAATTGTCTTCCGGAGTCCAGACTGCTGGGTTGGAGTTTGGTAGTTTCAGGTATTTACTTCTAGCTATTCCAATACATTAAAACCTAAAAAGCGTTATCTATATAGTGTATAAGAACGTTCACCAGAGTAACCTCTCGACTCCATTTGAAATCTCTCAGCCACTGAGACTATTTCGTCTTATTTTGCATCCCCCTTTTGGTCAAGAAGATACTCTCAGTCCCACGATGCCAGGTCCATATTCATCCCCGGGAGTCATATTCTGCATTGCCAGGGAGATTTACACCCCTGGGAGTCAGGTCCCACGTAGGGGGGAGGGCAGCGAGTTCACCTGTCGAGATGGCTCAGTTAGAGAGAGAGAGGGCCACATCTGAGCAACAAAGAGGTACTCAGGGAGACTCTTAGGCACCATTACATACAAGTTTAGGCTCTCCTTTGTGGTAATGAGCTTCATAAGGGCAAGTCCCATGCTCAAGGGCTCAGCATATCAAACCGCCAGTCCCAATGTTTGTGACAACATCAACACCAGTCCAAGTGAGGATGTCCAACACATCCGCACTGTCCCCCAGATCCTCAGGGCTGGGGAGGGGGAGGCTGTAAATATATTTTTTTATTATCTGCCCAAATTACTCTGGGATGTGTCAGTATTTCACTCCAGCCTATACTAACCTACCGTACCTCACTTCCTATTCAAAGTTCCATGCAATTGTGGTGTTTGAACAAATTGACTGTAGAGTTGTACTGTTTAGAAAATTTAGATCCTGTACCAAATAGATATCTCTTCCCTTGGTCTCATATGGAAGTTGAAGTTTTAAAACACAATCAGTTTCAACCTTTACCCTTTGGCCTGGCTTGCCCTGGTCTTAACCAGACCTGCTTCATTCATATCACTAATTGAAGTCTGGGCTCTTTTTCAGCTTTTTTTTTTTTTGACAGTGGCTGTATGCACTAATACTGACATTCATATCTGCCAAGCTCTAGCTCTGAGTTTCAGGTGTCTCAGAGATATGCATTGCTCCAGAGACCAATCAGGTTATAGGCTAGGGGATCAGCATCTCAAAGTTTAGAGATAGGTGGTTTTTACCTTAAATTTATTTTACTTGTTACAACTGGGGGTAGCCAAGGTGTACTTTCTGTTCATATTTGCCTAGTTAATGGTTTCTGTCCTTTACTTCCAACTTCTCTGTATTGCTTTGTTTTAGGGATATACCTTGTGGATGACATATTGCTAGACCTTTAAAAAAACCTCAACCTGACTAAAGTGTATCAAAAGTAAATTGGATTAATGGATGATAAGAGAGATGGATGGCTATATAGATATTTGGTAAACTAAGTACAGTAAAATTCCACTAGCTGAATGAAGATGGAAATACCTGGATCTTCACTGTAAATTCTTTCAACTTTTGCTGTGTGTTTGAAAATTTTTATAACAAAATGTTGATAAAATTGAGTCTGAGCCTTGATCCTGGGATGGGGAAGGCCCACGTACAGGTGGAAGTGCCTGCCCCAGGCCTTGCCTCCACTGGCCTCTTGGCCACACTGGGCCCCAGGAACGGCTGATCCACTGTTGGTTCTGCCACTTGTGGCTCACTTCCTGCCTGGGATAACCATCCTGGCCTTTCCCAGGGCAGAAGTCAGGCCTGGACACCCGCCTCACAGGCCCTGCCAAGCAAGAGCCTGTGCTCCGGGGCTGCCCCTGCTGGACCCCTGCATGGCTCTGTCACCACCACCTGGGAGGGCTTGGGGTCAGTGCCCAGGAGCCGGAAGGAGCCACAGCGGGCTGTCACCCTTCCTTCCCAGAGGCAGCGGCCCCAAGCGCTGTCCAGAACCTTCTGTGCGAGGAACACGCAGCCGTGTTTCCTTCAGAAGCTGCAGCCTGTGTGGAAGCAGTGGCCTGCTGCTTGCTGCTTGCTGCCCTCCTTCCTCCCGCTTCCTGCTTTCCCTCTGGCTGCCCTGGGATGGCAGCAAAAGGTAGATTTGCCTCAGGCTCTGCATTCTGGGGACTGCAGGCAACCCTGTGGGTGTAACCCACATTCTTTTACTTTTGTAATTACATTTACAACAGGACTTAATTCTACCACCTTACTTCATATCTGCCATATTTTTTTTCCAACTTTGCCATCTTTCATAGAATAGAAAAAAATACTTTTTCTACTTGTTGGAAGGGTTACATTCCGTTTTTAATGGTATTCACTTTTAACTTATTAAGACTCATTATTATGTTAACTTATTTCTGTTTTTAAAATTTGTCAGTGTAAATGTCTGTTCATGTAACAAGATATTTGTCATATTCTTTCTTTCCTCTTTTGTTCACTGTTTGTTTTAGTTTGCTAATGCTACCAGAATGCAAAACACCAGAAATGGATTGGCCTTTATAAAGGGGGTTTATTTGGTTGCACAGTTACAGTCTTAAGGCCATAAAGCATCCAAGGTAACACATCAACAGTCAGGTACCTTCACTGGAGGATGGCCAATGGTGTCCGGAAAACCTCTGTTAGCTGGGAAGGCACATGGCTGGCGTCTGCTCCAAAGTTCTGGTTTCAAAATGGCTTTCTCCCAGGACGTTCCTCTCTAGGCTGCAGCTCCTCTTCAAAACATCACTCTCAGTTGCTCTTGGGGTATTTGTCCTCTCTTAGCTTCTCTGGAGCAAGAGTCTGCTTTCAAAGCTGTCTTCAAGCTGTCTCTCATCTGCAGCTACTCTTTCAGCTTTCTTTGCATTCTTCAAAGTGTCCCTCTTGGCTGTAGTAAGCTCGCTCCCTCTGTCTGAGCTTATATAGTGCTCTAGTAAATTCATCAAGGCCCATGCTGAATGGGTGGGGCCACACCTCCATGGAAATTATCCAATCAGAGTTATCACCCACAGTTGGGTGGAGTGCAACTCCATGGAAACAACCTGTGCTCCAGGGCCACCCACTAATATGTCTGCCCCAAGACTGCATCAAAGAACATGGCTTTTTCTGGGGGAACTAATATATACAAACCAATACATTCCACCCCCTGGACCCCAGAAAAACATGATCTTTCCATATACAAAATACATTCATCCCATCACAACATCACAGAAACTTAAATCATTTCAGTAACAATAGGTAAGTACAAGATCCCATCAAAATCATTTAGGTTTGGAGAGGAGCTAAGATGGCAGCATAGAGAGGAATGGAAGACTGTTATTCCCCCCCAGAACAATTCATAAATGACCAAAAAACTAGTAAATAACCTGGAATAACTGCAGGGAGACAAACGTGACTGTCCACTCATCATCCACCAACCTGAATTGGGAGGAATGCCCGAGATCGCAGCATGAAATCTGTAAGTAAAACTGCAGACCCACGCTGAGAGCCAAGAGCCAAGAGCCCCTCCCTCACGGAAGCCTCATGGTGCTAGAGACCAGAACTCTCCAAACAAGCTAGTGTACCTCAGCCCAGCTCCAACTGGGGTTTTAATGTTAACTGCTCAATACAGACAGCGAATCCTGAGCAAGCAGACAGAGGCTTTTGGTGACAACTGTCCTTGGGAGAGTCGGGGGACATATCTGTCGCAGGATGGAGAGCCCAGAGGATTGGGTGCTATCTCTGGCTGATGGGTGAATCTGGGAGCTTTCTGTCCCTTTCTCTCTCTGTGGAGAAAGGCTCAGCCATTTTCAGCCCAAAGCACTTTGCAGTAAAGAAAGCCTCAGCCATTTTATAATCAAAACACTTTAATCAGCAGAGTCAGAGAAACAAAGAACTTACTGATATGCAGATGACCTCTCTGGAGGGGGCATAGCTTCCCAAGAGGAAAGGGAGGGGCCCAGCTCTACTGCCTGCCTTACCAGAACCAGACCCCAAAGCCTGGGGGAGGAGAACCACAGGCCACACCCTGTTACAGGCTGACAGGTGCATCCTGCCGGACAGAAAAGCACAGGTGTGTCAGTCCTCTAAGAAAAACCATCAGGGGAACCGGATACTGAATATTTCCTCCTTCTGTGACCTGAGCCTGTTCTCATCTGGGAAAACCCAATTGGGGTGGCCTAGGAGGTCAGATGCCTAGACAACAGAAAACTACAACCTACACCAAGAAAAACAAAGTTATGGCCCAGTCAGAGGAACAAACATATGCTTCAACTGTGATACAGAAATTTAAACAACTAATGCTAAATCAATTCAAAAAGTTTAGAGAACGTATTGCAAAAGAGATAGAGGCTGTAAAGAAAATACTGGGCATACATAAGGCAGAAATCAAAAATTCAAAAAAACAACTAGTAGAATCTATGGAAATGAAAGGCACAACACAAGAGACAAAAGACACAATGGAAACATACAACAGCAGCTCTCAAGAGGCAGAAGAAAACACTCAGGAACTGGAGAACAAAATACCTCAAAGCCTACATGCAAGGGAACAGATGGAGAAAAGAATGAAAAAATATGAGCAACGTCACTGGGAACTCAAGGATGAAACAAAGTACAAGAATGTACATATCATTGGTGTCCCAGAAGGAGAAGAGAAGGGAAAAGGGGCAGAGACAATAATAGAGGAAATAATCAATGAAAATTTTCCATTTCTTATGAGAGACATAAAATTACCGATCCAACAAGTGCAGCGTACTCCAAACAGAAGAGATATGAATAGGCCTACGCCAAGAAATTCAATAATCAGATTATCAAATGTCAAAGACAAAGAGAGAATCCTGAAAGCAGCAAGAGAAAAGCAATCCATCACATACAAAGGAAGTTTTATAAGACTATGTGTGGATCGCTCAGCAGAAACCATGCAGGCAAGAAGGAAGTGGTATGATATATTTAAGATACTGAAAGAGAACAACCACCAACCAAGAATCCTATATCCAGCAAAGCTTGTCCTTCAGATATGAGGGAGAGCTCAAAATATTTTCCGACAGACAATGAGAGACTTTGTGAATAAGATACCTGCCCTACAGGAAATACTAAAGGGAGCACTACAGGGTGATAGAAGACAGGAGTGCATGGTTTGGAACACAATTTTGGGAGATGGTAGCACAACAATGTAAGTACACTGAACAAAGATAACTATGAATACGGTTGAGAGAGGAAGGTGGGGAGCATGTGAGACACCAGAAGAAAGGAGGAAAGATAAAGACTGGGACTGTGTAACTTGGTGAAATCTAGAGTGTTCAACAATTGTGATAAAAAGTACAAATATGTTCTTTTACAAGGGAGAACAAGCAAATGTCAACCTTGCAAGGTGTTAAAAAGGGGGAGGCATTGGGGGAGGGATACAATCAGCATAAACTAGAGACTGTAACTAACAGAATCATTGTATTATGCTTCCTTTAATGTAACAAAGGTGATATACCAAGGTAAATGCAGATAAGAGGGGGGGATAGGGGAGGCATGTTAGACACTTGACATTGGTGGTATTGTCTGATTCTTTATTCTACTTTGATTTAAGGTTATTTTTCCTTTTGCTGCTTCCTAGCTGTCATTTTTTTTTCCTCTTTCTTTTGCCTCTCTACCTTCTTTGACTCTCCCTCCTGCCTTGTGGAAGAAATGTAGATGCCCTTATATAGGTAGTGGTGAAGGTGGTGAACACATAAATATGTGACCATACAGAGAACCATCGATTGTTTACTTAGGAATGTATGGTGTGTGAACAAAACCATCTTAAAAAAAAATGGGTTGATGACAAAACCTCGAGGGCAATATACTGAGTGAAATAAGCCAAACACGTAAGGACAAATATTGCAGGATGTCACTGATAGGAACTAATTATAATATGCAAACTCATAGACATGAAATATAAGGTACCAAGATATAGGACGAGGCTTAAGAATGGGGAGCTGTTGCTTAGTATGTGCAGAATGTTCAACTAGGATGAACTTAAATGTTTGGAAATGAACAGGGGTGTCGGTAGCAAGATGTGAGAATAACTAACAGTGCCGAATGGTGTGTGAATGAGGTGGAAAGGGGAAGCTCAGAGTCATATATGTCACCAGAAGGAAAGTTGGAGGTCAAAAGACGGGAATGTATAAAACTGAATCCTATGGTGGGCAATGTCCATGATTAACTGTACAAATATTGGAAAACTCTTCCATGAACCAGACCAAATGTATGACAATACAATTAGAGATTAATAATAGAGGGGCATATAGGGAAGAAATATATACCTATTGCAAACTATATACTACAGTTAGAAGTATTTCAACATTCTTTCATAAACAGTAACAAATGTACTATACCAACATTACGAGTCATCAATTGAGGGGGGTTGGTTAGGGATATGGGAGGCTTCAAGTTTCCTTTTGTTTTCTTTTCTTTTTTTTTTCTTTTTTCATCTTTCACTTTATTTCTTGTCTGGAGTAATGAAAAGGTTCTAAAAATTGAACAAAAATTAAGTGTGGTGATGGATGCACAGCTGTGTGAGGGTGCCGGGGGCAACTAATTGTGCACTTTGGATCTTTGGATGATTGTATGGTATCTGAACAATCCCAATAAAAATTAAAAAAAAAATCATTTAGGGTTGCATTAGGCATGTTCTGTCCTAATGCAAAATTCCCCTCTAGCTGTGGACATGTGAAACTTAGAACTTTAGAAACTTAGAAAGTTATGTTCTTGCAATATACAAATGAGCGACAATCATAGGGTAAGCATACCCCTTGCCATAAGGAGAAACTGAAAGAAAAATGGGTTTAAGGGACCAAAACAGTTCCTAAAACCCACAGGGCAGACTTCATTAGATTTCAAAGTCTGAGTCATTAACAGAAAGATGTTGTATCCTTGGGGCTTGAGAGAGCAGGAGTCCAACCCTTTCCAAAGGATTTTGTGGCAGCCCTTTTCTCTCCAAACACTGGGGTGAGTGCTCCAACATATCCACACATTGGGGAGACCACCTTCTTCTCGGCCCCACCTTCTCAAACATTGGGGTGCCACCCAGACTCTGCCTTTCCGGGGCAAAGTCTCTCCCCTCTCCAAACAGTGGTGTGGTGGCCAGGCTCTCCCCAGTCCCCAGGGATTGTGCTCCATCCTCTCTGATGCCTGAGGTGGGAACACTCTTAACCTGCAGGGCAAACTCACCCTTTCCATGCATCTGGGACACTCTGCTCTCCCCTGAGACCTCTTGATTCCAGATCTCAACCTCCATGGCTCTGTCTTTGAAGAAATTTTTCCTTCAATTTGTTCCTTGTCTGTCTCCTCCAGTCCAGACTGCAGCATCTCCGTCTGTAAAGATCTTGCAAAAATTCTGTTGGCTTCACATGAAGCACACAGGGGTCAAAGCCATCATACAATAGGACTTTCCACAAATTCTTTCTGGATAACTCCTTCTCCAATCTTGGCTTGTACTGAAATGGCAGTCAGCTTCCAAGTTTGGTTAAATCCTCATGTTAGGCTGTAGCTTCTGGAGTTCCACTCCCTGGAAGCCTGAAACTTTCCAAACCATCAGTTTCTGGTTTCTTTGAACCCAAGAGTTCAGTTCTAAGTTTATCTCTGTCCTGTCACATTTTACTATAAGCTACAAGGAGAAGCCAGGTTACTTCTTCTATATTTTGCTTGGAGATCTCATCAGCTAAATATTCCAGGTCATTGCTTTCAAATTCTTCCTTCCATCCAACTCCAGGACTCAATTTTGCCAAATTCTCTGCCACTTTAAAACAAGGTCCGCCTTCCTTCCAGTTTGCAACAACACATTCATCATTTCTGCTCAAGGCCTCATCAGAAGTATCTTTAGAGTCCGTATTTCCACAAACAATCTCTTCAAAGAGTTTAGGCCTTTTCTATCAAGCTCCTCAGAATTCTTCCAGAATCTTCCCCTTATCCATTTAAAAAGCCGTTCCAACATGTTTGGTATTTGCAATCTCAGCAGCAAAAGCACCCCACTCTCGGTACCAAAATATGTTCTAGTTTGCTAATGCTGCCAGAATGCAAAACGCCAGAGAAGGATTGGCTTTTATAAAACGGGGTTTATTTGGTTACACAGTTACAGCCTTAAGGCCATAAAATGTCCAAGGTAACACATCAGCAATCGGGTACCTTCACTGGAGGATGGCCAATGGCGTCTGGAAAACCTCTGTTATCTAGGAAGGCATGTGGCTGGTGTCTGCTCCGGAGTTCTGGTTTCAAAATGGCTTTCTTCCAGATTGTTCCTCTCTAGGCTGCAGTTCCTCAAAAATGTCACTCTCATTTGTTCTTGGGGTGTTTGTCCTCTCTTAGCTTCTCCAGAGCAAGAGTCTGCTTTCAATGGCCATCTTCAAACTGCCTCTCATCTGCAGCTCCTCTCTCAGCTCCTGTGCATTCTTCAAAGTGTCCCTCTTGGCTGTAGCAAGTTCACTGCCTCTGTCTGAGCTTATATAGTGCTCCAGTAAACTCATCAAGGCCCACACTGAATGCGTGGGGCCACACTTCCATGGAAATTATCCAATCAGAGTCATCACCTACAGTTGGGTGGGCACATTTCCATGCAAGCTACCTAATCCAAATGTTCCAACTTAATCCCCAATAATATGTCTGCCCCACAAGATTGCATCAAAGAACATGACTTTTTCTGGGGGACATAATATATACAAATTGGTACACTGAACTTCTACTCCAAGTCCACAGTGGCATTTTCTGGAATTTTTGTGTTTGATTCTTTTGGACATATCTATGTATTGGTAGGGAGAGTTGGAGACAAACATTATTAGGAAATTAAATTCAACAAAGTATTAATTTCTCCTTGTGTCACCTATGTCACATCATCCTCTTTGACTCATTTCTACTCTTTGTTGATATATTTACTCCAATGTATTTTCAAAAAAGACCTTTATGTGGTAAACTACGAGTACCTTTTGCTTCATACTCACATATAAATGATGTTTCAGGGAGATTAAAAATTAGAGGTTCTAAGTTATTTTATTGTATCACTTTGGAAATATGTCCTCATTTTCTTCCCTGATGTTGCCAAGACTGACGCCCAGCTAATTCTTGTATCTTTTCTGTGATGTACTCACTCTTTCTGAAAGCTGTTAGACCTTTCTGTAATTTTGTATATTCTAGTTTTGAGGTTTTATATTAATTTATCTTATTTGGACTTTTATAGGCATTTCATCTTTTTTTATTTAATTCTGGGAATTTCTCGATATTTTAAAAAGTATTTTCCTTTTCATTTTTTTTTTGTTAATGGACAGTGATATTTCTGTTTCTGTTCTCTGTGAGTCCTAACTGCTATTTTATAGTTTTCTCCTCTTGGTGCTTTCGCGGTGAATTCTGAGTTGTCTACCAGGTGCACCTGCTTACGATCACTCTTCTGTTGTGAATAAGCTGCCACCAGTTCCCTCCTTGTTTCTTGTCTTTTCAAGTCCAACATTTTCACTTGATTTGTGTTTTTGAAAAGATGCTTAGTCCTGCTTTATGTCATCAGAATCTGTCTTATTTCTCTGAGGGTGTCTAGTCAGGATGCTTTTGTAACAGCTTGTCCTGCTTCACTGGCGCAGCTCCATCTGGGATAGTTGCATGATTTTGTCGAGTGTGGGCCTCAGGTAAGTCATCATTTTCCCTCTGGGCTGGTATTCCCCAGAGCTACCCTGGCAGATTATTTGGGAGGGGCCCTGGCGTGGCCCAACCGTGCCCTCTCCCTAGGGCTGCACAGCAGATAGCACTCTCCTACCCCAGCCTCACCTCTCTCCTGACCCCAGCCCTCCCTGGGCAGCCCCTGGCCCCCCGCTCTGGCCTCAGGAAGTGGAGGGGCCTGGTGGGCAGAGGAGCTCTTGGCTGCCAGCCTGCTGCATCTGTGCATGAGAGCTGCTCTGCAGCAGGCTTTGGGAGCCCTCGAACCTCCCAGCAACCCTGGAATCTGGGGCTGCCGCTGCTCCTGCCTTGCTAGGAAGGTGGGGTTGGTGAGGAGCTGTAGGGCAGAGAAGGATGCACCCCTAAATCTCCCCCAACCTGCCCCTGGGACATTTCCTCCCCTTGCTGGGCAAGCTCTGCCTTTGGAGGTCCTGGTGATTGCACATGCTCACAAACACTCCTGCACTTGCACACACTCACACACACTCATGCACATACACAGACACACACTTATGAACATGCAAGTGCACACACATCCACACACACAACACAATCATGCACGCACACTCACGAACATGCACACACATGTTCACACACACTCATGCACACTCACACACACTTACGCACTCGCACACACACGGGCACACACACACACCTCTCTCCCACTTAACTTGCCATCTCTGGGGACCGTTTGAGGGAGGGAATTCGCAGGGAATAACATTTTAATGTTATTTTATTTGCTATTGATTTTAATAAATTATTTCCATATTCTAAATGCCACATCTTTGGAATACCTATAAACACCTTTCCCTAGTCTGGGTCTTTATGCTTATCTTTTATTGTACTGAAGTCTGAAATTTTGATGTAGTCAAATACCCCAGCCTTTTTCATGAAGATGTACGTATATCAGGCCTTGTCCAGTAAATCCTTTCTTTTCTTCTAACATCTGAAAGTTTTGTTTCCCACATTTGGATCTCTAGTCCATATGAATCCATGCTACCTCTATCATTTTCTCCCACCTCTGACTATTCTCAGACACACCTGCTGCTGTTGGGAAGATTACAACATTTCGTGGATCTAACATCTACATATCCCTTTGCCGGAGCCACACTTTTTAATCACTCTAGCTCGCTAACTCTTGATGTCTGGTAGAGACACTCAGCCCTTCTTGCTCTTCCTTGTTGAATAGTCAGTCGTTCTTGGCCCTTAATTCTTCCGTATAATTTTAGTCATAGGTAGTATGGAATTGGACTTGTATGAAACCCAAAATCAACATATGCTGAACCTGAAAACCTCTAACTGTCATCCCAACTAATTAGAAAATAACAGAAAATGACAGAAAGAACAAAACATAATATTCATGAGAGAAATCAAAATAGATAGCTAGAAATAAACTAGCAAAATGTGTGCAAGCCTTTAACGGGAAAAATTATGGAGTCATTTGCGGGACACTGATTACGTGCTTCAACTTGGCGGGCCTGGGCTGGGGGACCTGATCAGCCCCTGGGGAGGGTGGTGGGCACGGGCGACAGCGCCCTCCGCAGCCCCCCAGGCCTGGGAAAGTAAGGCCAGAGGCAGGCCCCATTTCCTCACCCAAAATACCACTGTTAGGGGAGGCTTGCCGGAGGGAACCGCCTTTTCCCCACCCCCTTATCTTGCCGGGACACTCCCCGTTGCCAGTGCAACTCCCATTACCACCAGTGCGCATACATTGTTGCCAGACACCGTTGCCAGAGCAACTCCCGCCCCTTTTCAAACAACCTCCGCGCCCTCTCAAAACCAATCCAAGCCTTTAACCTCTACAGCTACCCCGCCCTCTAAACGCCCGATATAAGCTTGTACTCTCCCCTAATAAACTCTCTTGGCTTTTTCACCCTAAAAGAACCGTGTCCCGCCTGTTCCTTTCTCGCCGCCCTCCATACTTTGCACGCCACCCCGCCGGGGACCTGGCCAAGTCCCCCGCCTCGCCCTCGCCTCCGGGAAAGAGCCCCCGCCGCCGGTACCCTCCGAGCAATCCTGAGAGCCTAGAATTTGGCAACCGGCCGCCACCTCCTCCCCCCAAACGAGTCAACTGCGACCGCAGTCATTAAAAACATAAAACCCGAGCAAAGGGGGAGATGAGCATCAGTTTTCCACCATGCCTCTCTCTCACTCACCGTCTGCACTCCCAGCATCCTCCAACCTCTCCTGGGCACTGACCCACCTCGGGGTGCTCTCCGGGCAGCAGAAGCCATGTCCCCTTCTGACCAGCCTGCTCACCCCGACATTCCCCAGTGATGTAAATGGGGTGAGCCCAAACTGAGCTCCTGTCCTTGCTCGGGAGCACACCACGCTGCCTCCTCACTGAAGGATGCTGTCTGTGTGCACTTCGCACAAAAAGGGGGGTCAGGGAACAGTGGCAGCACAGTGCCCCTGCGTCACGGCACCCAAGTCATGGTGCACCCACATCACCGACTTGCTCTACATAACCTCGTCCACACCGTTCCCACGCCAAGATTTCTTTGCACTTTTCTCACGCGTTTGAATCTCACGTGGCTGAATTGAAAATGCCAAGTCATTTCCACAGTTCTCTCATTTGTCACCTTCAAGCCGAGGAACACCAATGGTCTTATTGTCCCCAGTAGCACTCTGTTTTATGCACGATTCCTCGTCACTGTCACTCTCTGAGAACATCACGAAGCCTGCAATGTGTAAAGTGCACAGGGTCTGCGGGGAAGCATCTTGCTGGCAATGAACGGACCGACACGTTTGGAGATGTCTGATACAGACCCGGCAATGTCGCCACAGAGACTCAAAATTCAGACTATTACAGTGTCATGGTGTAGTCCAAATACCAGAAAACCTATAGCTATGCAAGTGTGCAAAGAAAAATTAAAGAAATGCATCTATGTTCTAACAAACGCTTCTTGACTGTTTTCAATTTCAGGGATCAGCTGTGATCTTGTTTTGTTAAAACGGGCAGCTGGTGGTCGACAAACGAGTTCATTACTTGTGCTCCGGCCAGTCTTCCCGCTGCTGCCTCAAGGCTTTGCCTCCACTAACAGAAGGGCTGGCAGGGGGGCACTGAGCCGTCTGTCTGCCCCGGAGACAGTGAATTAAGAAAGAGACAGAACTGGCACCTCTGCTTAGGAGCAAAATTAGTAGAAAAGGGCAATTGCAGAAATGACAATGACGGGCAACAAGTAGGATACATCTTTTCCCCATCTCAAGATTTCCTCAAAAATCTTTCATTGGCAACTGACTTCCCATCCCTTCAACTCTTAAGTCTGAAAGTGATCAGGGCGTGCACCCCCTCTCCAGCGTTATTTCCTATTAGTCTCTAACGGGCACCCCGGCTTGGCCTGCACAACTGTGGACAATAAAACAGAACACCTCAGGCTGCGCTTCAGAGCAGGAGTCAGATTCAGCCACAGAACAGGTGCTTCGCTTTGGGCAAAGGCTTCACCTCACTGAACTTTAGTTTCCTCACCTGAAAAATGGAGGAAACAATATAGTACTTGCAGGGATGCAGCAATCACTAAGTCGTGTATTTAAAATGCTCCACCTGAGGCAGGAGGGCAGTAACTGTCCCAACTCCAGTGGCCTGTGAGAACGACCCCGCCAGCCCCACGGGTCACACTGAGCTCCTCTACCCGCGGCTGCAGCCCTGCACCAGCCATGCCCCTTGCCGCGTCCCTGCCCCTCTTGCCTGCAGTGCATACGTGGATTTCCTGGCTCACTGTCAGCCCCTGAACCCCAACGCCCTTTGCTCAGTGGCCCCCAGGGTCAGCTGGTCTCCCCGGGTCCAGGCTGCCCCCCGAGCAGCAGTCATGGGAAGCCCAAGTGGATAAAGCCCAGTTTTTCCAGAACACACTGAACTCCTTCTTCTTGAACCTGAAGTGCCTAGTGTCAGATCAAAATTAAAAATCATAAAGCGCTTTAAGGGAATGTTTGGAACCTGTTAAACAGTAACTTGACTCTGAAAACGGAGGGTCTCTTACTCTAGGTTTCCAGAAAGACGGGGTGTTCCTTTCCCCGTATGAATGGACCCTTGGCTTCTTGGGAAGCTTGTCTGCATTGATTTTCTAACATCCCAATATTTTATAACAAATTTGAATGCCAACTGAACTCTAGATACCAAATACCCCTTTGGTAAAGTGGAGGGGCTTGCTTCTTATCAAAATGAAGGCATCTGTAAGTTATCCTGACCATGCTGACAAATGACGTTTCATCAAGGAAATCTTTGAGGGGTGGGGTGAGTGGTAGAGGTTTGCTTAAGTCCACCCGCTCTTACATGCTCCCCATTTCTTTTCTCCCCCTTTCAGCAAACTCCAGGACAGGGAAGTCTGTACCTCTCTACCACTTCCTTTCTTCTCATCCTCCCAAGGCCCCTCCCATCAGGCTTGCATTTCACAATTTTATCAAAATTCCTGTTGTCAAATCCCAAGGCCAACCCCTGGTCTCCGTCATATTTAATCTTTCGTTCCCTCCTTCCTGGCTCTCCCCCAGCTCCACGGCCACTGACTGCAGGCTCCTGCCCTGGCTTCTGCTGTCCCATCTGGCCTCGCCTCGTTGGCTCCATCTGATGTCACTGTCTGGGGCCCTCGTCCAGTCTTAAGTCATTACTTCCCAATTTTTATCTGCAACTCAAAAATCTTCCCTGAACTCCAGACTAATTACTCCAACTGCTTACTTGGTATCTCTACCTGGATGCCTAGCAGACATCAACAGCTCCAACACCAAACTCCAGCCTTCCCCACTCCACCTTCCAATCCGGTCCCTGTGGCATCCTCATCTCAGCAAACAACAGCTTCCTGGCTCCAGCAGCTCAGATCCTCAATCGTGGGGACCCTGGAAAGCCTTCCCTTCCTCTCTCCCCACCTTCAGCCCATCAGCTCTGTCTTCACACTCCATCTGGGATCTGCTCTCTTCTGGCTGCACCCCGTCACCATGGCTGAGCCACCTCCGTCTCTTGCCCACCTTAGTGCCACAGTTCCTGGCCTCGTCTGTCCACTTCTGACCTTGACTTTCTGTTGTCTAGTGCAGCCAGGCGACACTTCTAACAAAAAGTCTGATACTTATCATCTGCTCTCAACCCTCAAACAGCCTCCCACATCTCTAGGAGTAGAAGCCGCTGTCCTCACCTTGCCCCATGCCCGTTCGTCATAGCCCCGGGCCCCTCAGCCTGTCTGCTCTCCCCTTCCCACCCTTCTGTCTCATGATCTCGGCTGCCCTCACCCATGTTTAGCACAGCTCTGCCTGAGGTCTTTGCCCGTCATTTTCTGTCTTCCTGGGATGTTCCTCTTCCAGATTATTCATGTGGCACCATCTCTGAGTTTATTCAGGTTTCTGCTTAAATATCACCTTATATCGCCCTTCACTTGCCAAGCAAAATATAACAGCGAGCATCCCACTCTGAACTTTCAGACTCCCTTTCCCCATTTTAGTTTCCTTTATGACACTTCTCACCTGCCACCTTATGCATTTATTGCTCCTCTTTCTATTGAATGGGAGTCCCGTGACGGCAAGCATTTGGCTTTATTGTTAGTGTTGCCTCCCCAGTTCTAAGACCTTATCAGGCTTGTGGTGGGTGTTCAATAAATGCATGTTGAATAAATGACTGGAGAAATGAATGAATGAATGAATGAATGGTCCAAGGACCACTTGGGGAGGTGCTTTTGATCAGAGCCATTACAAGCCCTTCTGGGGTAGTTGAAGTCAGAAGAGAAGGTGTTCCCTTGCTTCAAGAAAGCATCCAAGGAGATTTAACAGAGAAACAGGGCCCCTCATAGGAACTTGCCCAGGAAACACAGAAGAAAGAAGTAAAGTCACCCCATCCTCCTCCTCTTGATGACAGATGGGAAGGGGGCGGCCAGGAAGGTGGCCGCTGGGTGCTCCGGCCCTGAGAAAGGACGGCTGACGGCAGAACCAATGACCGTACCATCTTCAGCACCACCTCCAACAGCGCATCACGCCTTGTCACTTTCTGGGAGTGACCAGGAAATGGAAAAGTTATAAGATATGGCCTCTGACGTCAAGGAACTCCTAATCTAATGCCAGAAATGTGGCCTGATGACAACCCGCTTTAGGAAGAGGACAAACATTTTCCGGGTGTGGCTATGGTGTCCCTGTGGCCTTGGCCATAGCTAAAGGACCTCTGCCTCTGTGGTGCTGGATGCCCCTGTCATTTCTTACTGCAGTTATCTTGCTTTGAGGGCAGTAAAATGTAATGGGGATTTCTGATTGGAGCCCCATCTTTGTATTTTAGTGCTGGTACTACTGGTGGTGTTTTGGGGTTACTGGTTGCAGAATTGGATTAGTGGGTCCATCACGGGATCAACAGTGTTCTAACTGGATCCTTCCTCCCTCAGTGCCCTATTACGCAATCTCCACTCCAGCACACACGTGCTCTCGCTCTCTCTCGCCGGCGCTCTCTCTCTCTCTCTTTTTACCATTCTTTAGAACCAAATTACAAATTAATCCTTATTTTCATGTCTGTGTCCTTGCCCTCCCCTTTTCTCTGTGGCTTTTTGAAGCCGACCATCCTGAAGCTGCTTCTTGTGGATGAAGCCTTGAAGGCCCACCCAGGTCAACCCAGATTTTTCCTTGTCACTGCAGCATCTGCTCTTGTAACAGCTCTCACTCAACATAGCTCTCAATTTTCCTCTGTTTCATGGGAGTTACTTTTCTAGGGTCCTTGAGCGCAGAGCCAAATCATGTGTGTCTTTTTTCTGACCGACTGAACTGGGTATAACTTTGTTCAGTAAAGTCTGGAGGTTGTAGGCAACCCTGGCAAGCTGTGCATGTCTTTATGCATTGCAAGCTCAGGGGAGGCATTTGGAGATGAACAGGTTTCTTTCAGTATCAGTGTTTCCATCTGATATTGGGTATCGGGAGCGAGCATGATTGGAACACAGGATTTGAGCTGAATTTCACCTGGTAGGTGGCACCAGCAGGGAGCATTCCCAAGGACAAAGTGCAGGACTGCCAGCAGCGCTGGGCGTGGGGCAGAGCAGGGCAGCTTCTGTGCTCCCCGGGGAGCCCAGGGAACTTGACCTTCATCCTCCCTGGGACTCACATGGCACTTGCAACCTGACAGCCGAGGCTGCACCAGGGGTCCTGGCTTGGTCCGTGTGCAGGGCTTTCTGTGGTCATCTCCCAGGCCACCAACTGCATGCTGGACACCAGGTGTTGCATCCACAAAGCCTCTGTGAAGGGCAGGTTCATGCAAAAGCCCCAATTCTCCATATTTCCTTGGACTTTCATGTGGCTTGTTTTGTCTGACAGCTACATCACTGTAGCTTTCTGGGATGGTTGTGGGTTTACCACAAACCTGAGTTGCAGAAAAGAAGAAACAATTTAGAAGAGACAACCCTAAAAAATGCTCCAGAATGACATCACTTCAGCCAGCAGCTTTTTAAATAGGCTTGGAAAGAAATGCAATGGGGATAGCAAAGCAGAGAAAGAGAAGCCAGTGCATCTGATGATTAAGTGATTGTGCTTCCCACACTGCCATGTTGACCAAGGGGGAGTAAGATCTTCATGGGCAATTTTCAGTAGCCTCAAAGTGAATACACCAAAAAGAAAAGACTTGAAAACTTAATATCTTCACAAGAAGCAATTGGGCTTGAATGGTTTCTGCCAAAATCATTTGCAACCTAACTATTTGCCCCAGGTTGACACTCAGAGCCAGACACAAATGCTTGCACACACACACAAACACTTAGATGCACAGACATGCAGGCACCAGTACACACACACACATAAACACATGCACATTCACACATACACACCCATGCACACCCATGCACATGTGCACGTTCCAAGCAGCTGCGTTATTTAGGGTCTTTGAGGCTTCAAAGATCAGAGACACCCCCGGTCATTGCAGGTGATGGGAATTACAGAAGGACACAGTTTCAAAAGGGAACAAGTTATCAAGAATTAAACTTAAGACCTTTCTACAGAAGCTGCATTTCCAGGGACTGAGGTTTGACCCCATTTATCCTTAACCATCATTTCCAATCACACATTCCTAACAAGAGTCCTCCGACAGCAACGATTTCTTAGCCAATGTCCCTGGCTCTGGTCTTTCTGTCTTCCAGTCCTCACACAGAGCTCCCCTAGGCTCACTCCCATTTCTAAAGTACTACCCTGATTATTAATTTGAAAAAAATTGGCATGACTATTATGTGTGGTTTTTGCACTTGACATTAAAGACACCAGAACAAACAAGACAAACTTTATGATTTAAGGAAACTCCTGTGTAGTTAGAGAAATGTGGAAACAATAATTACAGTGCCACCTACTCCCATTGGGATAATAATAGATAGTATGAAATATTTGACTCTATGCCAAGGTGTTTAAACCCATGTTATTTAAACTTTGCAGGAAGCCTGTGAAAGTAAATATTATTACCAGATGAAAACAAAACATTTTAAAATAGCAAATTATATGGATTAGGAAACTGCCTCTCAAAGTGCCACAGCCAGTATGTGGCAAAGCGAGAACGCGGACTGGGTCTCCGGAGGGCAGGGACGATAAGCTCTGTGCGTCCTGGCTCCCAGCTACCGTGGGTCCCTCTGCCTGCGGGGAGGGTCCCCGAGACGGCTCCGGCTCCTGTCGCTGCTCCCGAGCGCTGCAGCATTTCCGTCCGCGCTGAGCTCCCGCACACGGGAGGAGGGGGCAGCTCGGGCAGGCGGCCATGAGCGCCTGTGCGGACCCCGAAACCGCCACCACGTGTCCACTGGCGCTCATTATAGAGCTCAGGATGGGGCCTCCGAGGAAGGGGGCTGGAGCTTGTTTCTCTCTGCGCGACGGAGGATGAGGATTGTGGCAGTTTCACAGCCCTGTAATTCATGAATGTAAGAAAGAGGCTGCAGTGCTGGTCTTAACTCTGCCCTGTGTGTGTGTGTGTGTGCAGGTGTGCAGGTGTGGGTGCATGTGTGTAATGCTTGCACACGTGTAGTGCTTTCACATGTGTGCATCCATTGTGTGTGCATGTGTATGTGTGAATTTAAATTAAAGAGGCTCCCAAAAATTTCCACTGGGTTTCTGGCAAATGGCTGATCTACCACAACCTCCAACAGGCAACAAAATTTAAACCCTGCCAATAGAAAGACAGGGAGGACCTTAGGTGGCTGACACAGTGGGGGAACTTGGAGGCAGAACCAGAGATAGACTGAGGGTGGGGGTATCAGCAGGACTTGAGCTGCTGGAAGGAGGGACTGGGGGGCAGATATCAGACTGGACACAGGCCCTGGGGCAAGGGCAGGGATGACCGCTGCCAGGCAAAGTGTAAGAAGGCCTAGGTCCACAGGGGCTCCAAAGAGGGTCCACAGGGGGTCCACAGGGGGCCATGAGCAGAAACCGAGAGTCCTGCATCAAGCCAGGTCTGTGGAAAGGACACCTGTTGGTGAGGGTTTAGAGGACCCACCACCTCCTTCCTGGGCTCTGTCTGCCTGTGGCCTGGAGTGGACAGCCTGAGGAGGGGGCTTCATCTCCCTGGGGAATCAGAACCCAGAGTCTCCACCGCAGGGGGTGACTGAAGCAGAGGTACAAGCTCATGTTGGGAAGAAATCCCAGCCAAGAAATGAGTATTAAAAAAAAGGAAAAGAAAGCACAGCAAAACACCATGAAAAAGAGCAGGTTGATGTGGAAAGAGAAAAAGTAAAATGTATTGAAGTGCAGAAGCCATGGCTATTGAAATTAGCATACTCAATTGATTCTAAGATTAGAATGACAAGGTTTGCCTAAGGTTTTCCAGGTTTTATTGCAAGTTCCAAGTCCTAGGAACCACCTTGGTCTTGGCAAACAGGTACAGGTGTAGACATTACACTAAGATGTGCCTGCTTTTCACACGTTAACACCTCAAAGATCATAATTCTTCATGAAACCAAGGGTGGCCCTCGAATGTTGCTGGTGGGCAGTGCTCATGACATGTCAGTGGCTCTGGGTGGGCAAACTTGGCCAGCGGTGCAGGTGTCTGTCATGTCAAATGAGTAATGCTCCTTGTTGGACTTCATGTGTTGCTTATGTGCCCTTTCGACCCTCTTTTAAAACATTGCACTGTGACTTGATATTGAAACAAAAAGTTGCACACCTCAAAAGCCCAGAAACAATGGCAGGGTGAAAATGTGATGTTCACAAAGTAAACAGTCCTATTGGAGAAAGGGCTGCTTTTTTTTTTTTTTTTTTTTGGCAAAGAAACCACAAGAAGTTTGAGGATATTGATTTTGTGCAGAACTAATTTTTATGAAGGAAGAGAGATCCAATTAGAAAAGTTTGAAAATGGATGAGGTCAGCACCCAGACACAGAAGGGAGAGAATGATAACATAAACCCAAAAATAGAAATACAGGGAGCAATAAGGATAAAGGGCAAAGTCAAAATTAATTCTTTGAGAGTAACTAAAAAATAATCCTTTGGTAAAGCGATGAAAACACAAAGAAAGAAGGCATACATAAACAATGTTAGGAATGGAAAAAGTGAAGTAACTAGAGATGAAGCATGTTAAAAAGATACAAAAAAAGTTATATCAATGCATGCTTTAAAATTAAGCAAAATGGACACACGTTTTCTAAAGTAGCAATTACCAAAACTGACACAAGAAGAAATAAATACCATGAACAATCCTGTAACTACTAAAGAATTTGAAGCCATAGCTGTTTTCTTAAAATCCCACAATAGTAACATTAAATACAGATGATTTTAAGTGAATCTACCAAATATTTCAGTAACACATAATTCCAATCTAACATAAATTAATCTAGAAAATATAAAAGAAGAGGGAATCTCATTTTATAAGGCTAATATAGCCTTTATTTCAAAGCAAAAAAACAAAATATGATAAAGAAAAATCAAAGTCAAACCCCCTCGTGACCATAGAAGAAAAAAACCCAAGCAAAATTTTAAACACATCAGTGCAATGTATCTAGAAATGAAATGTACTTATATATGTAATCTTATAACCAATGAACTTGCAAAAGTTTTATAAATTCTATTACTGCAGATGCTTTGACAGAAAATAATTAGAATTGTTACCTTTTTTCCAAAACTCTTGATATTTATTACTTTTACTTGTCCTTTTCACTGACTAGGACCTCTAGAACAATTTTGAATAGAATAATTGATGGTAAGCATCTTTGTTTAGGATGCTAAGGAAGTGTTTAAAATATTTCATTATGGAGAATAAGGTTTCTCTATGTAGTTTTTTAGATATTCTTTATGAGGTTGGAGATGTTTTTAATTCAAAATTTGCAAAAAAAGATTTTGTCATGAATGAGTGATAAATTTTACCTTTTTTATTCTTGCATTTTTCAGACAGCCAATTGATTTTTCTACTCTAATTGTTAATGCTGCAAATTAAATTAATAAATGTTCTGGTAGTGAACCAACTTACGTCTTACATTAATGGAGTAAACCCAATTCAGTTACTTTACATGTATGTGTGTCAACCATTATGGCCTCAAAATACAGATTTCTTAAATAAGACCCAAAAAACCCTCAAAGCACATAGAAGATTGATAAACTTGACACCAATAAGCACTTTAAAATTAGGCACTTTAGTTCTTCAAAAAAGAATAAAAAGGCTGAAAAACACAAGCCACAAATTTTAAAAAGATATTTGTAACTTATATAATTAAAATATTTGTGTCTAACAGCATCAGTCAGGAAACAGAACTGATAGTAGTAGCAAATATTTTAAGAATTTTTAGTAGGAATTTTCTCATGTGACTGTGGGGATGAACAAGTATAAATTTGTAGAGCAGGCTGCAAGCTTGAAACTGCAATGAAGGTTTTCAATGAATTCCCCAGGAGAAGCTGGCTTGCTGAAGTGGAGGAGGAAAGTCTTCATTCTGACTGATGAAATAATCAGTTCTCCTTTTAAGGTCTTCACCTGGTTGGAGGAGACTTCTCTCACTGTTGAAGGCAATCTCCTCAGTTGATTGTAGATGTCTTCAGCCATAGATGCAACCAACTGACTGATGATTTAAATCCATGAATTATCCTCATAGTAACCATCAGGCCAGTGCTTCCTTGACTGAGCAACTGGACACCATAACCTGGCCAAGTTGACACATGAATATAACCATCACTCCAACATATAAAGAACTCTTATGAATTAATAGGAAAAAGACAAAACACCATATTTAAATATGGATGCTACATAAGTAAACATTTAAAAGGAAAGGAGAAAGGACATAACTTCCCCAAGATGAGGGGGCTGGGGCCCAGCTCAAGCGGTGGCCCTCCCTCAGAGAACACAGACCCCAGGAGTCGGAAAAACGACACCTTGAGTCAGCCATGTGCCTGGCAGGGACAGGCTTTGCTGAGAATTAAAGGCACCATACCTCTTTATATGAAAACTGACACAAGAAGAAATAAATATCTCAAACTATCCTATAACTATTAAAGAATTTGAAACCATAGCTGTTTTTTTTTTTTTTTTTCAATATCATGAGTGGGGAGCTGTAGGCTGACAAGTGCCACCTGCTGGATAGGATAGGAAAAGCACAGTGTCTAGAGGTTCACAAGGGGTCTGACAACCTGTGGGGTCTCATTCTCAAGGAAATATCATAAAGATTACACTCTCCTTCTGAGACCTGGGCCTGTATGGAGTAGGAAAATCTGATTCGGGTCAGTCATATCTGGGGAGACCCTCTCACAAAAAAGTTACATAGAAGCAGGGCAAGGACCAGAAAAACATGAGGTGAAAAATTCTGATCAACTAAACAGAAGCTATCCTAGAGGTCAGGAATAAGTTGAACTGAATGCCAAAGAAAAGACTGAGAACAAAACCAACCAATAAGAAAATCCTAGGTAAAAGAGTGAAAATGAGCTCCAGAATAAACTAAACAGGAAACTCAGATGCCTAGACAGTGAAAAATAATGAGCCATATTAGGAAACGTGAAAATATGAGCCAGCCTAAGGAACAAAGTAACACTTCAACTGACATATAGGAATTGAAACAACTAATTAAAGATGTTCCAACAAATCTCCTAAATCAAATGAACCAGCTGAAGGAAAATGTGGCAGAAGAGATGAAGGATATAAAGAAGGCACTGGCTGACCATAAGAATATGTAAGCTTGAAAAAACAAAGGGCAGAACTTATGGGAATGAAAGGCACAATAGACGAGATGAAAAACACAATGGAGACCTACAACTGTAGATTTGAAGAGGCAGAAGAAATGATCAGTGAACCAGAAGACAGGACATCTGAAATGATACACACAAAAGAACGGATAGGGAAATAAATGGAAAAATGTGAGCAGGGTCTCAGGGAACTGAATGACAACATGAAGCATACGACTATATGTATAATGGGTGTCCCAGAAGGAGAAGAGAAGGGAAAGGGGGCAGAAAGAATAATCAAAGAAATAACACTGAAAATTTCTCAACTGTGTTGAAAGACATAAAATTACAGATTCAAGAAGCACAGCATACCCCAAACAGAATTGCTCCCAATAGACCTACTCCAAGACACTTATTGATCAGATTGTCCAAAATCAAAAACAAAGAGAATTCTGAAAACAGCAAGAGAAAAGTGATCCATCACATAAAAGAGAAGCTCAATAAGACTATATATAGAGTTCTCCACAGAGACCATGGAGGCAAGAAGGCAGTGGTATGATATATTTAAGATACTGAAAGAGAAAAATGGCCAACCAAGAATTCTATATCTGGCAAAACTGTCCTTCAAAAATAAGGGAGAGATTAAAATACTTTCAGATAAACAGACACTGAGAGAGTTTGTGAATAAGAGACCTGTGCTACAAGAAATACTAAAAGGAATGCTACAGGCTGACAGGAAAAGGCAGAAGAGAGAGGTTTGGAAAAGAGTATAGAAATGAAGACTATCAGGAAGGGTAAAAGGAGAGAGAGAAGAAAATAAGATATGACATATAAAATCCAAAAGACAAAATGGCAGAAGAAAGTACTGCCCCTTGCACTAAATGTTAATGGATTAAACTCCCCAATAAAAAGACATGGATTGGCAGAATGGATTAAAAAACAGGACCCACCAGTAGGCTGCCTACACTTTAGACAAAGGACAAATATAGGTTGAACGTGAAAGGTTGGAAAAAGATATTTCATGCAAACAACAGCCAGAAAAAATGTGGGAGTAGCTATATTAATATCAGACAAATTAGACTTCAAATGAAAAACAATTAAAAGAGACAAAGAAGGACATTATTTATTAATAAAATGGGCAATTCATCAAGAAGACATAACAATCATCAGTATTTATGCACCAAGCCAGAGTGCCCCAAAATACAAGGCAAACCTTGAGAACACTGAAGGCTGAAACCTCCACAGCGATGGTAGTAGACTTCAGTACACCAATCTCATCAATGCATAGAACATCTAGACAAAAGATCAAAAAAAAAAAAAAAAAAAAAAAAGGGAAACACAAATGCCCAGGAACTATATGGAAAGTTGCTCAACTTCATTAATATGAGGAAATGAAAAGTAAAATGACAGTGAGATACTATTACATGCCAAACACATTGACAAAAATATAAAGTCTGACAATATCAAGTGATGGCAGCGTGTTTAAAAATGGAAATCTCTTATGCTCCTGGTGCCAGCAGAACTTGGTATAACTACTTTGAAAACTATTTAGCATCATTTAGTGAAGTTGAATATATGACCTACCAATTAAAAATACATTTATTGTGCCCAAGAAACATGCACTCATTCAGCCAAATCCCTTCCACCTGCCGGAGGAGAACCAGGCTGGTGTCCACAATCAGACCGTGGTTGACGTCTTCTACAGCAGACCTGGCTGCAGCAGCAACTGTGATCACTGACATTGCAGCAGCCACGGCACCTTCATCTTGATCTTGAGGCCAGGCTCAGTCTGCACAGAGACAAGGCCTTGTGTGATTTGCAGGAGCAAATCAGATTCACAGGAGTGATTAGCACGAGCATTGTGGTGCCCAGAAAATTGGACAGGGCTGTGCTTGCCAGCATTAGACATTGACTCCTGAAATGCAGTGTAAATCCACAAAGTTGCATGACTAAAGCATTGCAGAGGATATGGGATGGTGGTAATTTTAACACACTGATATGAGGGAGACATACAAACATTTGGAAAAAATTTTTTTTGCTTTAAACAGGAACGTTTTGGATGTTCCATATTCTGTAGCCCAGGAATTTCACTTCCAGGTCTATTTCCCAAAGACCCTCCTCATACTTGTGTAAAAGACATGTCCAAGCATTTCCCAATATTTTCCAACATTCCCAAATGAAAATCTATTAAAGTTATATACCATGTTATTATTTTAAAGAGCAAAGTTCATGTGGTTATCTATATAGATTCAAGGCAAAGCACTTGAAAAATTCAATACCAATATATAATTATAAACAAACTGAAACAAAAAGCCTTCAAGCTAACCGGGAATAAAAATGAAATCTCCTTAGTCTGATAAATGATTTACCAAAAACCTGTATTACAGTATTTAATGGTGAAATATTGGAAGAATTTCTTGAAAGTCAAGCCAGGAATAAGACAAGGATGGTTACCTCACAATTTCTATTCAATTTTTTTCTTCTTAAGTACCAGTCAGTAAAATAAATCATGAAAGAGGAATAAGAGGAAGGTAGGAAAGAACATACAATTTTCGTTTAACTAATAATAGAGTCCAGAATACACAATCAATATCAAATGTACCACTTTAATTCTAATATAAGAAAATGGAAAATACTATAAAAATTCAATTTACAACAGGAACAAAGTGCTAAATTACATAGGAATAATTGTAACAAAGAAATACCATAAAAAACACTGATGATGCAACTTCTCTCTCTGTATAGTTGTCTATCTATTTATCTATCATAAATCTATTTTCTAAAGTTAATACCAAAGAGTAAAGGATGGAGAATATCCAAGAAATTTTGAAGATCAGAGTGGGGGGAATTTTCCTACAAGAGATGAAACTTATGGCAATACAAACTAATTAAGAGAGAGTGGAATTGATGATAAACCAAAGTTACAGAATAGAGTAAAAAAAATACATCCTTAAATTTTATGGATTTTGTATTATAAATCAGTGAGAATAAGACTGGCCATTCTAAAACTGGTTCTGGGACCACTGGTTATCCGTATTGGAAACAAGTAAACTAAACTTCTATCCATCCTTTATAGTAGCATGTGCAATCATGTCCAAGTATGTAAGTAAAAGATCTAAAAGGGAAAAGCACATTTTTAACTTTCAGAAAATAATACAAGAAAATATGTATGTGACCTCAATGTAGGAAAGGATTCCTACACACACACACACACACACACACACACACACGCACACTCCATGAAGGAAGAGACTGGTAAAATTTGATGCATTAACATTTTGTATCAAAAGACAAACTAATGAACTGTGGATCAGTGATGGTGTTTGCAATGCAGGTGGCCAACTGTGGCAGGGACGCCGGCTGGAGACCACGGATGAGGTTTCTGCTTGATTCCGTAGGGTGAGGTTGTCACGGGAGGTGATTGCCCGGCCTGGACCACGTTTCCGGTGCTCAGGCAGCCAGGAGGGCTTGAGGGACGGTTCCAGACAGTGGCTCGTACATGGGAGGGAGGGTGTCCCTTCAGGGGAGACGGTTTCAGTGCAGGTGTGCCCACTGCACCAGGACCTGAATGGAGAGGTGTTCCATGAGTATAGATCCCAAGAAAGAGTTCAGGGATGCACTTGGGAACAACTCCTGAAGGAAGTGGGGGAGGCGGGAGCGGGCAGAGGTAGATACGAGCTGTGAGGCCATTGCACTGGCCTCAGCCCGCGGCCAGTGTGAGCTCTGCGAAGTGGCCCACTGAGGCAGGGGGTGCGTCCTTACCCCCACACCTGGGATCACAAGGAGCAGGTGCTCAGGGGAGGCCACAGCGTCCATCCCGGGCACTCGGGGCAGCTGGCTGCGTGATCTGGGCGGTGCCCCACAAGATTCGGGTTTCTTTTTAATTCCATGGATGCTTGCAAAACATCTGAATGTCACCTCGGGACGAGGCTGGTGGGCATTGCTACCAGGAGGGACACAGAGGACCACACTTATTCCTAGGAAAGAGAACCGAAGCGAAATACCGCTTCGCAAAATCACCTTCTATGTCTGTACATGTTGCATTTATAAAAGCATTTTAATCTTCACTATCTCCTTTGAGGCTCAGAACAGCCCTCAGAGCTGCTCCGGTTTTACGGGTCAGGACACTGAGGTCAGAGGCAACAGAAGGCTTTGGAGACACCCCCGGCCAATTCTCAGATCATTCGGACCCAGCTGGCCAGCGTGCTCCATCCTTGTGTCCAAAATGCCAGGATGCCCAGAAAATGTCAGCTTCCCTTCTCTAATTTCTGGCACTCTGTAACTTCCCTACAAAGTACAAGCCCAGCATATCTGATGATTTTAAATGTTGAAGAAAAACAGAAACCGCACATAACTGCATCATCTAATTTACAAGTCACCCTTAATCAGGAAGGCCATTAAATTATGCATTTTAGCATAAAATAAACTTATTAATGTTGACAACCACTGCATCTTACTTACCCACATGCAATATTGGAAACAGATGAAATGTCACAGTTATGAATGAACATATCTGAGAAAAGTTATTTTTAGCATTTCGAGATAAAGTATAACAGGCCACATTAACAAAGTACAACGTGTTGGTGGAAAAAAAAAATCTGGCCACTTTTAATTTCCTCTATCATCCACATATTCCCTAAAATCAGAGGAATCTGCACTGAGTTAGCCTCGGGGAGGTTTAGGAGACCATGTACATGTTACTGGGAGAACTACAGACAAGCACAACATTTGTGAAATCTTGTAGATAGACTCTGTACAGATGGGGTCTTCATCTCTCAGATGGAAAATAACCAAATTGGAATCCTTTAAGAAACTGTGGTTATTTCTCTACCCCAATAGCAGAAGCATTGGTCAAATGATCACTTTATGGGGGAAAAACCACTGAAATACAGCTCTGTTTTCTGAGCTCGGGCTCAGGGTGTGGCTGGTTGATGGCAGTATTTCTACTTGGCAGAAGTCAAGGAAGACACTTGAATTGTAGCAGTTCTGTGTGCTGCAATGAAAGGTTCTTGCTTTGGAAATTTGGGGGATCCAGAGACACAACGTGCAGACTTGTATCAGTTCTCGGGAAAGAGGGCGATGTGTGGGGGGCACTGAGGGAGGTGCTGTGGGCTGGGAAGGAGCTCTCCCACCCAGGGGGTTGGTGGCTGGAGGGTCTCCAGCTGCCATCATCTGCAGCCTGAGCGCAGCCTTAGCTGAGGAGAGGGGCTTGTGGTCCTTGAGACGACGTGTGTGGGGGGGCATTGTAGACAAAGTTCAGGGAAAAGTGGGGAGCCCAAGGCTCAGCAGCTTCATTTACCGTTTCAGAGGGCATCAGAAACTGAAGACCAGGGACCCCCAGCCAGCTGTCTCCATCCCTGGGAGGCCAGTGCCGAGAGGAGGGACTGGCACCTGTGGGGACTACGGGGTGGGGGGACAGCCAGGCTCTGAGGATGAAAGGCAGTGTGGGTCTCTGCCAAGGAGAGGAGGCAGGAGGCTGAGTGCTTGGGGAAGAAAGAAGCAGGGTACCGGTGCGGGGCGGAGGGCAGCTCCCGGGCTGAGCAGCCTGGCTGGCACCGACCTCCCCCTGCTCCCCATCCCCAGCTCACCTGGATCCCCAGCTCCTCCTGAAGGCAAAGCCCTCCCCACGGCACCCTGTGGCCCCTCCCCTCCTGCACGCAACGTTCCCCCCTCATGTCTCTTCATTTCCCTTCCCCTGGGTTACTGAAGCAGTCTCCCACATGTCACACACCCCAGTCCTCCTGCCCTGCATTCCTTTGTCCACGGTCCCTTTCACAAATGGGATGGCTCTCCACTGACAAGCTGAAGATCTGTGCAGACTGAGCCGTCACCCCAAACCCTCACAGCCAGGCCCTTTCTTCATGGACCACCCCCCCCTCCCAGCCAAGCTGGACCCAGCCCCTCCCTAAGGTCAGCCTGTCCACCCTGCCTCGAGCCTTTCCTTGATTGTGTCCCCTTTTGTGGGATGTCCTCCCCAACCCCCCACCCCCAGTGCAAGCACAACCCTCTCCAAGGCGTCTCAGAGGCTCCACCCCAGCAAATCTCTCCTGAACCCACCCCTTTCCACCGCCACACCTGGCACTTTAGACAAACAACCTGGCTGTTTACTAATTGTCTAGGGACAAGACCTCTTCAAGGTTACAGATCTGCGCCCCCACTTTTAAGGCGACCGCTGCCCCAGGCTCGTGGCACTGACGAAGCTGAATGGGACAGCATGACACTGTAAGCCTGCGCCTGGTGGCCGTCTCCCAGGCTAATGGGAGCCCCCTCCAGCACGGTGAACACTCAAATAGACATGCCCTCCTGGTCACAGGTCTCTTTCTCCCTCCAGCATCTCTCTCCGCTGAGCAGAAGCACAAACTACACCCTGACCCCCCTCTGTCCGTCTCCTCTCCTGGCGCCGCAGCCCCCACTTCACACAGACTGTTTTCTTCCTTCCGCCAGTTTACGAATACATGGAGCCTGGTCAAGGGCCCGGGGTGGGCCATGGAGCCGGGGGTTTGTGGGCACTCACAGTGGGGGGACCCCAGATGAGCAAACCCAGGGCCACCAGGCTCTGCGCTGGACGGGCCGCCTCGCTCTGCCCACAGCGGCTCCCCACCCGCGCGCTTCCGTGCCGGCCCCGCAGACACTGCCCGAGGCGGGCTCCATCTTCACGCCCCGTCTGCGGTGCCCGGTGCGCGCGAGGGGTTTGGTTCCGCTGATGGGATGACCCTTACCCCGGGGCATGGGGTGCTGGGCCGGCCTGCTGCGGTGCGCGCTGCCCGGAGCGGCGTCGGGGCGAAGACGCGCGCCCCAGGAATCCCCTCCCGAGCGCGCCCGGGCCGAGCGCTGGTATTTGGAGACGTGCATCCGCTGGTGATCCCCGAGCAGCCGTGCAACCCTGCGGTTGTGCGCTCTCTCTTTCCCGGAGGATGCCCGGCAGTGTTTGATTAAAGGCTCACCGTGGGCGCCTCAGTCTTTGACGTCCAAGCAGCAGTGGACGCGCCCCCCAGCCCGCAGAATCGGCCGGGGCCTGGGGTGCTCTAGGCTGAAGCAGCCTTCCCCAACAGCAGCAAGTGTCAGGGTGAGCCATGGTCTCGCGGCTGTGTGGGGAACCCGGCACGCATTTGTAATAAGCACCTGGGTCGGGGGACGCAGGTGGTACCCAGGTCCCCCAGGGACAAACACCTCTACAGTGTCAGGGGAGGCAGAGGAGCCGGCCGGGATGTTCTAGAAAGTAATCGATGGCAGATACCAAAACTCAGCCCAGTTAAGGTGGAGTAGGGGCCAGGGAAGAAGTGCTGATCGTCTAGAACCTTCTGTGGCCGCATGTGGGTGTGCTCTGCATGCACTATGGAAGGACCATACACACGGAAGCTACTTCTGTGAATAAATCGGCTCTTGATATTTATTACGTGTTTCTAACCGGGAAACTGGATGGTTTTCAGGGGTGTGGCTGTGAAGGAAAAATCCCATACTGTGAAGCCCTTAAAACATTCACATTTCTTATATGAATTTTTAAGAAATGCAACTTTGCATCTCTTTTGCAGACACAAAATTTTATATCTTTCTGCTTTTCAAGGAGAAGGGGAAAAGGACAAGCACCTTTATAGGCTAGATAGATAAACAGGGTGATAGGGTAACTAATACCTTATTTGTACTTTGTTTCAAATGATACCCAAAGCAAGATGAATGTACTCATATTCTCATTCCAGAGGTGGAATAAAATGCAGCTCAGAACTATTTACCTATTTAGATCTTTGTTGAGTAATAATGATACACAAGGATACCAGACTCCAAATCTGTGCCCGGCTCTAAAATCCATGCCCCTGCCCCACTGTAATGTGGGATTAAACTAGTTTTCCAAAGGGAGAATGTTAAGATGTTTTGGGTGTATATGTATCTCCAGTAGTAACACATAGGTAATAGGACTAGGAAACAATGTAAAACAAATGGAAAAGTCTGCATTTTACTTTCAGAAATATTGTTGTTTAGATTTTGGGTTGATATTTTTCATGCTTGTTCTCAGCTTAAGGTGATTGTTTTTTCCTGGAACATATGATTGAGGGCAATGCATGAATGGAAAATAGTTTTTCCATTTTAACTGTAATTTAGGGCTATATTTGCATTTGGATAACACAAAGGGCCAATTTGGAGAGCTGAAATTTTCCATGTGTCCAGTTGTACGAAGGAACAGAGGATTGACATTTATCGATGTAATAGCTAAATACCACAGTTGATAAACAATTGCAAAGAATGGCCTTTGAATGCAAACAACATGCAATCTCGTGTTGTAGAATCATTGACTTTTATGAAACTGTGGTTTCTCTCTAATATTTCCTTGTAGAACTGAAAGTTTATTTACAAGGATAATTAAATTTCCATTCTTTGCCTTTTCCTTGGCTATGCTTACAGTTTTATGAAAAATATATTGAATTATTTGTAATAGTTGAGTTATGATTTTAAACATTCAACTAAGAACAGTTCTGCTTCTCTTGCTTTTTTTTCTTAATTGCTGTGTTTTTCTCTCTTCAAGTCCCCCACTTCATACTTTGTTTTTTTTTTTTATAAAAAGAAACTACAAAATGCCTTTTTTTGGAAAGGTTTGATTGCAGTATTAATTACCATATTGAAAATTCTAAAACAATCTAAATTTCCAAATATAGGAAAAAGATTTAATGTACACTGATAGACACTAGGAAGAGTTCAAGAGATGTATTAGGATTCTTTAATATTATAGAAAATGAGCAAAATATATTATTAAATGGAAAAAGCAGGAAGTAAATTTATTTATTTGAGGATGTCAGTTTTCATTGTGTAACATATTAAACATAGAGGAAATAACACATACATTTTATTGAACAATTTTGTCAAGTCTAAACCTAATGCTCTATTTGTGTCAGATCTTTAAAACAACAACAAGAGCAATGTTTCAAAGATGGCAGAGGCCCTAGGCTCAGCTGTTCTCAAATCCTCTTTCCTCCCACAAGCCTCCGAGTTGACAGTTGAGAGGAATTCGGTGTTCATCTTTCCCAGCCATGGTTTGATAGTTGCAGATGATACTGCATTAGATGACTACATGGTGACTTATTTATCTCTCTCCTGTTGATGATACTTGGGTTGCTGCTGTTTATTCACCAGGACACATGGCGCTGGCCAAATCTCTTTGGCTGCTTCTCCAGGCCCTGCTCCCACAAATGGTCAAATTTCCCTCAAATCAATTTCCAAGGAATCTACACAAACTTAGACACCCACCACCAGGGGCAGGAGGTCCTGTTTCTTCAAATGGTTGCCAATGTTTATTTTCCGAGACTTGTGATTTTTTTTTTTTTTTCTCTAACCAATGGGTATGGAATAATGGTCCACCGTCACTTTCATTTGAGTCCTCCTGATGCAGATTTTCCTAGAGTTGCTCATTCTGGTTGCCTCTCTGTCATTTGCTTGTTAATTTGCTTTGTCCGTTTTTCTATCAGGTTGTGTTATCCTTATTGGGTTATGGGAATTCTTTATATGCCCCAAAGACTAATCCTTTGGCAGTTTAATTATTTACTAGGATAAGTCCCCCCATTTTGTTTTTCTTCAAAATTGTTGTGGCTCTTGGCCCATTGCTGTTCTTAAAAAATCTTTTCATCGTTGAGGTGGAATTCACACAACATAAAATTAGCCGTTTTACAGTAAACATGCAGTGTCATTTAGTAAACATTCATGATGTTGTGCAACCACCACCTCTATCTAATTCCAAAACATTTTCATCACCCCAAAAGGAAGCCCTGCAAGCACTAAGCAGCTGCTTCTCCTCCCTCCAACCCCCAGTCCCTGGCACCCCCTGATCTATTTCTCTCTCTATGATTTACCTACATAGGATATTTCATGTAATGGAATCAAACAACACATAACATTCTGCGTCTGGCTTCTTTCATGCCACAAAATGTTTTCACGTTTCATCTGCATTGTTGCATGAGTCAGGAATTGTTCCTTTCTATGGATGAATATTGTAAACACATATTGCATGGATACACCAGATTTGTCGATCTATTCAGATTTGCCCCATTTCCAGATTTTGGCAATTGTGAATAATGCAGTTATGGACGTGTGTTTGCCTGTGTTTGTTTGGGTCCCTGTTCTCTTTCTTTTGAGTATAACCCCAGGAGTGGAATTACCGGGTCATATTGCGATCCTACATGTAACTTTCTAAGGAACCCCACACTGTTTTTCACAGAGGCTCCACTATTCTGCATTCCCATCAGCAGTGGATGAGGGTTCCCATTTCTTCATATCACCAACAATTATTGGCCTTTTGTAAAAATTATTCTGATAGCCATCCTAGTGGGGGTGAAAAGCACCTCATCATGGTTTTGATTTGCATTCCCTAATGCCTAATGATGCTGAGTATCTTTTTGTGTGCTAAATGGCTATTTGCATATCATACTTGGATAAACAGCTATTCAAATCCTTTGTGCATTCAAGTGGGTGTGTAGTGGTATCTCACTGTGGTTTTAATTTGTATTTCCCTAACAACTAATGGAGTCAATATTTGCCTAGGAATTCTTTCCCCTCTTTTCTGTATTGGATGCCTACCTGCAGGACCTTATCTGTCTCTCTCTCTTTTATGTCCTCATTTTGGTGGAACATATCTTCCAATCACCTGAGAAAATGTTTATGGGGAATACGTTGTTTTGAGAACTCGCATGCTTGAAAATATCGATTTATGATTGGACTGAGAATAGAACTCTGGGCTGTAAATCATTTCCCTTTTCCCTTTGAAGCTACTTTCCCTTTTTCTTCCCTTTTCTAGGGGGTTATTGAAAAGGTTGATGCCTTTCTGATCCCTTTGTTTGGTAACCTGTCTCCTGTCCCTGTCCTCCTCTTCTCCTTATGCCTGGAATTCAGAAAAATCAAAATGGTGATTTTTAAATATATTTGTCAATTTGTTAGACAGAACATGGCATCTCATTATTATAAATTGAAGTCCTGGGGATCAACTCCTGGATACCTCTGTAGGTACTGAGCCAGGAAAACCTATGAACAATGCAGTCTTCACCAAGAGGAGAAAGCTACCAGGCCACCGTGAGCGAAATTAGATCCATTTGTCAAGCAGATTGAATTCTGCTCACATCTGCTCCACTTATCTAATGAGACAACTCTTCTCACTTACATGGGATTTTGCTGTCTACTCTCATCTACTTCATGTCAGAGATAAAAGAAAGTGGTTTGGGGCAATTGTCAGGAAAATAAAGTGTCTAGCATAGATTTTGTTGTAAAACCCCCAAATAATTGAACAGAAAATTAGAAACCATTCCTGGCAAAATTGATATGACCCTCATGGAATATATAATACTATTGAATTTTCTTATAAATTAAAATCTGTTCTTAAAGTAAATTAAAAAATTAGGTTGATGTGAAATTCATGATAGTGTACATGATTTATTTGATCAATTAATCTCAAATAGGATAAAGATGTCAAAAGTTGAAAAAATTGGTTCAGTGAAAGGTTTTAAGCAGAGATAATTATGAATCACAATGCACAAACAAGCTACAGTTATGAGTGACAGAGTTACCTACCCAGAAATGCCTATTAAAAAACCCATGAAACATGGTCCTTATGAGACCATTTAAATTTAATAGATGATGTAAACCATCTAATACACTAGTGTCTTCTCGTGGTGAGCAATTCAATGACAGGTGGTTGGACATAAAGTTTCTAGTATCCTCTGGGAAGGCTGATAATAAGTTGGGATATAAACCAATTTGTTTTGGTTCTCCGCAAAATTTACCTCTAATTCTTCCCATAGCTCTCATATCTAGAGCCTTGCCTGGCAGGTTCAGAAAAGGGAATTTCCTTAGACCCACACCCCCTCCCCCGTGGGGCTGGGAGGCCTCCTGTGTCTGCTGAGAGGGAAGGTGAGATACTGGGGAGTCCTTTCCATATGGGAAGAACAGGAAAGCCCCCCTTGTCTGGTCCTAGTACAGGGAATGGGTCTGGAGAGAGAAGAAAAGATGTGAGGCTCCTTGGGTGACTCTTCCCCATTCTTGGATCGGAACTTTGAGTGGAGAGGTGGGGAAGAGCAGGTCCCTACTCATTGGCCTCAGGGGCACGAGCACACGAGTGGGACCTGGTCGCCCATTTCCTCAACCGTGGCTGAGATGTTGCGAACATCTGGAAGAAGTCCTGGCTGAGCTGGCTTCCAGGAAGGCACGGAAGCACCGGCACAGCCCTCGGGGAGGGGCGGCTCTCTAGACACACCTGAGGCAGGTGCCCAGTGAAGACTGCAGCCTGGGCGGGGGCCTGGGGGTTCCCACTGCCACCCCAGCCTGCTTAAAGCCAGAAGCACCCTCGTGGAGTTGGGTAGAGAAACCAACACCGGTGAACAACGTAACACGGTAAACACAGATACAAAGGCACACACACACACACACACACACACACACACATACACACACACACACACACACAGTATTAGTGTCCCAGGCTGCCGTAACAAGTACCTCGTATGGGTGTCCTAGAACAGAGGAATTTATCCTCTTGGTTCTGGACTCTGGGAGTCTGGAGTCCAGCTGTCAGCGGGGCCATGCTCTCTCGGACGCCTCAGGGAGATTCCTTCCCTGCCAGCACTCCTTGGCCTTCCACCACCTGTGGCTGCCCAACTCCAGCCTTTGCCTTCGTGCCCATGCGGGCTCCCTCTCTGCACGTGAGTCTCTGTGCATCCTCTTGCATGACACCAGTCATACTGGATTACGGACCAACCTACTCACTGTGACCTCATTTTAACTTAACATATTACATCTGCAAGGACCCTGTTTCCAGATAAATTCACATTATAGGGTGAAGGGGTGGGTTAGGAATTCAACATATCTTCTGGGGGGAATATCCACAGCACATATACACATCCAAAGGATTGAAAGGAACTCTCAATGCTACGTGCAATATTGCAAGGTCAGAAATTACAATTAAATGGGATTGAAAATAAAGAAAATGCAAATAAGCAATAAGTTGTTTTAATACAAAAGTTGCAATATAATTTTATGTACCTTTCTTTTCAGGGTGACACAGATTTGGATGTAAGGTTTCCAATAGCATTAAGAAAAAGGAAGTGTGTTTCACACAGGGTAGCCATTAGATAAAAGTAAATCAAATATTTGGAGAAGCAAAACTATTACTTAAGACCAGAAAATTATGCTTACAAGTTCTTACGGTGGAGCTCAATCCTAAACAGATCACCAGTGTGGCTGGCTCCTAGGTGTGTGGTAGGGATTGACTAAATTCCTTTCCTAGTCCTGGTTCTTTCATACATTCCCTGGGATTTTCTACACGAACTATCATTTCATCTACAGATGGGAGTGGTTTTATTTCTACCTTTGTGATCTTTATGTCTTTTATTTCTTTTTCGTGCCTTAATGCAATGTTGAATAAGAGTGGCGAAAGCAACCTCTGAGAAATTATTCAGTGTTTCTCAATTAATTATGATCTGACTGCTATGATATTTTCTGAGATGACTTTCAGCAGTTTGAAGAAGTCCCCTATTATTCTTGGTTTGCTTAGAGTTTTTATAATGAATGGAATTGAATTTTGTCAGATGCTTTGTCTGTATCTATTAAAATCATCATTTTCTTCTCCTGTTAATATACTGAATTCTATTGATTTTTAAATATTAAACCAACTTTTCATCTCTGGGACAAAGTCTACTTGCTAATGATGACTTCTCCTTTTCCTATATTGTTGAATTTGAATGGTTAATATTTTGTTAAGGATTTTGCATCCATGAGGGTACATTGTTCTGTAATTATGTTTTTTTCTAATGTTTTTGTCAAGTTTTGCTATTTGGATTATGCCTGCCTCATACATTGAGTTGGGCAAGTGTCTGTCCTCCTCCATTTTATAAGGCATTTGCATAAAACTTGTGTTACATCTTCCTTAAACATCTGATAGGATAGAATTCAACAGTGAAATCATTTGTGCCTGGATGAAGAGTCAATTATTTTAACAGATATGTGTTTTTTTCAGATTATCTGATTTTTTTTTTTTTTTTTTTTTTTTTTTTTTGTTTTCTTTAAATTCAGTTTTATTGAGATATATTCACATATCATACAATCATCTGTGGTGTACAATCAGCTATGCATTCATCACCCCAATCTATTTTTTTTTTATTAACATCTTGCTTTAGTGTGGTGTATTTGTTACAAGTGATGAACTAATGTTGATATAGTTTTGTTTTTTTTTTTTGCCTGTCTTATCAGTGTAATTTTTTTTAACTTCATTTTATTGAGATATATTCACATACCATGCAGTCATACACAACAAATTGTACTTTCGATTGTTTACAGTACCATTACATAGTTGTACATTCATCACCTAAATCAATCCCTGACACCTTCATTAGCACACACACAAAAATAACAAGAATAATAATTAGAGTGAAAAAGAGCAATTGAAGTAAAAAAGAACACTGGGTACCTTTGTCTGTTAGTTTCCTTCCCCTATTTTTCTACTCATCCATCCATAAACTAGGCAAAGTGGAGTGTGGTCCTTATGGCTTTCCCAATCCCATTGTCACCCCTCATAAGCTACATTTTTATACAATTGTCTTCGAGATTCATGGGTTCTGGGTTGTAGTTTGATAGTTTCAGGTATCCACCACCAGCTACCCCAATTCTTTAGAACCTAAAAAGGGTTGTCTAAAGTGTGCGTAAGAGTGCCCACCAGAGTGACCTCTTGGCTCCTTTTGGAATCTCTCTGCCACTGAAGCTTATTTCATTTCCTTTCACATCCCCCTTTTGGTCAATAAGATGTTCTCCGTCCCACGATGCCAGGTCTACATTCCTCCCCGGGAGTCATATTCCACATTGCCAGGGAGATTCACTCCCCTCGGTGTCTGATCCCACGTCGGGGGGAGGGCAGTGATTTCACCTTTCAAGTTGGCTTAGCCAGAGAGAGAGGGCCACATCTGAGCAACAAAGAGGCATTCGGGAGGAGGCTCTTAGGCACAATTATCGGGAGGCCTAGCCTCTCCTTTGCAGCAACCATCTTCCCAAGGGTAAAACCTATGGTAGAGGGCTCAACCCATCAAAGCACCAGTCCCCTATGTCTGTGGTCATGTTAGCAACCATGGAGGTGGGGTAGGCGAATACCCCTGCATTCTCCACAGGCTCCTCAAGGGGGCACTACATCTTTTTTTTTTTCCCTTGTTTTTCTTTTTTTTTTTTTTTTAACTTTCCCTTCTTTTTTAAATCAACTGTATGAAAAAAAAGTTAAAAAGAAAACAAACATACAATAAAAGAACATTTCAAAGAGACCATAACAAGGGAGTAAGAAAAAGACAACTAACCTAAGATAACTGCTTAACTTCCAACATGTTCCTACTTTACCCCAAGAAAGTTACATAATATAGCAACATTTCTGTGAACTTATTCCTACTATATCCATCAGAAATTAACAGACCATAGTCATTCCTGGGCATCCCCAGAACGTTAAATAGCTTATCTGTTCTTCTTGGATTATTGTTCCCCCTTACTTAATTGCTCTCTATTGCTAGTTCCCCTACATTCTACATTATAAACCATTTGTTTTACATTTTTCAAAGTTCACATTAGTGGTAGCATATAATATTTCCCTTTTTGTGCCTGGCTTATTTCGCTCAGCATTATGTCTTCAAGGTTCATCCATGTTGTCATATGTTTCACGAGATCGTTCCTTCTTACTGCCGCGTAGTATTCCATCGTGTGTATATACCACATTTTATTTATCCACTCATCTGTTGAAGGACATTTGGGTTGTTTCCATCTCTTGGCAATTGTGAATAATGCTGCTATGAACATTGGCGTGCAGATGTCTGTTCGTGTCACTGCTTTCCGATCTTCCGGGTATATACCGAGAAGTGCAATCGCTGGATCGAATGGTAACTCTATATCTAGTTTTCTAAGGAACTGCCAGACTGACTTCCAGAGTGGCTGAACCATTATACAGTCCCACCAACAATGAATAAGAGTTCCAATTTCTCCACATCCCCTCCAGCATTTGTAGTTTCCTGTTTGTTTAATGGCAGCCATTCTAATCGGTGTGAGATGGTATCTCATTGTGGTCTTAATTTGCATCTCTCTAATAGCTAGTGAAGCTGAACATTTTTTCATGTGTTTCTTGGCCATTTGTATTTCCTCTTCAGAGAACTGTCTTTTCATATCTTTTGCCCATTTTATAATTGGGCTGTCTGTACTATTGTCATTGAGTTGTAGGATTTCTTTGTATATGCAAGATATCAGTCTTTTGTCAGATACATGGTTTCCAAAAATTTTTTCCCATTGAGTTGGCTGCCTCTTTACCTTTTTGAGAAATTCCTTTGAGGTGCAGAAACTTCTAAGCTTGAGGAGTTCCCATTTATCTATTTTCTCTTTTGTTGCTTGTGCTTTGGGTGTAAAGTCTAGGAAGTGGCCGCCTAATACAAGGTCTTGAAGATGTTTTCCTACATTATCTTCTAGGAGTTTTATGGTACTTTCTTTTATATTGAGATCTTTGGTCCATTTTGAGTTAATTTTTGTGTAGGGGGTGAGGTAGGGGTCCTCTTTCATTCTTTTGGATATGGATATCCAACTCTCCCAGCCCCATTTGTTGAAAAGACCATTATGGCTCAGTTCAGTGACTTTGGGGGCCTTATCAAAGATCAGTCGGCCATAGATCTGAGGGTCTATCTCTGAATTCTCAATTCGATTCCATTGATCTATATGTCTATCTTTGTGCCAGTACCATGCTGTTTTGGCAACTGTGGCTTTATAATAAGCTTCAAAGTCAGGGAGTGTAAGTCCTCCCACTTCGTTTTTCTTTTTTAGAGTGTCTTTATCAATTCGAGGCATCTTCCCTTTCCAAATAAATTTGATAACTAGCTTTTCCAAGTCTGCAAAGTAGGTTGTTGGAATTTTGATTGGGATTGCATTGAATCTGTAGATGAGTTTGGGTAGAATTGACATCTTAATGACATTTAGTCTTCCTATCCATGAACATGGAATATTTTTCCATCTTTTAAGGTCCCCTTCTATTTCTTTTAGTAGAGTTATGTAGTTTTCTTTGTATAGGTCTTTTACATCTTTGGTTAAGTTTATTCCTAGGTACTTGATTTTTTTAGTTGCTATTGAAAATGGTATCTTTTTCCTGAGTGTCTCTTCAGTTTGTTCATTTCTAGCATATAGAAACATTACGGACTTATGTGCATTAACCTTGTATCCCGCTACTTTGCTAAATTTGTTTATTAGCTCTAGTAGCCGTATCGTCGATTTCTCAGGGTTTTCTAGATATAAGATCATATCATCTGCAAACAATGACAGTTTTACTTCTTCTTTTCCAATTTGGATGCCTTTTATTTCTTTGTCTTGCCGGATTGCCCTGGCTAGCACTTCCAGCACAATGTTGAATAACAGTGGTGACAGCGGGCATCCTTGTCTTGTTCCTGATCTTAGAGGGAAGGCTTTCAGTCTCTCACCATTGAGTACTATGCTGGCTGTGGGTTTTTCATATATGCTCTTTATCATGTTGAGGAAGTTTCCTTCAATTCCTACCTTTTGAAGTGTTTTTATCAAAAAGGGATGTTGGATTTTGTCAAATGCTTTTTCAGCATCTATTGAGATGATCAATTGATTTTTCCCTTTTGACTTGTTAATGCGTTGTAATACATTGATTGTTTTTCTTATGTTGAACCATCCTCGCATGCCTGGAATGAACCCCACTTGGTCATGGTGTATGATTTTTTTAATGTGTCTTTGGATTCGATTTGCAAGTATTTTGTTGAGGATTTTTGCATCTATATTCATTAGGGAGATTGGCCGGTAGTTTTCCTTTTTTGTAGCATCTTTGCCTGGTTTTGGTATTAGATTGATGTTAGCTTCATAAAATGAGTTAGGTAGTGTTCCATTTTCTTCAATGTTTTGAAAGAGTTTGAGTAAGATTGGTATCAGTTCTTTCTGGAAAGTTTGTTAGAATTCCCCTGTGAAGCCATCTGGCCCTGGGCATTTATTTATGGGAAGATTTTTGATGACTGATTGGATCTCTTTGCTTGTGATGGGTTGGTTGAGGTCTTCTGTTTCTTCTCTGGTCAGTCTAGGTTGTTCATATGTTTCCAGGAAATTGTCCATTTCTTCTACATTATCCAGTTTGTTGCCATACAGTTGTTCATAATATCCTCTTATAATTTTTTTAATTTCTTCAGGATCTGCAGTTATGTCACCTTTTTCATTCATTATTTTGTTTATATGGGTCTTCTCTCTTTTTGATTTTGTCAGTCTAGCTAGGGGCTTGTCAATCTTGTTGATCTTCTCAAAGAACCAACTTTTGGTGATATTTATCCTCTCTATTGTTTTTTTTTTTTCTCTATGTCATTTATTTCTGCTTTAATCCTTGTTATTTCTTTTCTTCTACTTGGTTTAGGATTGGTTTGCTGTTCATTTTCTAGCTTATTCAGTTGATCCATTAGTTCTTTGATTTTGGCTCTTTCTTCCTTTTTAATATACGCGTTTAGTGCTATAAATTTCCCCCTTAGCACTGCTTTTGCTGCATCCCATAGGTTTTGGTATGTTGTGTTCTCATTTTCATTCGTCTCTATATATTTAGCAATTTCTCTTGCTATTTCTTCTTTAACCCACTGATTGTTTAGGAGTGTGTTGTTTAACCTCCAGGTATTTGTGAATTTTCTAAGTCTCTGATGGTTATTGACTTCTAATTGTATTCCATTGTGGTCAGAGAATGTGCTTTGAATAATTTCAATCTTTTTAAATTTATTGAGGCTTGTTTTATGTCCCAGCATATGATCTATTCTGGAGAAAGTTCCATGAGCACTAGAAAAGTATGTGTATCCTGGTGATTTGGGATGTAATGTCCTGTATATGTCTGTTAAATCTAATTCATTTATCAGATTGTTTAGGTTTTCAATTTCCTTATTGGTCTTCTGTCTGCTTGATCTATCTATAGGAGAGAGTGATGTGTTGAAGTCTCCCACAATTATTGTGGAAACATCAATTGCTTCCTTTAGTTTTGCCAGTGTTTCTCTCATGTATTTTGTGGCACCTTGATTGGGTGCATAGACGTTTACGATTGTTATTTCTTCTTGCTGAATTGCCCCTGTTATTAGTATGTAGTGGCCTTCTTTGTCTCTCAAAACATCCCTGCATTTTAAGTCTATTTTATCTGAAATTAATATTGCTACACCTGCTTTCTTTTGGCTGTAGCTTGCATGAAATATTTTTTTCCATCCTTTCACTTTCAGTTTCTTTGTGTCCCTGTGTCTAAGATGAGTCTCTTGTATGCAACATATTGATGATTCATTTTTTTTGATCCATTCTGCGAATCTATATCTTTTAATTGGGGAGTTTAATCCATTTACATTCAACGTTATAACCGTGAAGGCATTTCTTGAATCAGCCACCTTATCCTTTGGTTTATGTTTGTCATATTTTTCCCCTCTCTCTGTTAATATCCTTTATTGTACCGATACCGAATCTCTTTAGTACTGAACCTTTCTCCAAGTCTCTCTGTCCTTTCTTTGTTTCTCTGTCTGTAGGGCTCCCTTTAGTATCTCCAGTAGGGCAGGTCTCTTGTTAGCAAATTCTCTCAGCATTTGTTTGTCTGTGAAAAATTTAAGCTCTCCCTCAAATTTGAAGGAGAGCTTTGCTGGATAAAGTATTCTTGGTTGGAAATTTTTCTCACTCAGAATTTTAAATATATCGTGCCACTGCCTTCTCGCCTCCATGGTGGCTGCTGAGTAGTCACTACTTAGTCTTATGCTGTTTCCGTTGTATGTGGTGAATTGCTTTTCTCTTGCTGCTTTCAGAACTTGCTCCTTCTCTTCTGTGTTTGACAGTGTGATCAGTATGTGTCTCGGAGTGGGTTTATTTGGATTTATTCTATTTGGAGTTCGCTGAGCATTTATGATTTGTGTATTTATGTTGTTTAGAAGATTTGGGAAGTTTTCCTCAACAATTTCTTTGAATACTCTTCCTAGACCTTTACCCTTTTCTTCCCCTTCTGGGACACCAATGAGTCTTATATTCGGATGTTTCATATTATCTATCATATCCCTGAGGTCCATTTCGATTTTTTCAAAATTTTTCCCCATTCTTTCTTTTATGCTTTCATTTTCCATTCTGTCATCTTCCAGGTCACTGATTCGTTGTTCAACTTCCTCTAGTCTTGTATTATGAGTGTCCAGAATCTTTTTAATTTGGTCAACAGTTTCTTTAATTTCCATAAGATCATCCATTTTTTTATTTAGTCTTGCAATGTCTTCTTTATGCTCTTCTAGGGTCTTCTTGATTTCCTTTGTATCCCGTACTATGGTCTCATTGTTCATCTTTAGTTCTTTGAGTAGCTGCTCTAGGTGCTGTGTCTCTTCTGGTCTTTTGATTTGGGTGCTTGGGCTTGGGTTATCCATATCGTCTGGTTTTTTCATATGCTTTATAATTTTCTGTTGTTTTTGGCCTCGTGGCATTTGCTGAACTTGATAGGGTTCTTTTAGGATTTGTAGACCAATTGAAGTACTTATCTCTAATTTATCAGATCTACAGCTTCATGGAGTACACTTTCTCTAACTAACCAGCAGGTGGCGTCCATGAGCCACCTCTTCTCCACAAGCCAGTTCTCCCCTGCTTAGCCTTTTTGGTGAGTGGGGGAGTGAGTTTTGTGGGGTCCAGTTGGTGTACCAAGCTTGCGTGTGTAGTTGGTGTTGCCTGCCCTGTATATGGGGCGTGTTTCTGGGCAGTCAGGGAGGGGGGTGGCCCTAACAATCAAATCTCCCTGGTGATCCTAGAGTTTTAAAGCTGCTGCAATAGTCTAATCCTTCAGTTCAGTCCTGCCACAGTTTGTCTCTGCCACTGACCCACAAGTCCTTGGTATTGGCGTATGGCTCCTGAGACGTGCAAGTGGGCCCCTCTTCCAGGCTGTGCACCCCAGGTCCTCTGTTGTGGGATGACTGTGCTATGTCACAGGTGAGTGCCGTCCCCCCAGGGCAGTTCTGGGCTGCTGGGCTGTGTAGGGAGGCTCCCAGTCTGCTGAAATGATGGCTGAATGGGGCTTTGTTAATTCATACTGCTCCACCTTCCCAACTCTGGGACAATCAGCTGAGGTTGCAGGGAAGGCTAATGTCCACGCCCAGTTTTGTGGTGTGTGCCTGTTATTTGAAGCACTTCCATCACACTGGGTTGTCTGGGGCAGCTCTGGGCTATGGGGCTGGTGATGGGCAGGAGTGTTTCCTGTCCACCAGGATGATGGCTGTGAGCGGACACCCCCCTTTTCTTGGGAAGTTGTGGTGTTTAGTGAATTTTCTCAGCCACTGGATTATTGCCTTTTGTCTGAGAGCTCTCTTAGCTCTGCTCTTGACTTGACCTGCCCAAATTGCAAATCTTTGAAGCTTTCTGTATTGGGCTTCTTAGAGTAATTGTTTTAGAAAAAGAAAAAAGGATTAAAAAAAAAAAAAAACGGGCCCTCCTCAGAGATCTAATGGGTTATTGAAATGCTAAGAGACAAAGCAACCAGGGCCATTAAGGAAAGGTCCACAGGGCAGAGAGATCAGCTTTTCTTCGGGATTTGCATATGCGCCTCAGGGCCTGAGCTCTGCCCTTCCCCTTTCTATGTTCACCAGAACTCCAAATTCCTCCACTTTTATTTTGGAGTTTTTTGTGTTGTTTTTTTTCTATGCCTATCTCCTCTCTGTTGGGCTGGTTGCTCTCAGATTCTCTGGTGTCTGGTCTCAGTCTATCTATGGTTGGAGTCTGGATCAGTAGAATGAGTTTCCGATAAGGGCTGCCACTGCAGTTCTCCATTCTCCTTCCCGGAGCTGACAGCCCCTCCTCCCACAGGACTGAGCCTGGCAGGGAGGGGCACGGGTCCCCTGGCTGCAAAAACTTACAGATTTCGCTGATCTCAGCAGTTCCACATTTTCATGAGTGTTGTATGAAGTATGCCCAAAGTCAGATTGCTCTGTGGTGTCCAGTCCATGCAGTTCCTGGCTTTCTACCTACTTACCTGGAGGAGTAACTAAAACATACAGCTCACCAGTCTGCCATCTTGCCCCGCCTCTATCTGATTCTTTTTGTGTCAACATGGGTAAGTTATGTTTTAAAGAAATTTGTCCATTTGATCTAAGTTGCTGAATGTTATCATAAAAGTGTTCATAAAATTGTTCTTTTAATCCTTTTAATGTCTAGTATCTGAAGTGATAACCCCTTTTTCATTTTTGATATTGGTGATTTTTGTCTCCACACCCACCCACCCCCATTTTTGAGTCAGTCTTGCTAGGAGTTGGTTGACACATTTCATTGTTTTCTGCTCTTCACTGTTTTTTTTCTTCGACTTACTTTGGGTTTACTTTCCTTTTCATTCTCTAACTTCATAAGGCAAATCCTTAAGTCACTGATTTTAGAACTTTCTTCTGATTTAACATGTGCATTTAAAGTTACAAATTTCCCTCTAAGCACTGCTGTAACGTGAACACAGTTTGACATTTCATAGTTCTGTTTCCATTCAGTTCAAAATATTTCTAATTTTTCTTGTGATTTTTGTTTTTAACTCATGAATTACTCAAATTTTAAAAAATTTCTAGTTATTTGACATTACCCTATATATCTTATTAATAATTTCTAATTTAATTCCACTGTACTCAGACAACACACTTTTTATTGTTTGAATCATTTTTAAATAAAACAAGATTTATCTTATGACCCTTCCTAGGACCTATCTTGGTGAACGTAACCATTTACTTTGGAAAGGGATGTGTATTCTCCACTTATTGGCTGCAGGGTTCTGTAAATGTTAATTAGATTAAAATGATTGCTAGTGGCGTTCGCATATTCTTTGTCTCTACATATTTTCTTAGTATAGTTGTTCTATTCATGCTGAGAGGCAGGCGTTATAATTACTTTAATTATGGAATAAGCGAGTTCATACTTCCATTCTGTCAAGATCCACTCGCATTCAGTTGAGCTGCACCTTAACTAAAAATTGCATCTTCAAGAGGTGCTATTTGCAATGGGCTCACATCCACAGGGACTGGGATGAAGGTTAAGAATGTGTCTGAATTGGAGGAGAGAACTCAACCCACCACACCTGGATTCCCCCCACACTCTCCAGAGCACAGAAGCCCCTTTCCCTGATCCTGCTAGCCAGAAAGACGGGCTTTCTGTGTTTAGCTCCCACTCTACGCCATCTTGTCTGTGTTCACTCTTAGGACAAAACCCCGAGAAAGACAAACACACAGACAAAATAAGAAACTCATTGCTATAGAGATTACTGTTCCAAGTTTTGACTTACCCCAAACCCATTGATTATTTAATTTTTCAGTTGTTTTCTGTATTTCATTCAGAGTTTACTGTTGTAATCAGTGTGTGCGTGTGGGGAGGGGGGATGGATTGTTTTGGGTTTATATGACCATGCTGAAACAGGAAACCCCGTACCAGATTTTTTTTGGAGGACGGAGCTTTAAATAATTAATTTTAAATGAACTTTCATTTTGGAAGAGCTTTAGATTTACAGAAAAATTGCCATGATGGAGAGTTCCCACATACTCCACGTCCAGTTTTCCTTATTATTAATATTTTACATTACTATGGTGCATTTGTCACAATTAATGAACCAGTATTGATTAGTATCACTAATTAAAGTCCATGCTTTATTCAGATTTCCTTGGTTTTTACCTTAAGTCTTTTTCTCTCCCAGGATCCCATCTAGGGTGCATGTTAAATTTAGTTGCAATTTCCTTAGGTTCCTCTTAGATTTTCCTTATTTGGGAAGACCGTGATGGTTTTGAGGACCAGTCAGGAATTTTGTAGAACGGCCCTCTACTGGGATTTGTCTGGTGTTTTCTCAGGATTAGACTGGGGTTATGTCTTTTTGGATAGAGGACCCTTTCCGTCACCTCCTTTCAAATGTACGTCTTGTCAACATGACCTTGAGCATCTGCTGTGACAGAGTCCACCAGGCTTCTCTGCTGTAAGGTTACTCCTTGTCCCCCACCCATGCTGTACTCATGGAAGGAAATCACTAGGCGCAGCCCACACGTGAGGAGTGGGGAGTTACAGTCTATGTTGAGGGTTGAGTTATCTGTATAGTTATTTGGAATTCTCCTGCATGGAAGATTTGTCTCTTCTCTTCCATTTATTTAATAAGTCATTTGTTTTTATCACTATGGACTCACGGGTACTTATTTTATACTTTGGATTATAATAAATATACTAAAATAACTTAGTTTCTTTTACTGCTCACATTGTTCCAGCTTGGGCCATTGGGAGCTCTTTCAGCCAGCTCCCGTGTCAGGATTCGTCATCAGGAATCTCCCTGTCACCTTGAGGTGGAAGTCGGGGTTTGGGTGCCGGGAAGATCTGTGGGAAGAAATGGCAGGGAAAGGACACTCTGCGGGAGGGTGACATGAGGAGGGACAACCTTTAGAAACGGGTAGGAAAGCAGAGAGGAAATTCTGCCTGGATTTCCCTGACATTCCTTCCCAGAGCACGCAGGGACTGCGGTTTCAACCCCTGCTCCTTTCCACTTGGAATTGCGGTGGAATTAGCTGTCCGTCGGTGCCCGGGCTGCCTGGCAGTGTACGGTCCCAGGGCACATGCCTGCAGGATGTCCGCTGTTTCCGTGCCCGCCTCCTGCGTATTTAAACCTTGCTGCATGGCGCTGTGCCAGCCGTCCCCGTCTGCCTTTCGGAGGCTTCGTGGACCCATCTCTGGATGTCTGGGGTCTCAGTGGTGAGTGCAGTGGACTTCCTGCCCCCCTCGGACAGACATCCTGATGCCCCTTTCCATTGGAAGTTTCCTTTCTAGGGACAGGCTTGAGTGAAACTTCTAAAGCAAGTCTTGGCCCATATTTCATGGTCCACTCAAGTTTATGGTTTTGGAATTTTTTTGTTCCTGTTAGAAAATAAAATATCCACCAAGAGAAGCCTGACTAAGAGGACAAGAAACAGTTATATTTTCCTGAGCCAAAAGAGAGGCAGGGAAATCCTTGTTTCTTCCTAAGAAAGCTCTTTGCCAAATTAAGAGCACCGGGATGTTCATTACAATAGCCACGAGCTCCCACGGGCACAGCCCAGGACTGGGGGGTCAGATCTTAATTCCCTAAAACAAGAGCTGGACAAAGTGGTTCTGGGGTCCTTCCTCAGAAGACAAGCAGGGCCCAGCAGGTCTGTGAGATGCAGGATAAACAAAGCCTGAGGGTAGACACGTGGGGCACAGCACCAAAGGCTGAAAACGGGCGTACTTGCTATTTCAGAGTAGGGAAAAAAAATGTGATTTTAAAGCAAAAAAAAAAAAAGGAAGCTGGCAGATAATAGTAACTGCTGAAATTGCTGAGTTTGGCACCTTAAAAAAAGGTATGTGGAAAGAATAGAGACAGTGGGGAATATGGAAAAAGATCTGGAGGTGTGTGGAGCTCGTTCCTTTCCCTGCCTTGGCATTTGGTGACCCATTGGCAGAGGAGATTGCAGAGCCACCTGCTTCTCGCAGCGGAGATTAACAATCCACACTGCACCTCAGCCTGTGCACGCTCAAGGACACAAACCACAGAAATCTCATTATTACACTCCACGATTCGGTGCCAGGAATGAAATCAGAACACAGCTGTATTGTTAATCAAGGGAGAGAACGCCTCAATCTTGGTAGATATTGCATTGCATTTTTTTAATCCAGAGATGCTGAAATTGAAGTACAGTATTTTGGAATTTGGATGTGAGCATGTAAATGATTATGGCTGCTTTCTATCCTTCAAAACTTAGGACTCCTGGAAAAACTTGAAGAGGGATTTTCTGTAGGATTTGAAACCCAGGAAGCTGTATCCTTGTTCCCTAACTTTGGAACTGGTGGAGAATGAGATTCACCCTGGACTTCTGAAGCACTGTGGAAAGTATTTTCTAACGTGTCTTAATTTGATTTCCTCTTTCCTTTGGTTAAGCATTTCCACCTGGGATACTGTAATATAATGTTTTGCTTTGAGATGTTGGAATTTTACATGCGTTCTCTCCTCAATGGTGAAGGCACTGATAGAACAGGGAAGATTTTCCCACAAGATCTTATTCTGTATTTCTGTTCAGAGCCCAGAGCCCCCAATCACCATCACCCTTCGAACAGTAAAAGACTTATTCACTGCTGCCTGAGAGTTGGGAGCATAACTGTTTAAGGAGGGAGAATTGAAATGATGGTGTAAGCTCCCTGATTAAATATATTCACCAGAACTTTCAGAAATGGTGGAATTTAATATTGGACCAGATTGTCCACCATGAAATACAGGCACATATCTCTTTGACACCAGCACTTTGGTGAAAGCCTCTAAAGCAAACAATGCAGCTAGGGTAGTGTGTCGGTTTGAATGTATTATGCCCCCCAAAATGCCATTATCTTTGATGTAATCTTGTGTGGGCAGACATATCAGTGTTGACTAGATTGTAATTCTTTGAGTGTTTCCATGGAGATGCGCCCCCCCCAACTGTGGGTGATGACTCTGATTGGATAATTTCCATGGAGGTGTGGCCCCGCCTATTCAGTGTGGGCCTTGATTAGTTTACTGGAGCACTGTATAAGCTCAGACAGAAGGAGCAAGCTTGCCACAGCCAAGAGGGACACTTTGAAGAATGCACAGAAGCTGAGAGAGTAGCTGCAGATGAGAGACAGTTTGAAGACAGCCGTTGAAAGCAGACTCTTGCTCCGGAGAAGTTAAGAGAGGACAAACACCCCAAGGCCAACTAAGAGTGATATTTTTGAGGAACAATTAGAGAGAAACGTCCTGGGAGAAAGGCATTTTGAAACCAGAACTTTGGAGCAGACGCCAGCCATGTGCCTTTCCAGCTAACAGAGGTTTTCTGGATGCCATTGGCCATCCTCCAGTGAAGGTACCCGATTGTTGGTGACTTACCTTGGACACCTTATGGCCTTAAGACTGTAACTTTGCAACCAAATAACCCCCCTTTTTAAAAGCAGATCCATTCCTGGTGTTTTGCATTCCAGCTGCATTAGCAAACTAGAACAGGTAGCGTGACCAGGAGTGGACGTGCTGATGCAGTTGGTGCGGGCATGTAGAGGTGTTCTACAGAGTCAGTGTGTCCAACTTCCCGCTTGAATTCACAACCGGAGAGCACTAATGGTGAACCCAACATCCCAGCTGTCTATCATTGTGGCTGGTTGTGTCCCGTACACTTATTTTAAGAGAAGCAACTCTGCCCAGGATTCTGGATACTCACCACCCATGGTGGAGACCGTGGCTCTTCCTGCCAATACCATTGCTGTTCAGTTTCCCCTAAGGGAGCCCCCTCCACCATCCTCAGCTGTGGCTGCAGCAACGGGTGGGTGGCTCAGCCCAGAAAATCAGAATGTGTCCTTCCCCCAGCCACAGCATGGAGTCAGGGAGGGGCAAGTGTCCCAGTTGGAACCAATGAGATGGAATCTTTGGACAGCTGTGGAGCCTGTTGAGGGAAAGATGGTGCTGTTTTTCCTGGACTTGAAAGTGTGGGGATGCAAGCCTGGAGCTGCTGGCAGCCACCATGTCACCATGAGGGTGATTGAACATGGCATCGACACATGGGAATCCTGCAACAAGATAAGGTCCCACAAAGAACTGAAGCAGTTTTCAGAATGAAGGAGCAATGCTAGGATGCTCACATGAGGCCAGTCTGGCTCTCAGCTTCTCCCTTTCTCTGCTGCCATCACTGGGTACTTACCCTCTTTTCCGATGCCTTATGGCTCTGCCTACTCATGACTTTTAATTTCTGCTCCCTGTCCGTGTGTGCTCTGGGCTCCAGTGTTCGTCTACAGTCTGGTTCCTGCCATTGGTTTCTCATGCTCAAAGGAGATAAAATCATATTTCTCTCCTCCGTTTCTCTCAGGGCAGGGAACGGGGCCTGCTTTGCCACTGCTGGGTGCTCTGGCCATGGTGGACAGTCCCTGTGTATGTGTCACGTGAATTAAAGAGTGAAGGGGTAAATGAATGAATGAATGCCTTATCTGGATTTCTCCCTTTGGAAAAGGAAAGCCTAAAGGAGAGGTGAGATGACAAATGCCCAAGAACTAAAACTAGTGGTTTGGAAAGACAAAGGAAATGGCCATTGGGAGCTCTGCTTAAGCGATGGCAGCCGATGAGGCTGGACACCGACATTGGAAAAGAAAGATGCTCTGCAAACAAGACCGCTGCAAGCCCCAGAGTGCTCAGGAAGGTCCTGGCTTCCCTGCTGACCTGGCCTCCTGTCTGGGGTCCCAAGGATCTGGGCTATTGTGGTAAAATCTGAAATATAATCGGTGATAACCCATCTCCCTTTTCCTGACCCTTTCCAGACAGGTAACATACGCCTCCTCTTTGAGGGTATGGGCTTGCTGCTAACACCAAGTGTGAGCAGACCCTGCCACTGTCTTCCAGATGTGCCAAGCCGCTGGCAGCACGAGGCCTGGGGCAAGGAGGGGAAATTGCAGGGGAGCTGCGAGAGCTGCTCTTGGCCTGGCCGGCCAGATAGGCTCTGCAGAGGCACACGCCACCCAAGTTTGAGAACTGCACAGCACATTCCAGCATTAGCAGGAAAACAAACGAATCTGATCAGTGCTATTTGCTAATTTCAGTGTTAGGATAAAACAACAAAGATTTTAGTGAGTCTCGTCAAGTTCTGGAAGCAGGAGTTAATATGCAGTGGAAAGAGCTCTATGCTAGAAGGGTGGAAAGTTAGGTTCGGCTCCTATTTCCTCGACTAGATGTGTGAAAACATCAAATCTTTTGGATGAACAGTCACTCCCAGGTGACTGCCTAATTCCAGAAGGTTGTCTCTAACTGGGGGTGATGGTAGCTGTGGTATAACAGTCCCCTAAGGCACATGTTAACCCCCTCGTGGACCACTTACAGAAGCAGCTTATCCTGGAACAAAATTTTGGGTGTCGAGTCCTTGAGTCCAGGTGGAAGGAGGTGGAAGAAGTGACCATCGTGGGTGTGGGCCTGGGGTGAGAAGCCTGGGTTTGTGTCCTGGTCCCACCAATTCTAACTGGTGACATCAGGCAAGAAACACAGAGTCTCCAAACCTCAGTATCAGTAACATGGGGTTTAAACAGAATATTTACTTCCTGATATTGTTGTTAAGAATCAAAAACAGCATCCAAGCAGGCTAGACCAGTGCTGGTGTATGTTGGCACGGGGCATGGGATCAACATTATTCTCCTCTCAGGGGGGAGGCAGGTGGGAATCCACAGCTTTGCATGCACTCCAGTATCTTTTCTGGGAGTTTCTCTTTTGATTTCTGAGGCTGTCAGAATTAAGAAGGAAATGCACACTGGTGACCCTATTTAAACCTTGTCTTTGTAACCTTTAACATTTAATCTTTTTAATCTTTATTACAGAATCAATGAACTTTCTCTCTATGGCAGATTTTCTAAAGAGGACCCAGAGAATGTCAATTGTGGGGAAAAAGGAAAAGGGGGAGGGTCGGGTTGGATGGAGCAGGTTTACATGGTCAAAGAAAATTTAGGGAACCCTGGACAATGTCTTGGAGCCCTCAGTTGTTTAGTAAGCCCTCAGTGTGTGTTACGTGGCAGGCACTGCTATACACACCTTATAAGAATTCTACGAGGTAAAAGCTCTATTACCCCATTTTTCCAATAAGAAATGTGGGGGACATGAACAGTTTGCCCATGTTCTCAGCTAAGAACAGGTGAGGCAAGATGGTCTGGCCTTTTCCAGACATTCTGGGCTCACCCTTTAACCTGGCAAATGCCTATATGTATTTGACCCCAGAATCTACTTTTTTTCAGAATATTCCGGGGACTAGTTTTACCCATCGTTGCCTGATTCATTGACCTCAGTGGGGGAAAGAAACATACATGCACTGAATAGTGGCTGTGTGCCAGGTGAGTGCTGGTTCTCTCTTCCCGGCGGTGACAGGTTAGTGCACACACTAGCAAAGCTCTAGCTGGTTAACGGTTGACTGTCTCTGGATTCGCTTAAGAAAGCTGGAGCTATAGTCAATCCCAGCTCCTGGGAGCTTTCCTCCCTATAGGACATAGCTGCTGATGTCAGCCAGAAGGAAATAAAGTAGGTGTTGGAGTCCTAAACGACAGTCTCAAATTAGATCACAAATCACTCCCCAAAGAGCCAGGCCCACCCTTGCGCTGAAGATGTTTGCCTCTGAGCTGAGCTTTCTGGAGATTGCCCTCTGGCCAGCTCACGCCCGTCCCTCGCTCGGGCTCTCCCAGGCTTGACAGAGGACACTGATCACTCAGGAAACCACCTCTGTCCTCCCAGGACCCCTTCTTATCTGTTGGTTGGGAATTTTAAACCAAAGCATGGCACAGAGTAAAATCAAAAGAGAAATAGATACACGATAGTCACCAAATTCTTTTGAAAGTTCCAGAAAAAAGGCACATGAGGCTTAAGTATAATGAAATGTTCTTTCACAGCTGTCTTGGCAGCTGTAAAATATGAAGGCAGCGCTGAGCTAGAGTTCTGTAGTTTTAAGATAACCCAGACTGAACACACAGCAGAAAAATGGAAATATAACCAGAGCCCTGCACTAAATTATTTCTCCATACCTAAAAGACAATGGAGCCATCACCCCCATCTAAGCAAGTAAATGAGTTTTAGAACTAATTTGTGGTTTGAGTCTTCTGCTTCTTTCAGACAAGGTTGCTAATGGCAAAGAGCAAATACATCTCTAAAATATTCCTAAATGTGTGGGCTAAATAGGTGTTTCATTATGAGTCATTTATTTTATCTTTTTAAAACTAAAAGGAGCTTACAGAGGCTTTTGTATGTTTTTCATATGAAAAGAATTAGGGTGAATTTTAGATGTGGTTTGATTGAACTGTAATTTGGTCCAACACCAGTCAGCTTTCAAGGTGTTCCCAAGGGAACAGTGGAAAACCAATAAACACGTGAAATGACGGCGATCAGCTCTGCCCCACCCCCACTGCCCACCAAGGGAAGGTTCTGGAGAAGACGTTGTGTCCCTTCCCCACCAGGCATCTGTCCTCTGTGATTTCGTCACATGGACCACCCATTCAGTGTGCTTGGTTTTTGGCCCCCTAACTTTCAGAGACCCACTCCTCCACCTCTTCACCCCCTTTTCAACTCCAGTCTTCATCTTCTAATGACCTGGGACTGGCTCCTTCACTCTGGAAAGCACTCATCCTTCCCGCTGACCACAGCCCCCTGTCCTTCCAGGGCCACCATTCGGTTGCCCGCATTGTATTTCCCTCGCACAGGGAGCTGGACCCTCGCTTCTCGTTTTGTCCTCACAGCCGCTGTCCGGCTTTACCTTTCTTTTCCTGCATGCAGCTCCTCTTGCAGGTGATCACGTCAGTCCCTCCTGGCCCATCTTCCTATGTTCCACCCACTGGGACAAAACCCCAGCTCTGGACCCTCCACTTCTCTACCCCGACTCAGCCCCTGACCTCTTGGCTCTGGTAGAGAAAGTCGCACGGCCGTGCATGTTGGGGCCTCTGCAGTTCGGGGCCGCCCAGGGTGGTGGCCATCCTCCCCCGGGCCCGGGCTGCACCCTCTCCCGTTTCCACCACGCCTGCTTCCTCAGCCTCCAGCTCCCCGTCTCTGTCTCAGAGGTTGCTCTCTCCCTCGGCCTTCCTGAGAAAACGGCACCCCGGAGCCTCCTGCCAACAAACCAGAACATTCACCTTCATCTCTGCCCACATTTTCCTCGATGTCTTCTCTGTTGCATTTCCTTCTGCCTCCTCGGGGATCGGGCTTAGTTCTTTATCTCCTCTTTCCTGGGGTTTTAAACTTTAACTCTCTCTTCTCTCCATATCAATCAGAATGTAAGCGTGCTTAAATCCACCATCCAAAATAATAATAATAAAAATAAAAAATGAACAAGCAACAAAAACAATCCCTTCCCAGAGCCCACGTCTTCCTCCAGAAGTGTGTGGTTTGCTTCCTTCCTGTTCACCATCAGAGCGATACACACTCAGGTCTTACTCACTCCCCAGTTCACGTACAGACTTGTACTCTCGGCAAAATCACTGAGGTTGTTGCTAAATCCAAAGGTTACCTCTTCATCCTATTTTCTCCTTTTCTTGGCAGATTGCACTCTTCCACACCTCCTTCCTCAGTTTCCACCATGTACACTCTTCCTTTGTCCATTGCTCATAATTGAAGTTCATAAAATTTCTGCCTGAATCCTCTTATCTTTTCTCTCTTAATGAGATTCCACTCCATGACTCTATTACCATTTGTAGATAGCTGATGATCCCTTTGTCAATATCACCAGTCTCAAGCTTTGTCCTCAGCTCGAGACCTCGTGGTAGATTATGAAAATGGCCTCAATGCTTTATTTCTCCCTGTATCCGTGCTCTCTGTGATGTGACTTTGCTGTCATGGTTACCAAGTAGAGGTGGAGTCTCTTCCTGTCCCTTGAATCTGAGCTGTCTTTGTGACTTGCTTTGTCCACAGAACATGGCAGAAGTGGTGGTGCCATGTCTGAGTCAGTCTAACGATGTCTTGTGGCTTAAGCTCTGTCTACTACCACTTTGCCACCACCATGAGAATAAGCCGTGGCTAGCCTGCTGGAAGTTGAGAGACCACACACACAAGAAAACCCAGCTGAAATCAGCCCAGCCTGGTCTAGCTAGAAACACCACCTGAGTCCAGACTAAATTGCTCACCTGCAGAATCATGATCTCAAAAAACGATTGTTCTAAGCCACCAGGTTTAGGGGTTGTTTGTTATGCAGCAACAGCTAACTGCTACAAATCTCTAAAGCTTATAATACCTAGCATTTACTGAGTGCTTTCTATGTACCTGTCCTCATTCTAAGTATTTTATATCTATTATCAGACTTAATTATCCCAACAATCTTATCAGTTATGCACTGTTATTATTGTGATCCCTTATGAAACACAAAGACATTAAGCATCTGGCCCAAGGTCACACAGCAGGCAGGTCATGGAACCAGGGGTTCTGTGTCCCTGACTGCCATACTGCTCCACCTGCAATGCATGAGTGCCCCCATATAAAAGCTGGTAGTGGGTCCCTGGTTGACAGGCACAAGCATGAGTTGAGTAACTTCAACCATCTATTTGAGCCCTGTTTTGGATTGCTCCCTTCCTCTTAGCCACACTGACTACTCTGTTTCCTGCAAACCCTGGCTCTCAGTTCCACTTTGCTTTGTATTCTGTTGTTCTTTGCTTGGAGTATCTTCCTCTTTTCTTTGCTGATAACGCTTTGGGACTGCGCAGACCCAGGGCCCGGGCTCCCCCTCCCTAATGGGGAACGAGTCCACACAGCACGTAGCTGCCTCCGTGACCAGGACAGAAGTTGAAGGTCATGAGGGAAGAAAGTGTGTACAGATGGGATCCAAAACAAAGCATTGAAACTCCCCTCCCTTAGTCACTGTTGCTGACAAACCTCCAGTCCCGAGTCACGAGACTCTGCCGAAACTCTGTTCTCACACCTGTGGAATGTCTTTGTCCTAAACCCATGTAAACTGCCCTTGCACACCCCACCCTTGCCGAGCACTTATTCCATCTCCTGTCCGTCCATCCTCCACTGGGAAGACTCTTCTCCTGTCCCTAAGTCCTAATAAACCCAGGTCTGACTCTGTGCCTGGTGTGTTCTTTGATCATGGGGCCACGTCAACCCAAGCCTTTCAAAAGCTGGGTTGGAACAGGGACCCAGCTCAATGTCATTTTCTCTGTGAAGTTATCCCCCCTCACCTCCTCTTCCAACTTTGTTCCTATCGTTCTTTACTTAGACCTTAGTTTATGGCCCTGTTCGTAATTTTATTGCTTGTATATGTGATATACTTGCCTTTTCCCCAATGTGGTGAGCTTGTCTGGAACAGAAGCTGTGATTTGGGATTTAGTCAGATCCTCCCATTGTCTCTACCTCTTCCAGGAGCCACCATCCTGTCCAGCACACAGTAGGTGTTTGCCAACTCTTTGCTGCATTAATGAAGACACTTGGATGCCAAATGCACCAGCTGCCATCACACAGGGGCTCAGTGAAAGCAGGAGTCAAATCTGAAGCACTTCCTGAATCCATTTGGAAAATATGGCCTTCTTCAACATAAATTATCCAAAAACATTTGGCTCCTTTACCCTTTTGCATCACAACTCATCAGTCCAACTTCCTAAGAAAAAAAATCTGACAGTGCTATGGATTTCTAAAGTCATTCTTATTTTTATAGGTGAGTAGTTAGAATTATGACATTAACAAAAATATTTCTGTATAAATGAGGGAAGCAGTGCCTATTTCTTTGTATTGTTGTTTCCTTTTAAGAAAAGCTTTGTTCTGTATCTCCATAGTGGGTAGCTGAAGCTTGCTATAAGGGTGTGCCGGTTTGGATGTATTATGTCCCCCAGAAAAGCCATATTCTTTAATGCAATCTTGTAGGGGCAGATGGATTTGTCTGTTGATTAGGGTGGAACCTCTGACTGAATTATTTCCATGGAGGTTTGGACTCCGCCCACTAAGGGTGGGTCTTAATTAGATCACTGGAGTCCTTTAAAGAGAGCTCACACAGAGAGCAGAGAAAACAAAATGCCCCAAGAGAAGCTGAGAGAGACATTTTGGAGAGAAGCTAAGAGCCAACCCAGACCCTGAATCTTGGAGATGTTTGGAGATGCTAGCCCAGAGTTTGCCCCGGAGTAGCTAAGAGAGGACCCCCAGATGCTTAGAGACAAACACCCTGGGAGAAAGAAGCAAGAATGCAGAAGAGCTGAGAGAGAGGAGCTAAGACAGAAGTCCAGAGACATTTTGGAGAAAGCTGTTTTGAAACCAGAAGCCAGAAGCAAAGACCAGTAGATGCCAACCATGTGCCTTCACAGCTGTCAGAGCGGTTCTGGACACCATCAGCCATTCTTCAGTGAAGGTGTCCTCTTATTGATGCCTTAGCTTGGACACTTTCATGGCCTTAGAACTGTAAATTTGCAACCTAATAAATACCCTTTATAGAAGCCAATCCATTTCTGGGATTTTGCATAACAGCAGCTTTAGCAAGCTGGAACAGAGGGGACACGAACTTCTAGGATGGGGCCTCAGTTTTCCCTCTACATATGCTTGCCTTCTTCAGTTCCCGAATGTGTTAGTGTAATCAAACAAAATACGGTCAACTCAATAAGCCTGCTGATCCTCTATTTTGTCATTTGTTAATGGCAAAAACTTTGAATCCATTTTATAGAATTAGTAGCCCAGTATACGAATCATTTAGCATAGTGCCTTGCATAAAACAGGCACCCAATAAATGGCCATTGTTAGTTTTATTCTTACTATGGAAAAGGGCATTATCTTGTTTTCTTCAAGTAAAGCAATATCATGAGTACTGTCACATGCCATCAAATATATTTTATAATTCATCATTTTTCTAGGCTACAATATCTTTGTATTATGCTCATAACTTATTGATCAATTCCTCTTTTTCAAAATTGAAATATTTTTCAAATTGTTCACGTATGTAAATAACCCTGCAGAGAACATCTTTGTATATGAAATTTTATCTAGGCTTCTGCTTATTTCTTTAGGGGAGATTCCTAGAAGAGAGAAAGTCAAATTTAAGTATATAGACACTATATAATACAAAGTTATGCTTATATATTGTTAAACAGCCTTCCAGAAAGTTAAATCCAGTTTGCTTTCCCAGTTACAGTGTGAATTGGTACAAGCACTTCACAGCACCTTTGCCAGCTGGAAGTGTCTGTTTTTAAACTACGTCCTACTTTGATGGTCAAAACAGCATCTTGTCATTTAATACGGATATTTGATGACCAGTGATTTTTGCATTTCTTCATCCTTGAAACCCTTTGCCCACTTGGCTTCCAAGACTCTCCACTCGTCTGCTTTTCCTTCTGTCCCACCGTCTGTTTCCCTGTGTTCTTAGCTCTTCCTTCTCAGCTCCCTGACTTCTTGAGGCCAGAATACCCCAAGGTTCAGGCACGAGGCACATTTTTCCTTTACACTCACTTCTTGAATGATCTCACTAGCTTCAAATGCCACCGTTATATCAAACACTCCCAAATTGATCTTGCCAGTCCAGACATCTCCTTTGAACTTCAGACTCATAAATCCTTTTTCCTGTTCAACATCCTCTCTTAGACGTCAATGAAAGAGACATTTCAAACACAGGGCATTCCACCTGGGCTCCTGAAGTTTCCCACCACGTCCCCGCCTTGCAGCCTTCCCCTCCAGGCTGAGCAGGTCCGTCCTTGCAGCTCGGCTGCTCCGCCTTCCCTGCCCCATCCTAACCCCAGCAAGCCCCATGGCTCCTCGGTCCCTGTGCCCTCATTTGGAGGTCATCCCAGCCTCCCTGCCTCCTGCTGTCCCTCCAGCAGCTGGCTCAGGCCTTGGAGGTTGGGCTCAGAGCCTCCCGGGTTCCTGCCTCTCTCAGGGTCACACTTGGCCCCATTTGTCTCTTATGACTTCTCCTCTGAAACCTTCCCCTTGCTCCCCCTGACCAGTACATACTGACACTCTTCTGTCTCTTGAGGTTCCAGGAACGCCTCCTCAGGGTGGCCTCACCTGAGCTCTCGGCCCCTCCATGTCCCTCTCTCAACATCAGCCTCCCTGATTCCTTATCAAAATCGAAATCAGCTGCTCTGACCTTCCCCTTCTCCCTTCTCTGGTTTATTTTCCTACCTAGCATTTTTTTCTGACCTGTTGTATACAGGCACTACTTGGATAATTGTCTTACTGTCTGTCTTGCTCCACCAGAATATAAACGCACGAGGGAAGGTGTTTCTGTCCTTGTTCTTCACGGTTTTGCCCCAAAGACAGCCCAGAGTGGGGCCCTAGTTCTGGTCTGCGCCTCTCACTTGCTCGGTTTCCTGGGCCACCCCTTTCCTCTTCTGAGCAAAGCGCCTGGCTCAGAGGGCTCCTAAGAGGATTACAGAAGTTAATATTTGTCCGATGGTTAGATCGGAGCCTGGCCCAAGGAAAACACTTTGTAAGTGTTTGTTAAATAAATAAATTGCCAAATTTCCAGCATGCAAAACAGGATTTTGTTCTTAGAAGGTGATCAGCAAACAGTCATTGAATGAATCTTCAAACAAAAATAAATGACCATCGAAATCCAGTTCTTGAGTTGGAGGGCCTGCCGACAAATGAGGTGGGTTCCGTGTGCCCGGGGAGCCTGCCAGCACGTGGCAGGGAGACTTCTGCTCCGAGCTGCTCCCCGCTGGGTGGAGTTCCCTGTTCCCTGTGCCGATAAACCCTCCTTGTGGCAAAGCAGGAGGCCTGCGTCACCCTGGTGGGACAGGGCTGGGGAACCATAAGCAACTCACAAGGGCTGGGCTCTCCACGGAAGCTTGTTTGCACGTCTTACACATTTTATTTTAAACCACTTTGAGATATGTTGAAAGTATTTTCCTCATTTTGCAAACAGACAAATTAGACACAGACTATGAAAATCGTTTTTAAGATATTACTCAGAAACCTTCCTTTATTTTTCTTGAACACCGTAAATAAATTAACAAATGAATAAAGACCGTAAAAGCAGCTACCTCTTTAAAATCTACGCTCCGCTCTCTGGCCTTATTATATAGACTTGTTTTGTCTTGATTGATTGTGACATATTATTTTTCATCTCTTGGTTCAATGTTCCCTCTTGTTCCCTCCCATCGATCTCTTCCAATGGGAAAAAGGTAACAGTGACGGTGTGGATGGAGGAAGTGGCGCCGGTGCAGGGGAGACTCTCAGGGAGGAGGGGTAAGATGACAGCTCCGGGAGCAGCTTTCCTCCTCTGCAATTTCCAGTGTGAACAGCCGGTTTTCCCATCTGTTCTTCCAGTTAATTGTTCCTCCCTGATTTTTGCCTGAAATTCATCCTCTTAAGGACTAAGACAGTGTTTTTGCCACCACAACCAATGCATCCTCTGTAGGTGATGGGGAGCTAACTTCTGTTGAGTGTTAGGCCCTAACGTGGCGCTATTTTAGGTCATTTAGTTGTCATAACAATCCAAAACAGCAGGTGCTATTGTAATCCTCAGGGTTTAGATGAAGAAGCTGAGGCTTTGAGAGATTGGGATTGGCCACGTCGCGGAGCTTGTCTTAATCATCACTGTATCCATGGATCTAGAATGGCCCAAGGGCTCATGCTTGTGACGCAGGGAAACTTGTCTCAGGAAACTGAACTACGCAACGAGGGAGGCAGACGCTCCTCGGTGGGCTTTTTATGATACGGGGGCCTGGTTGACGCTTATCGGGAGGGCTGCCGAGAGGCACCCTCCTTCCCCTTTGAGCAGGAACAGATGATCCACTGCCTGGGGCAGTTATCGGTTGTGGTTTTATGTTGAGGAAATCACACTGCCTGCAGCAGTCTGTCTGGAGTAAATGAACCCCCACCCCACTGCCTTGCAGCCTCAGAAAAGCTTCACAACAGGCCATAAAGTAGGACGATAGGAAATCCACAGTGATCCCCTCCCCGGCTTCACACACACCCAGTGCCAGAGTTTATTGCATTATCAGAGCCCTCGTTTCAGCTTTCTTCTCTCACAGCAGTGCTCCTTTCTCATTTGCCCTGCCGCTGTCCAGCCTGCTAAGATCTGGTCTTGTTCAGAGAAGAATGCCCATTTCCTTAAGAAAGTGACATCTAATTAAATTCCACATGACATCATTTTATGAAAGGGATGCTTGAATTTTTAGCAAGTCACTACTTCTCTTTTTTGCAATGTGCTCTTACTTGTTCGGTAATTGACTTACAGGCATCATGATGCAGATTTAAAACATTCTAGCAGGAAAGAAGATGCAAGGTCCAATGGTATTCAGAATAATGTATGCAGCCCACGCTCGAGGCTTACAGCTAGACTCCAGCAGGAGAAATTTGCTTCACATTCTCTCAAGGCCCACAACACTATGGAATCCTTTTGCAAAGAATAAATTGCAATTGTACAAAGAAATCTGGGGGAAAAAAATCCTAGTGCTATTCTGCAATCCCCAGTGCTTGCAAAGTTCACCATAAAATTGTCAGGAGACTATCTGGTAGAACTTCAATGACTCTCACTAAAGCTTTTTGCTGCCCTAGAGTGATGTGCGGTCGCGGTTACTGCTTCTAGGGGGAGGGGCGGCCGGTAGTTAAGCCCTCAGCTCTCGGGGCTGCTTAAAGGGTACCGGCGGCGGGGGCTCTTTCCCGGAGGCGAGGGCGAGGCGGAGGACGTGGCCGGGGTCCTCGGCGGGAGGCGTGCAAGGTATGGAGGGCGGCGATAGGGACAAGACACTCTTCATCCAGTAGGAGTATGCGCCAAAGAGATTTATTCAGGGGTGATTACAGGTTATATAGGCTGGTAAGAAGGGCAGGGCTGGAAAGGAGGTGAAGTAGCCTTAAATGGCAATATTGAAGGGATAGGGGCTAGGATTGGTTCTGAGAGAACGCCGGAGCCGTTGCAGCGGGCGGGAGTTGTTCTGGCCACGGTGCATGCGCGCCGGCGGTGGCAGGAGTGGCCTTGGCACCAGGGAGGGTGTGGGTAAGATAAGGAAGTGGGGAAAGGGCAGTTGGGAGAAAGGCGGTTTCCTCCGGCAAGCCTCCCCTGCTAGTGGCATTTTGGGTGAGGAAAAGGGAGCTGCCTTGACCTCGCTCCCCAGGCTCGGGGGGGCTGCAGAGGGCACTCACGCCCGTACCTACTACCCTCCCCAGGGGGTGATATCAGGTCCCCTGGCCCAGGCCTGGTAAGTCGAGGTACAAGCTCAGTCACCCGCAATTCCCCTTTCTTTTCTAATTAGAGGAAGAGGCTTTACCGGAGAGGCCCACTACGGGTGAGGGAAGGGGGAGGTTAGGGAAGGGAAAAAGGGGTTGACGGTGGCTCAGCGAGGTTGGAGCTTAGTGTTGGTGTGGTGCCCGGGCGCTTGACAATGGTTTCGCTGCAGCGGGCTGGGTGAAGGTGAGGGGTTTAAAGTTCAGGGGTTCAGAGAAGCTGGAACTCGAGGTGAGAGCGATGTTCAGGTGATTGAGAAGGGCCTCGCGGTTGGCGAGTCGACCGGTGGCGTTGAGGTCGTGGAGGGTTGGCTGTCATCTTGGAGTGGGGGGCGTTAGAGGTGGCGAGTCGCTGATACTGGATTTGCACGAATGAGGAAAAAATGGCATCTGTTTGTTTTCTTACAAGCTGGACAATTTTGCGAATGAGGCAGGGTCCTAAGGTGAGAGCTAGAATAATCATTAGTAGGGGGCCGAGAAAAGGAAGGATGTATGGGAGGATGGGAGTGAAAAAACTGGACCAATAACTGGTGGCTTCACGATCTCTTTTACGCTTTTCCAGTCCCTCTCGGACCCTTTTCAGGCTGTCCTCGACGAGACCTGTGGAGTTGGCATAAACACAGCACTCTTCTCCTAGGGCGGCGTAGAGGCCTCCTTCTTTGAGGAGGAGAAGGTCAAGACCTCGGCGGTTTTGGAGCACTACTTCAGAGAGGGAATTGACAGAATTTTTTAAATGGTGAATAGCGTTTTGTAAGTGATGAATGTCTTCGTCAACAGCCGCCCTGAGGTGAGTTAGGGCGGAGTCTTGACTGGCTAGTGCAGCGATTCCGGTGCTAGTGCCGGCAAGACCTAGGAGGGAGGCAATTGTAAGGACGGTGATGGGCTCTCGCTTTTGCAGTGGGGCAGGAGCTGCAGTTCTTTCCAGACGGAGGAAGAAGTCTTCTTCGCTGTGGTATAAGACTCTAGGGATAAGGACAATTAGGAGGCAAGTTTCTTTATATTCATTGATGACATTCGTGCTGAGACAGGGGGTAAGTCCTGTAGAGGAGCAGAGCCATTGGGAGGAGTTATGAGGAATGAGAAATTTGGCAGAGCTGCTGGGAGATGAGTAGCTGGCACAGGTAGTGAGGTCGGGAGAGTTACTTGAGCGAGGGCGGACGCACTTTCCCGTATAGGAGACTGAATGAAAGGTTAGGGGGACGGCAGAGGCATTCCAATTGCATTCCAAGGGGCTGTTTTCTGTGCTTTCTGAAAAGGAGAGGTTGGAGGCAACGGGCTCGTACAGTGAGGAAGAGGTGGAGAGGCAGAGCCAGCAGGAGGAGGTAAAATTGGGGTTGGAGGAGTTTACTGAGGTAAAGGCGGCTTGGATGAGGCTGAGGAGGGGAGAGGAATAACGAGAAGGGGGCAAAGGAAGCTGGGGTGGTGGGGTTTGAGATGTAATTGAAGTGCGTTTAGCCGGAGCTAAGGTGCGGCTGGAGGGCTGTGGAAAAAGAGGGTTAATGACTTTATTGGGACCTATGCCAGAGGGTGTTCTTAAAGCAGTATTTTGGCATGATTGGCTTACAGCCTCCTTTTTTATTAGAATAAGTGATCCTCGGTCGGTTCCTTTCTCATAGATTCTGAAGCCCCAAGTTTGACCGAGTAACCAGGAGGAATCAGTGGGGAGCTGCACTGTAAGATTAAGATGTGTGCAGGATCCCTTACTTTCTTGGCCGAGCCAGTTAACAGTAGGGAGTTTGCACCCTGTAGGGGCCCACTTTAGGGTAAGGTAATGATCAGGAACAGGAGGCTTCCAATTAGTGGTTAGTGTTTCACACCCCCAGTATGCACAGTAGTACTCGTTGGGGGAATTACAGTACGATTTTCCAGGATTTGAGGATGGGCACATGTAATATTGGGCCTGGGGATCACTTACCTTCCTGGCGCAGGTTTCTTCGACTCTGGAGACAAAGGTGGCGAAAGGCTTACTCGGTTCCTGGAAGAGCTTGGTAAATTTGTCAGGTTGACGGGCAGAGCAGTTGGCAAACGCGCGTAAGGCGATTCCCCAAAGGATAGGCCAAAAGGCGGCAGGGACATTAATATAAGTAGACACATTTAGAAATGCTCCAGTGCCCAAATAAGCTTCAGGGGGATGATAGACTCCAAGGGCTGCGTCTTGCTCACTTTGCTGAGCTGCTTCTGCCTGGAAGTGAGCACGCCAGTCAACAAACTGACCGGGGTTAAGAATGGAACGGGCAAGCGAGGCCCAGTCTTGGGGGATGCAATAGTCCATGCCGAGATCCTGCAGTATTTGGGAAGCGTATGGGCTACCTAATCCGTCCTCCCCGACGGCCCTGCGAAGCTGCTTGATAGTATCTGAGTCAATGGGATACCAGTCATACGGTTTCTGTGGGGTGGGGGCAAGGTTAAGAGGAAAGCAGCGAAAAGCACGAGAGAAAGGAGGACGCGCTTGCAGAAGGCTTGGCGCGGAAGTGGGGGTAGGGGGAACGTTGCCCCAAGGGTTGCCTTGAGGTGTAGAAGGCAGCCAGGGGTTGTTAGCCGGTGGGGTGGGAGGAGCGGCGGCAGCTGCCAGTAGCGGCTCCGAGGGGGAGCTCGCCGAAGGGGGAGGTGGGAGTGGGAGGCCCCAAGCGTCGCAAGATGGCGGCGCGGTGGGCGTGGCTAAGATACAAGATGGTGGATCAGCCCCGCCCTGTGAAAGGGCGGGGTTCAAGGCATAAGATGGTGGACTAACTCCGCCCTGTGGAAGGGCGGGGTAAAGCATATGCGGCTTCCGGCCCAGCTTAGGGCTGATGTCATCGCCGGAGCATTTCCTCCCCTCGATGGAAGAAGAAGGAGGAAGTTCACCATCTTGGCGTGGCGCAGTGTTATTTTGCTTTTTGGGAGTCACCTCGAGCGCGTTGTTAATCTGCTCGACTAAGGACTCCGTGTCTGAGTCATGATTTGAATTAGTATCGCTATCTGAATCTGTTGGCTGGGTTGATAGGGCCTCCTTGGATTTAACGGGGCCTCGAGCAGGGGGGAGGGAGCCTTGAAGGCAGGAGCGGATGGTTATCAAGGTGGGGAGCAAGCCGGGAGGGAAGCGCTTGCTCTCATGTTCCATGGCATTGGTGACCCGATCAATAAGACGATCATAAGTAACAGGGTCCCAAAGATGGCAAGTGGTGAGCCATGGGTTAAAGGGGAGCAGGAGGTCCCAGTATACTTGCAGCTGCCGAACAGACACTTTGTAGCGATGAGTGTCTAGGAGACCAGCCAGAGCATGAACTTGAGGTGCCTGGCACGTAGACAGACGATTACCCATAGCTGAGGGGGGAGGAGGGGGGGTTGCTCCCGAGCCGGGCCGGCCCGGCTGGCGGGCAGGAGGAGGAGGAGTTGTTTACCGAGCAGAAAGAATGAGATAAACTGTGGCCGCAAGGCCGAAGGAGACGGCGAGAGCGGAAAGCAGTGCCCTTTGGCAACGGGAGTAGTCGGGGGGGGGGGCGGTTGCAAAGAGGCACACGGCACCAAATGAGGAAATAAAGATACAAAGAACTACAGCAAAGTAATGGAGGGGAAGAGGGAGAGCGTTAGGAGGAACGGGGGTCATAGAAGTGCGCATACAAGAGGACGAAGAGAGCGTGGGGGAAGGGAGGAGTTCCTACTGGATGAAGAGAGCGTGGGGGAAGGGAGGAGCGGCTTCGGAGCAGTGAACCTCCCACGGCTCCGGAAGCGGCGAAGGAGAGGCGGCCCTTACCTTGCAGGCGAGGAAACGGGAAGCTGGAGAGGCGTCTGGGCGAGCGGGCGACCTGCCAAACTGTTGTGTGGAGACGTTTCCTCACACGGGGCACCAGTTGCGGTCGCGGTTACTGCTTCTAGGGGGAGGGGCGGCCGGTAGTTAAGCCCTCAGCTCTCGGGGCTGCTTAAAGGGTACCGGCGGCGGGGGCTCTTTCCCGGAGGCGAGGGCGAGGCGGAGGACGTGGCCGGGGTCCTCGGCGGGAGGCGTGCAAGGTATGGAGGGCGGCGATAGGGACAAGACACTCTTCATCCAGTAGGAGTATGCGCCAAAGAGATTTATTCAGGGGTGATTACAGGTTATATAGGCTGGTAAGAAGGGCAGGGCTGGAAAGGAGGTGAAGTAGCCTTAAATGGCAATATTGAAGGGATAGGGGCTAGGATTGGTTCTGAGAGAACGCCGGAGCCGTTGCAGCGGGCGGGAGTTGTTCTGGCCACGGTGCATGCGCGCCGGCGGTGGCAGGAGTGGCCTTGGCACCAGGGAGGGTGTGGGTAAGATAAGGAAGTGGGGAAAGGGCAGTTGGGAGAAAGGCGGTTTCCTCCGGCAAGCCTCCCCTGCTAGTGGCATTTTGGGTGAGGAAAAGGGAGCTGCCTTGACCTCGCTCCCCAGGCTCGGGGGGGCTGCAGAGGGCACTCACGCCCGTACCTACTACCCTCCCCAGGGGGTGATATCAGGTCCCCTGGCCCAGGCCTGGTAAGTCGAGGTACAAGCTCAGTCACCCGCAGTGATGCACATTAAAAAGGGGTCAATCAACATTTACCAAGGCACATTGGCTTTTCTGGAGTGTATTTACTTGGGAAGGCCAAATACATCTGTGTGTCTCCAAAGGGATAACGACTCACAGAGAAAATAATGAACCAATAATGAGGAGAAGCTGGAGATGGTGCATATCCTAGAGTTGCAAACTCTATGGGACGCTCATCGGTTTTCTCTCTTTGACCCAATTTAGAAATTTCCAGAACATAAAACTGACCTAGATTTAGCCTTGAAGAAGCAGATGTCTAGATGGCAGTTTTTAACATACCTTCTCGTAGAGCAGGGAAATCCGCATCAGCTACAGCAGGGTTTCTCTGTGAGCAATTCCATCTTTCCCACATTCCTGCCCTTCCGTGTTCACTCGGCACCCTCAGGTAGACACTGCACCGGGAACTCTGGCCTTTGGAAGGTGGGAGGCCGCCCGGGGGGTGATAACCCTGGTTGGTTCCCTTCTCCTGCGAGCTGTGCCGTGAGGCAGGCTCTGTCCGCCCTCCCTCGCGGCGGATGCATTCGAACTGCAGGGTCTGATCCCTAAACGCAGAGCCAGGTCCATGGGCGCTGCCCTCCTCTTTAGATTGAATGATCACATCTCCGTGGCTTCTCTTCTGTGTTGCTCTCAGATTATCCAAGTAAAGTTTGCATTCACCCATAAAATCCGCTCGCTGTGGATTGCCTAAAACCTGAGGGCCTTGTCTTTGGCTTCTGCATAATCCGACGTTGGCTACATCCCCACTGGATCTGCCCTTCCCTGGCACTGGGCTAGGCCCATGGTCTTGGACCCCATTGGAATTTGAAGCCATTTTGATCTTCACAGTTCCTTTGTTTCATTCAAATTTGTTGGGCTTTGTAATAACAACGAATACTCCTGAGGGGACATTTACTAATTCGTTACTTCTGACCCTATGGGTTAAGAACTAACATTAAAACAACAACAAACACAATTATTGCACCATTCACTGCTGGGACCAGAGCTTACACTCAAACCCAAAGTATTTAATTAACGATTGAGTCTATAATAAAAAGGGAAAAATGAAGCCCTGTTCCCTGTTTCTGACTTACCGTGATCATGGATGAAAGCTGACCCCAATTCAGGAAGCCTCGGTTGTCTGGACTGCCCTGGTTTTTTTAGGGAGGGAAAAAGGAAATCTGGTGCAGGGAGAGATCAACGAACTGGGCAGATCCGGCTGATTTCACAAGAATGTCTGTCGAGTTATGCTGTGATCTTGGGGAAAGGACACACATAATTTGCTGGACGGGGTGGCTGCGAGGGGAGTGGAGACTTTGTCACCTGCTGCTGGTCTCGGAGTTTGTGGGACGAGGCTGTTTGTGGGGAGATTAAGGTGTGAGACTCAGGAAGGGCCAGGACTCCTGGGGCAGGAGCACACGGGGGCAGGTGTGTCTAGAGGGGTCTCCCAGCCGTCTCCCCCGTAATCTACCTTGCCCACTGCCTACCTGGTGGGTGTCCTAACCCACTCACTGGATTCTCATGCCCCTTGGCTCCAGCCCTTCCCAGCCCAGATACTGCTTGAAGATAAGCCCTAAAGTCCTCTGGGGTCCTCAGGGGCCTCAGCTCTCCAACCTTCCTACGCTGCTGCCTCCTTGCTCCCTCTGCCCTGGTTTGCTTGTGGCCCACCCTTGCCTGGGGGACCCCAATTCACCTGTCAAGCCTAGTTCAAACACTTCTTACGTGCTTGACCCCCTCCATGTAGGACTAACTCCTTCCTCCTCTACCACGGGGCCTAGGGTCCTTCACCTGCCATGTTGGTTTAAACGCCCCCCACCCTCCGCTATGCTCAGAAGCAAGAGCCTCGCCCTGTGTGTGTTTTTGTGACTTTGGAGTCCAGCACACAGCACAGCCCGGTGCACACTTAACAAGGGGAAAAATCCCTGACTGCACGTCAGAAGGTTCAGGTTCTGAAACAGTGGTCTGGAGTAGACGGTTTAGGAGCGGGTCTGCGCTCCAGATCTTTAAGGGGTACCTCTACAGCAGAAGTAAATGTTGTATGATTGTCATTAGCAGCACTTTTTCCCTTTAACATATGGCCGCAAGGCTCCTTTCCACTGCATTATTTAAAGAAACAATGCACATTAAATTACTTTTTAAAGCACTAGCTTTAATGATTTTAATGTTTTTCTCTTGTTAGGGAAAGTTGCACAATTTGCATGAATTATATTTCCCCTTTGGCATCATAAAGGCAATTCACACAAATTTAAAATCGTGGTTCTGAATTTACTATCTGATATCAAAGATTAATGAATACAGCCCAAGAGACCAGTACAGACGAGATTGGAAAGCAGAAGCGATGTGCTCGGGGACTGCTGCCTGGATGGACGTCCTTGTCGGGGCCAGGCTTGGGTGTGCTCCGTGTTTCTCAGATGATGGTCTGAGAAAGGTGGATAAGGAAACAGGGAAAGGATATTTGGAATTCAGATGCCTCACTTGACATGTGTTATGTACATTCAAAGGGCCCTGAGGAGTAAGTACCAGCATGCCCAGTTTGGGAACCGGGGATGGAATAATAGAGAACCTTCAGTGACTGATGCGGAAAATCCTGGGAGTCCATAGAGCAAGTCTACTGAGCAAGGGAAGGGCTGTATGGAAGCATCTTGACTTATCTTTAGCCGGCAGCTAAAATCCCACCTGTCTGACCGGGCCAACCCCCGGCCCTGTGGCTTGGGCTGGAGTCAGCTCCTACCAATCCAGGACGTGCTGGGTCCTTCCGCTGCTACAGATTCCTTTCGTGGACGTCTATCTGCCCCTCACCAAGGCAGGTGGGGAAGCAAAAGAACTGGCTACTGTGTCATGAGCCTTGGGGCTCTGGAAACTGCACGCCGGGTTTGTTCCACAGGAGGTACAATATTTGAAAGTGAATATTTCGAAAGACAAGGGGACACACATTTAAGAAATTAAAACAAAATGCTCATTTATTGTTTCTAATATGTCGTCAAATATGACAGCCATATTACACAAATTGCCCCCTTCTCCAACCCTTCTAAAATCCCAAATCTGTTGCCCTCAACTGAAAGTGATAAACATGATTTAATTCTGAAAATAATGACCAACAGAGAACCCAGGTGACATATGGTTACCACCAGTTTCCAGACCTTTGAAGATGAATTGGTCACAGTAGCAGTCACTGGATTTCTTATATAATTATTATTGGAAGAAAAAAAAATTCCCAAATACCGTAAGAAGAACTGAAAGACTGGCAGATAAACTTTGTTTGAGAAGCTGTGTGAGGAAAACATTAATGAGTTATTGCAGTTGTAACAACCCCTAGGTAAAAGAGAGATGGCCAATTAATGGGCTGTAATGAAATACACTCAAACAGGAAACTCATCCTAAGTTAAAAATAATGAGGAAGCTTGCGGAAGTGTGTAGCATCGCCTTGTTGAATTTCAACAGATGATTCCAATAAAGGCTGTGACATCGTCACTGCACATCCAGATGCAATGGTTTTTACATTTGCAGGATCAGGTATGGCAAGCAAGGGGTCCTTGTGAAGTATGTGTCTTATTTGATCAAGGAAGAAGGCAGCCTTGGAATGGGAAGGTCTTGCTGGCACGGTGGAGAAAATAGAATGATGCCCCAACAACTGGAGTAAATGCAAAATGCTCAGGGTTGCAAGTCCTGTTTCCAGTGAAGTTTTGGAAAACATCTGCAAAATTAACTTGCACCTGGAAGACACACACTTGGTTTGACACAGGGCTTTGGGGCACACAGTGCTCTGTGATTCTAACACAGGGTACAATTATCACACACCCCCAGCCCCCAGAAATGCACTGATGATACTCTGTGAGTGTGCAACTGGCACAGAACATGGCCAGCCCTGGGTGCCGGCCACTCCTCCTTCACACTCACTCCCACATCGCAAATGACTCCACGCCGGCTTACCAGAAACGGCAGTGCGTTCCTGGCATCTAAAGTTCTCACGATCCCAGCTGGCATGCAAAAAAGGCCGCTGTTCTTCTGTCTCTGAAAAATAGCGTCCTTCCCAGCCCCGTCCGCAGGCCTCCACGCAGGCAAGCGAGAGCTTTGCCTTGGCCCACGGATGGAAAGACCTTCCCTTCTGGGCCAGGGCTCGGGGCCAGTTACGGTGTCCAAAGAGACTTCATCAAGCTCCCCAAAATGATTTTCACATTTCTGAGCAAGGGAAGCTCTGATTGCACTTAATGGTCTTTTCAGAGCAGGCTGTTGGAGGACGCTTTTGCGTTGCGTTTTTATTTCCCTGCTGTAAATATAATACTCCGAGGACATTTCTGTTCAACCCCCCTTTAGGTGGCTGTGTCCCCATCACCACCACGTCCAGACAGCAGCTCCCAAGCAGTGCCCTGTAGGAAGGGCTCTCGCTTAACCTTGTCTCAGGAACACCGTGGCTATTTTTATTTAACTGCTTGTGTGGGGTTGGCTAGCTCGGAGTCTCTGGTCTGAGAAAACCAAAGAACATGGCCCTGTCTTTGGAGGAAGGAGATGAATGGAGACCCTATCCGGCCATTCTCTTACTATAACCCACCCATCTCCACAGAGCAAGGGCCACGGGGACCTCAGGGCTGGTGGCGTGGAGGGGCGCAGGTGGATCGTAGCTGAGTTTTAGACTAACTGGGGATGTCCTTTGCTTTCTGCATGTCACGGATCTCTTAGAGAAACCTGCAGGACCTGTGCACCAGCATCTGAAGGCCTGGATGGCCTCACCCAGGGCCGGTCCTCGTGGAATATTCATTTGCACATCGCTCTGAAGAGTTAAGAACTTTGCTTGAAAGTACATTCAGATCTTTGCTTTTCTCCATGAACCAGCCCCATTCACCTGCTTCTTATATCTTTAAACCTCCCCCCACACAGCAAACTTGTTAAATTAGTTTCATGCTATGGATTATGTGTGTGTGTGTGTCCACATTTTTTTGATAGGCACAGAGGTTTATAGCTGCATGATGAGTACCTGATGTTTTGGTCATGAATATATATTTTTGTGATGCTGGGAAAGAGAAACTGCTGTTGAAAATCAACAATCCAGAGGGAAATAGATATGTCACACTTATCAACCTTAATAAAAATGAATATACTATCACTGTCTCCCAAGTCAAAATCTTTTACTTTATTCCATTAGGAGAGGATTTTGGGGGGAGTAATCTTCAAATACTAATAAATTTCAGAAATTAGAAAAAGATGCATACCCATATATGATTTCATTTAATTTTTTCCCAGCCCTTAACCTGGATTTAAATTTACTTCTAATTACAAGTTTTGAGAATTTTATTCCCCAGACATTATTTGGTCATTCATAATACATACGTTATTGAAAAGCCACAATGGTGTATTCCATCAACTTGATATGGTAAACTGATTTGAGGAAATTATACAATTTTATTTTAATAACTGTCACTTTTTGGCAATGATCATTTTGAGAGCAGGGGACACTGGATGCTTTAAAAGTATATAAGTCAGGCAATGATAAGGGAAATGTGTTACAATTTATGTTGCAGCAAGAAGACTGAATCTAAACCTTAAATCATAATACCATATTGTTTGATTTGACAGAGGAGAGAAAATTATTTACATGCTTGAAAGTCTTCTATGTTGGAGTTTTCTGATTTCCACGACTGTCTTATATAACTCACTCCAGGGCACTCGTCAATATTCTAGAACCTTGGTGATGAGGCTTTCAACTGTGTATCATATTAGCAACTTCCAGTAAATAACTATGAATATTTTCAAGCTCTGGGATGGTCAACGGTGGCCTGGTACTCCAGTTGGAAGTCATGTTGTTATTTCTGGGTACAGATTTTAGGGTCTGCCTTGGTGGAACTTCACCAAGTTTTCCAATTGATGCAGAAGAGACACAAATACAAACGCATCAGATTCGGAGTTATCCCGCGGAAACCACTGATCCTAAAGGAAAACTGACATAAGGCACAGCAAATGAGCGGGGAGCTTTGGCTTGACAGATTGAAACACCCCAACTCTGACATTTCCAATTTTCAGTCACTTGGGACAGTCAGATTTCCCCCAAAAGGGGACAATATAAAATCAATATCACCCACTACTGCTTTGATCCCAGATAGGTAATCCAAGAGAATATTCTGATGATGGAAACAAGGAAACTTTCAGAAATTAAAAGCTCATCCAGGTACACTTAAAATCAGGTGTTGCAAGCTTCAGCTTCTAAGCACATTTTGAAGGCAAAGACAAAGGAACAAGATTTATGTGAAATGGCCACAAGAAAATTCCCCAGATGTCCTAGGTCATAAAACCCTTATTAAATGCAAAAGTCACTGCAGCAGTGATTATAGCCCCAAGGCATATTTACCAAGCAGCCTTATCTCTACCTCTGAAAAAAGTCAATTCTCAAGTCTCCAGAGATAACCCAGCTTCCCCTCCTTCAATATGTTTATAAAACCGACAGATAGAGACACTATAAAGGGCCATGTTGGGTTGTGGTTGAGCCAGTGACCTTCTCAGTCCCTTCTAATTACAAGTTTATGATTCCAAGTCTTGTTGTGAATAAAATCCTATCTATGATAGACATTATGCAGGGAAAGAGAGACAATCCTTTTTGTCTCTTGATAAATTTTGCTCACTTGATAATCTGGTGGTTATAACTGGAGATGATTTTGCCCCTTACCCCAGGGGACATTTGGCAACATCTAGAGACGTCTTCAGTTGTCACAATTGGAGATGCTATTGGCATCTCCTTGATAGAGGCCAGGGATACTGCCAAACATTCTACAGTGCACCCCCCACCCCCAAATTACTGGGCCCAAAATGTCAATTGTGCCTAGGCTGAGAAAACCTGAGATAGCCTAAAACAATGACAGGACAGCCACATACACCTAAAGTGCAAATGCTTCTTTTACACATTGCTGCTTCCTTAAAGCAATGATGTTGACAATTCAAAAAACCACAAGAGAAAGATTGGTGCGAGAAAGTGAAACTTGTACTGCATCTGGTCAGCAAGACTGTAAGGAACTGTATAGTTCTCCTGGGTTTGCAACAACTTTGGATGATTAGATTTTCTGCTCATAATGAAATTAACAGATCATTTCAAGAGCAAACAGCACAGAAGTACAGTGAGAGAAAGTACAGAAATTCTTTAGCCATATACTTGGTAGTTCCCTAAGGGGAATGGAAAACCGGAGTTGGAAACTAGATAGAGTAGTACTGATCCCATCTCCTTGCAATAATGTGTGTGATGAGTTCAACATCTTATAATTGTCAGGTTACATGCCTGACCCCTCACTACAGACTCCAAGATCTAGCAGAGTGACTTGTTCTGGGAGGCTCCCAATAGGTACTTAAATGAGTTGTGTGATTGTGTGAATAAAGAAATAAAGGGATGGGTCAAAGTGCTCTTTACAATAAAAAGTGCTTTACAAACACAAGGCAGTATGAGAATATAATAGGTAACACCATAGACCTCATGATATGTGTTCAAAAAACCCTCTCAGAACCAAAAGTTTCAATAGTTTAGAAGGCAAGTAAAAATTGCGATTATATTTATATGTAGTAAGACAATCGCCCACAGAGGTTATTATGTGGTGTCTAGAAAGTACCTTTGGGAAGACATAAAACAAAGGTAGAAAAATTTTAAATGGCAACTGGTAAATAATACTGCTAATTTAAGTGGCAGAGGGAGGTGGGAAACGGGCCAGGCAAAAGCAAACAAAGACCCTGCGACGGCTGGAACTGGGATCACTGGGTGTGCTGAAAACGGCGCCGTTCTGAAGGCAGCAGCGTGGTGGAGGAAGGGGCCAGTGCTCTGCGGTAGCACAAGCAAGGCTGGCTGCTGGGTGGTCTTAATCTCTGCTGCAGTGGGCTGGGCAATGAGACCTGGGGCAAAACTGACCAGTCAGGAGACTGAAGTTCAAGACCCTTGTCAGACACTGGGAGAATGACTCCCTCTGGGCCTTGGTTTTCTCATCTGTGGAATGAGCAGTTTGTACCCCACCCCTGTGATCCTGGCCTACAGGTGCTGATGCCAAAGGGGGGTTGGAGTGGGAAAGGGAGAACAAGAGCAAGATTTTAGGATTCCCAAAGCACATTGCAATAAAACACCTGGACAATGCCTAAGGAATTCAAGGCAAGCTAACATTTCACAGGAATGAGAAACCCTAACCATAAAATCTATTTTTCACTAGTCTTATTAAAGTATCAATTTCTTATAAGGAACAAAGTGTCCTGAACTAAATTATGGATTCTGGCAACACTTTTTTCAAATGGATGACAGATACGAGGGACATTTCCAAATTTATATACCTTTATGAGGAAATTTAAGCATTTTTATCAGAAACTGATAAATTACACTAATCTGAGAAAATCTACTATCTGAATCCTAGCATACCTTAATTTTATTCCTTTTATAAAGTCTGGATTAGTAAACATTTACGTTTAAAATTAAGTTCAGCAAATTTCTGTATTTATTGTAACAGCACCTTCCATTTGTGTCAAGGGTATAAAATAAATATTATGCAACTATTTGTGTTTGAGGTATTTCCTTCAAAAGAGAAGCCTGCTGGTCAGCCCCCGGGCCTCCCTGTGCAGTAAAGAGTCAACCAGGAAATCGGAGGAACCTAGAGGCCAGTGTCCTGGGCCTCTATGAGTAACTGAGCCAGTTGAAAGGGGTCCTGGGCGACCACGGCCTGGGAGAGAGGAATGATAACTGGACAGCGTCATATGGCAGAAATATACTAAGGGGAGAGATGGGGAAAACAGAATCTAAGCAATCTTGCCATGTGTTTTGAATGCATTCCCCTCTGGCATTTTCTTAAGAAATTTATTGATTTGATCGCTAGGATTGGTTTTGGACTGATGGACTATTCTTTCTTTGAATGCAAATTTGTGTGGGCGCTGGAGCAGTAGGTGTGCTTTACAGGGGTCCCATTTATATCAGGTTCTTAAACTCTTTAGGCATCCATACATTTAATCGGTTTGCATAATAATCCCACAAGGAAGACAGGACAAAAATTATTTTTATTTTCCAAAATTGCAAATAGAGTCTCATGGAGGTCAAAGTGATTTTTCCAAAGATAGCAAAGTGGAAACTCACAGCGATGGCTAATTCTTGGCATTACTGCATGCTGCCTTTCTGAGTTCAAAATCGCTTGGATGTGCCCAAGATCTACCAAGTCTTCGCTTTCCTCTTTCCTCCACCTTTTCCTTCCTCCAGGAGAGAGCATGGAAAGGAAAGCCCCCTGCAGCCCTGCCCAGTGGGACCTCCCATGGTGACAGCCGTGTTCTGTCGTGCTGTGTGGACACGCCCCAGCGGCGCACTGGCCACTGAGCACTTGAGATGTGGCTAGTAGGGCTGAGGATCTGAATTCTTTCGTTTTATTTAATTTTAATTAATTTAAATGGAAAGAGCCACCTGTGGCTAGTGGCGACCACCTGAGAAGTCACTTGAGAGATTAGCAAATGCCCTGGTTTCTCAATCTAAAATAATCATTGAGGGTAAATTGTGCATTATCATTAACTTTAGTTTTCTGTTTGTTAGACAAAGTCAAAGTCCAGACCCTTCCTAAACAAACCAACATGGTGATCAGTGTCATCTGCACAGCGTAAGGTATTCTTGCTGACTTATAATACCTCATCGCTGAATTTCTTTACAACGAATCAGGATGAAATAATTAACTTTCTCTGAATCACCGTTTATCTGATTTCTGTAGATCTTTGCTATCCTTAATTTTGTGTTGCTCTTTCCTCTCTACTATGATTACTACACAGGAAGGTTCGATAGACTATTAAGTAATACACACATGCACCCTTCCTAGTACGTAACACATGCGAAGTCCAACGCATCAACAAGCATTCTGAATTTCCAGAAACTTTGTGCTTGTCCTCTCTTTGCACTCAATGGGCACAAAGAACAGACCAGAAGTATAAGAGAGAAGGAAAGTTTTGTGAAAGAAAGGAATTCAGCCAACAATTTTCCTCTTACCAATAAAAGATTCACATCCAATGGATGGACACTTCTCACTGCCTTTAATTCCTTGCTCTGTTTGGAATTTTTCCCAAACTGTAGCAATGCAGCTCTTTTACTTCCGAATCATTTTCTCTATTGCTCAGTGCTTTACTTAAGCTGAACAATTCAGAGGGCGAGATATTTTTTTCACAGAATTGCCGATCCTTTTGAGTTTAAAATGGAAGATGAACTCTGCAGGTTCAAGGATAACAGTCCTGCCTAAAAGAATTGTGGAAGGAGTCAGATACACAGGAAGGATTTATATAGTATATAATTTCCAATCCACTGCTATTGGAAGCCGCACCAACACAAAAACTAGGGAAAGGAGCATCATCTTCTCCTCCAAGGAAGTCGTCTATGTGTCCCTTACCTATTTGTAGAATACCAGTTGCACCACCTTCTTTGGCAAGTCTTTGGATATTGCTACCACACAAGGCATGTCGGGATAGTTCATATAAACTGAACATGGTGTCAGCAGAAAGATTGTCATCACATTCTTCAATCGCCTTCTTTTCCCATTAACTAAACAGTTAGGAAAAAGTTTCCACCCTCACCAGATACTTTAAAATTTTAAGCAAAATATATGTGGTAGAAACAGCACTAGCTTCCTTGAGACAGTTGTGAAAATAGAATTTGATAGCAGGAGAGTGAACTGATATCATTCAGCAGAGACACTGTCTACAGACGCTCAACTGTAAGCAAAGTGCTGCTTCAGGCCATTTCTGCTTCAAATACCTGAATCTGCAAACGTTGAGCACTGGACCTTACTGGACCCATGGCTCTTTGGCACAGAATGAAAAGTTTGGTAGATCAGGGACTGATGAAATTAAACACACAACACCTGGATGCAAATGTAGGCGCTCAGAATACATTGAACACTACGCCTCTCCGGCCACCTCTTTCCTTTTTTCACTCATGGGGAGTACTCAAAATCGGGGTTGTGATCACAGGGCAAACGGCAGATGCATCTGCCTTATTTTGGCAGGAGAATGGTTGGCACTGCTAATTGAACTGCTTTTGCTAAGTAACATAAAAATATTCTAATAGTAAGGATTATTTTACAACTCTATGGAAGTATGCAGCAACGCAGCCTGCATTTGTTTTGTCTTGATGACAAAATGCACTGAGTCACAAGAGCCTGCCTTGTGTTAGTTATAAACAAAATATATTTATATATATATTTATTTATGTAACTACTATGTGCTTTAAAGGAAATTGCTGGGTTCAGCAGGGTTCTGAAACATTCATTCTTATCGCCACGGGTGTGTGCTGGAATGGAATAGCTTCTAGATAGGAAATGACAATAAAATGGGCTTTTAGTCCTAAAATGACCAAAACAAAAACAAAAACAAAAAAAAGCCAACAAAAACCATGTTTAAAATCCCTTAACATCTTTGCTTCAAAAATAATTAAGGAACTCCTCCTAGTGCAGCCTGTCGTTTCCTTCAGCTAAGAGCACCTGTGGCCTCCAGGTGACCTCACAGGTGGGAAATGGAGCCAAAGCTTCTTAAAACAAATCAGATGCTTCATTCTGAGGCCAGAGAACTGCAAGCCTCACTTGCTCCTCCCTCTTTCCCACTATTTAGCTAAAAGTTTGGAAATCCTGTCACAGCTCATGGAAAAGTGTATTCATCACCAAGGAAGAGGCTGAAAGAATTGGAAACTCCTGTACAGATAGAAATTCATTGTGTAAAGTCGTGAACTTGTTGGAACAGGCAGATCCCAACCAGTACAACGAAATCCTTGGGCCAGCTGTCTGCTTTGAAAAGACAGAAAATCTCCTGTTTTGTGTTTCTTTGTGCTCCTGCGTGAACTCTTTTTCTCAGCAATCTCGAAACATTCATCATTGCTCTTTTGAGTGAAAGGGCTCAAGCTTCAGAATACAATTAACTTTGCAACATCAGGGAACATTCGAAGCAAAGGTATAGACCCCTTGTGAACTAAAGCTTTATTATTATTTTCTCGATCCCTACACAACCCTGCACCTAAGCCAATAGCATTGTCATCTTGTCATACTTCCGATAAATCCACAGGAGATGTTCTGAGTGAACTATAGATTTCATTCCACTGAGGAATTCTATGTTCGGTGGTCATAAGGTGTCTTGTCTGCGTTTATTTTTCCTTGCACCCTTCCTGGGCTGGGTTTGTTCAGAAATCTCGTCTCCTTCAGGCTACAGCAGCTGAAGGCTCTTGTGTGTGTGTGTGTGTGTGCATGTGTGTGTGTTTGTCTCAAAAGTGTAGGCGAAATTTTAGTCTTAACACCTGTAGGCCAGCACGGTGCTGCTCTTCTAGAATGTCTAGCACTGCTCCGAGACAATGAAACCTTCTTTCTCGCCAACGGGCTCAACTTCGGCATAAGCAGGATACCCAGAGCCTCTTCGAAACTTCATAGCCGGCCATCGGCTCGGACGTCTCTGCGACAGAGAATGCAAAAATCATTAGTATCCAGAGGAGGGTCAGATCACAGGAGAGAATGCTTGCTACTATTTTAGGTTAACTTCTGCACTAAACTAGCGACACTGAATGATCCTTTTTACCACTGCAGTCAGAGTTAAGTGTCCCCCTCTACATGCTGTCAGAGTCTGGTCCTTGCATCTCTAACATGGCACTACTCTTTAAGGTTGAGCAGGTCTCCCCAAAAGTGCTAGCCCTGGCCCCCAGAATGGGACCTTATTTGGAAAGAGGGCTTTGAAGACGTCATCAGTTAAGATGAGGCCGAACAGGGCTAGGGTGCAGGTGTCCTTATTAGAAGGGGGAAGTTTGGACACAGAGGTGAAGCACACAGGGGACGCGGAGGCAGGGGCTGTAGTGGCACATCTACAAGCCGAGGTGCACCAAGAACGGCCGACAAACAGAAACTGGCAGAGGCCGAGACGATTCCTCCCCTCCAGGTTTCAGAGGGAGCATGGACCTACCAGACCGTGACTCAGACTCCTGGCCTGTGGCACTGAGACAACACACTTCCACTGTTTGGAGCCCCCCAGTCTGCGGTGTTTGTCACGGCCGCCCCAGCAGACTGGAACCACTGCCCCCGGAGAAGCGAGAGTGTCACAAGGGCAGGGAGGGCTTTATGCAGCATCATCTGCATATTCTATTAGTGCCCCAAATGAACTGTAACTTAAAAAAACCAAGTCTTCTTATTGACACTCTCTCTTCTGTAGAAGTCAATAACTATAGGACTTCATTTTACTTATTAATGCATTCAAAATTCTGCACTGCTCCTAGAAATATGCTTTAAATTAGGTGCTAAATTTCCTAGCAAATAAACTAAATGAGATATCACTTAGTGTCTTAAGAATGTATTAAGATATTTATTTATTAAATAAACAATCCATGTATTAAATTATTTGTTTAATTATGTATTTGTTTATTAAATTAATGATTCCATATTTGAGGTTTTGTGCTTGAATGCTCACAGACATCCTACTTTGAAAACCAAACGCATCGTCAAAGAGTGTGGATGGCCTTGCGCCCGGGTATTAAAGATGCACATGGAAGCACCAGTCCCCAAATGCAGCTTCTTTGTATCCACAGGAGGAGGCCGTCTCCACTGCCCACTTCCATCAAACACAGCTTCCGTGATTTACAAATAGAAGCGCTGAAATGAATTATTAAGTTACAGCCGCAGAAGACACCCAAATGCAGTGACATGGAAGCAAGTCTTCCGTTTATCAAAGTGCCTGCAATTTGAGGGTAAATAAGCCAATAAATATTGCAGGAAGTTTATTTCTACCTAAAGAATTTTAATGCGATAAAGGTTAAATATCGGTGCAGATATCCTGGCAATAGGCAATTTTGTAGATTCACCAGTTATGCACTCGGCCAATGATGAATGGCTGGGGAAGAACTTTTCACATCAGGTAGGAAGGAATATTTGGGGAATACGGTGAAGGCAATCACCTTCTGCCTACAAATAACATCATGTGCTGTCTGTATCACATTCCAAGGCCAGAATGCTCTACGCTTATTAGCTGCTTAAGTCCCATGAGGTAAGTGAAATCCAATTATCCTTATTTTCCAAAAGAAGTTAAAACGAAGAGAGGACTAAGTAATAAAACAGTGGGTCTGGCTGGGCCAGAGAATCCTCATCCATGAGGAATAGTCACTAGGTCACTCCAGGAAGCTGGACGCTGGGACTTGTGGTCACTCCCATCTGCAGGGAAAGGCTGAAGTGACATTGTGATGACGCAGTGCTCACTATTTACACCCCACTCTCTGGTCTCAGTGACGTCGCCTCCTGGATTCTCTCAGCCACGACCACCTTAGTCCTTTCTCTGCGTCAACAGCATCACCGAGTCTTTGCCCTGGATCTGCACCTCCGGACGGCCCACCTGGTCGGGGTGTCCGGGTGGCAGGTGCAGCCTGTGCAGGAGCCCCACAAACAAGCCCAGCAGGCGAAGATGTTACAACAAAGGTGACTCTTCATTCACAGGAGCACAGACGATGACGCGAGGATGACGATGCTTGGGAAAGTCCCATTTTATTAAGCCCTTTGCTCTATTCCATGCTTCAAGGTAGTGATTTACACACATGATCTCATCTAAGCTGGACAACTCGGTTGCTTACATTTGCACAAACATGCAAAGCCAGCAAACGGCAGAGGTGAGACAGGAAATGAGATCTACTTATTCCTAAAGCTAATTCTTGCCACTCTCCTACACTGTCTCAATTCTGTCACTTTGAGACTCTATGAATATAGTGATCAGTTCATAAGATTCAATGGTTCATGTAGATTCTGGCATGCCTAAAATATTTAGAACTCATCCAGAATTTGTGAGCATGGTTTTATTTTTAATTCAGTCTTAAAAATATAACATTAACATCAACTTCGGTATTCTATTAAATGAGAATTACTAAGTTGATACTTCTCTGTCTTGGGGGAAAGGACACAGCCTTATTGACTGCATTTGTCTGCACTTTGGGAGCCCATCAGGGAGGTCCTCAAAACAGAAAGCACAAGATGTTGGACAATGAATCTGCCTCTGTTAACATAATACAAACTTATTTTTTGAATTAATTTCACATTGTTAAAGATAATTTCTCTTGATGTTTTTATGACTCAGTGTAGAAAAAATACATAAATACACTAATAAAATTTAAGATCCCCAGAATTTGAACCACTCTTACAAATTTGGTTTCAATTATTTGGTTTAAATGCTGCATGTTTCAAAAGCCTTTCTATAAACATGAAGTCATTGCACTTACTGACTTAAAAACATTTATCCCACTTAATTTCATATTGTAAAAAATATTTGCTACCTATCCCTCCTTTTACTCTGTAACATTATTTGAAATGTCTATAAAGTAGACTGTTTATAGCTAAATTACAATTCACATAGCCAATTGGATATTCAGGTTGTTTCCAAATTTTTTGGCAATATAAATATTGTTACAATGAATATCTTTGCTGTAAACTGATAGGCATATCTCTGATTAGTTTTTTTTTAAATTAATTATCAGAAGAATTATTGGGTCAAAAAGAATGCATCTGTTATTTACTAAGCATCTGAAATGACCAATATGGTGCTAGCTGTCATACTGAAGGGTGGATGACCAAAAAAAGGTAAGGAACATGGATCCTGGCCCATGTGAGAGAGAAGGAAAAAAAAATACAAGGGGAAAGGGATTGCCTGTGTAGCTTGGGAAGGTGAGGAAAATACAGTGCAGCAGGATTTTAGATAGGTCTTAAATAAACATTTCTAAACATGCACAAAATAAAATTGGAATAGGTGCAACCCAGGGTCTTGGTTTGCCGGTGGCTGTGACAAACACACCATGGGTTGGCTTCAACCATGGGAATTTATTAGTTCACAGCTTTGAGACTAGAAGAAGCCCAAAATGGTGGCATCAGCAGGGCGATGTTTTCTCCCTAAGACCCGTAACCTTCTGGAGCTGGCTGCCTGCGGTCCTTGGGGTTCCTTGGCTCGTGTCCCTGCCTCACATCACTTGGCTCTGTCCTCTCCTCTCTCTTCTGGTTGTGTTGACTTCTGCCTCCCGGCTCCTCCCCATGGCTTTCTTGGACTCTGTCTGAATTTCTTCTGCTTCTAAAGACTCCGGTGACCTGGGCTAAGGCCCATCTTCATTCAGCGGGACCACCCCGTAACTTCAACACAGCTTCAGAGGCCCTCTATGCAATGGTTCCCCACCCACAGGAATGTGGATGAAGATCAAGAACATCTCTAAACTAGGGTGCATAATTCAGTCCACCACATCTCCAGCTACAAAATCACTCAGGACTGCTATTTTATTTCTGCTAAGTGGAAAATTTATATTTACTCCTATAATTTTCAACTCGATTAAAAGATAGTTCATTTTCCACAATAATATCTGAAATTCATAATGAAATAAATGTCAAGCATACAGGGTTTTAGAAATGTGATATTTTGCCTACTTTTTTTTTTTTTTTTAATAATTCGTTGACTTCTCAATTCTAGCCCTGAAAACTCTTAACAAAGGGTAAACAGCTTTCCCCCAATTCTGCTCTTTGCCCAGAATGCATTCATGGAGAAAGACGCAACATGGTCCCAGCTCAAAAAAACAAAGAGATGATTGTGCATAAAATGCATGGTCTCTCTGAACTCAGTTTCCTAATCTTTGGGATGACACTGAAGGCTTTTCCCCCTAAAATTCTAGCATCCCTGGATCTGCTTGCCTGGATAACTGGCTCTAAAGTTGTGAAGAAGAAAATAATTTAAAAAAAAAATCTGTCCATGTTGTATTCATTTCACCATTGTCTCTACTGCCTCCCTCCATAAATTTAAGATTCCTAAATTTGGGGAAATCTGTATAAAATTAGCCCTAACTCAAATCACTTGTCTGATATCAATCTGCGTTTCCTCAGAGATTTCCTTATAAAGCAAAATAACGGGGCAGTCTATGGCTACAGTGGAAGGACAGCTGTGTAGAATCTGCTTCCTGTTGGTGCTGGAATTTGAGCTGTGCCTCATGGAGGGGGTGGGCATGGAAGGAGGTCTCGGAACTGCGCCTGGTGCCCAGCTCCCCCACGAGCTGGCGAGCGTGACTGAGCACAAGCCAGCCCTCCAGAGAAACATGATACAGTTCTTCCTCCAGGCTCAGACACTTCCCAATCTGTGTTCTTTCCAGAATGGCTACTTCATATTGTTTTGGAAACTGATAGAGGCCACAGGGTCACTTGCTAATAGAGCAGGATGCATGCTGCAAATGGAGAAATGCAAACCGGGCTGAAATGTTAATTCACGACAGAGATTCAGGTTGCAATGCCTTAGAACATTCTTGGGTATAATGCATGGCTGCTCTCTAATTTCATTCTGGGATTTATTTACATGATTAATCACATTCAGAAGAAAATGCCCACATCGATCCGTGGACGCCATGGTGGGCTGCACAGCGGATCACCTCCCTAATTGCGCCTTCGGTGCCATTAATTGAACAGACGTCCAGAAGTGTCTCGATGGTCCGCGGCAGGATCATTAGTGGAAATATCCACAAACAGAGCTGCCGGGCACCCTCACTTAGCTGTGCACACAAAGCTCAGACTGCGAATCAGAGAGCACTTTTTGCTGGGTGAGATGTGCCTGTGACAAGGTTCTAGGTAAGAGTGTGCAAGGCGAGGGGCTCCTTTAAAATTCAAGGACCCGCTAGAAGACACCTGCTGTGGATGCTGGCCCTTGACAAGCAGTTGATTAGAAATTTTAGGGTTTTGGGCAGAGTGGGAGTGTGGGTCAGGGGATCTGGGCAGAATCCGAGGTCCCGTCACTTCCCAGCATTAGGGTCTGGGCAAAGCCACTCACTTGTCTTCTCTGTTCCTCAGCTTGCTCAAAGGAACTACATGATTGCTTTTCAAACATTTTTGTTTGAAGCCACAGTCCTTTTCTTCTAATGCAATTTTACTTGGAGGCTCCAACAGAATTGCACAGACTTGGTCTCCTTATGTGTGACATAGGAGTCCCCATGTACCCCACCCTCCTGAGCCCCGATGGAGCTGATGACCTGGTGCCTCCTTGGAGAGCAGTTTTGGATTCTGCAGGGCTGACTGTGTGTTTCCCGTGCTTTCCTGGGCCTCCAGCGTGAGGGGCCTCGTGGGAACGCGGCCTGTGGATCAGGGGAGCCCGAGACTGCCTCTCCACCAGGCTCCCAGGTGACACGGTGCTGCCAGCCCCCATCAGAAAATTCTATAAAAGCAAGTGGAAGGGAAAACATTGAACTTTGACTCTACTTATGTCTTGGTGCAACTTGGTGGAAACTGAGGGCTCACCAGCACAGCTGTCAGCTTTCATATTTAGCTTTGGTAAAGGTTGGCTGTTCAGGGGAAGGGAGATTCTCTTCTTTTTCATACATCTAAACACAAATGAATCTCAACTCTTCTTATTTTGTGTTGAATGATCCTTCAGTCTTAAGTTTTAAGTCTCCATAGGTAGGGTTATTCAGATTCAGCAAGTAAATACGCCAGTTAAATTTGAATTTCAGATAAAGAATGAGTAACTTTTTAGTATATATGTTTCATGGGACATACTAATACTAAAAAAAATTACTCATTGTTTATTTGAAATTCAAATTTATCTGAGTGTCCTGTATTACATTTGGCAGCCCTGTCTGTAGGGAAACAAAAAGGCTCTGGGCTCCGGCCAGTGGACTTGCAATCTAATTAAATTAAACTACTGCAGTTTGTAGCTGTGTCTCTGCTTCAGGAATTGCAGGACACTTTTTCATTAAAGAGAATGACTCAAACTGATTTTCCTATCTACTGGTTGGCTAAGAGTTCTAAGCCGTAGCTCTTGGATGAAGCAAGGCATGGGTGTTCTTTTACGTGTCTTCTGCTTGTCCTACTTTTGGTGGTCCTTCCCACGGGGCAGTTGCCTTACTCTCCCGCAGCAGTCCCTTCTCCACCTTTAATTAATCCTTGCCACGGGGAGCTTGCCTTCATGCTAGAGCTGTGGTGTCGAAGATCCTGAAGAACTAAGAACATGACCAAGATGAAAACGGTCCCAACACGTGCAAAGAATAGCCATTGACTGTGATGTAGAGACTCATCGTATTACTCATGTGACTTCCCAAAAGCGAATGTATTCTTAATGTAAAAACTGAATGCCTTCCCATTGGGCCACTAAACCAAGTACAAACACTTGAGCATGGGAAGAAGTGTGTCTCTGTCACACATTTCAAACGCTTAGTGCCCCTTCTCTTCTTTGCTGCCCAGTGGTTCTCAGACCTGACTGAAATTAAAGCTACCGGGGGAGTCAAAAAAAAAAAAAAAAAGCCCTGAAGACGAGGCTGCCTGCTTCAGAGCCTCCGGGTGGCTGGGTGGGGCCTGGACACGCGTGTTTGCTTCTTAAGTTCTTCAGGTGAATCCGATGTGCAGGGAGGGCTGAGAATCGCTGTCAGCCGGTACTCCTCTCAGCCCCCCTCCATGTCCCAGGACCCCCTGGGATACTTCCTCGATCTGGACTTCCAAGTCATCACTGCTACCTAGAGAAACGCTCTCCATTTCACATCGTTTCCAAGAAACTCTCCTGATCGCCACCTGGAGAGAAGAACCCACTCCTCATCCTTCTCGGTTCTCTGAGACTTCTCCTGGCAGTCGTCCCATGGTGGCACAGGTGTGGTTGAGGTGAGAACACACACAGGTGTCTGAACACACCTGCCGTGTCTCAGGGTCCTCGGGGGCAGGTGTCGTCTCCCATTTAACTCTGAGATCGCCTCAATGGGGGTGCAACTATGTTATTTGAGGCTTGGAGAGAGTGGGTTTTCTTAGTGACACCCCCCACTGCTACAAGATGACATTCTTTTCAGTAATTATTAGGAAAGGAAATGAATAATAATGTCCAGAAAAGAAATGTAAACAATGAAAATTTTCTTTTTCTGAACTTTTTGGTTATAATCATGCCAGTAAAAAGATACTAAAAATTAAAAATTAAATCAATATTCTGGTACAAAAAGGAAATGTAGAATGAATGAATGTAGTTTTTTGAATAAAAAGGGAAAAAGACATGCAGGGATTCTGCCAAATGAGTGACCTCCAAAAGTTCTGGAGGATGATTTGCACATGGAGATCTGAAATAACTCAGGTTGTGCTCCTCTGTCTTTACAACCCCCATGCTATCAGTCTTCGTTTTGTATCTATTTAGTTAACACTAAACGGGGGTGGATAGTGCCACATGGTTAGAGACAGAGCAGAGCCAGACACAAGTGAGAGGCTCCCAGATCCCAGCGAACTTACTCTCTGAGTGAGCGCAGGCAGCCGAGTCGGCCGTCAGGGACCAAGTGCATAACCCGGAGTTCTCTGAATTAACATCCACGGCGAAGACAATGTTTACTAAATGATAATTCATAAAAGGGTGCTAAGGTGAAGCCACATTCTTGAGTGACAGCCTGTCTTCTTGATTTTCTCTTTCCCTTTTTTGACTTCAACTCACAGCACTAAACTCAAGGCATTTACAGTGTACTTAGGGAAAATTAGATATTTGCATATAATCATTTGAACGGGAACAAACCAATATTACAAGCTAAAACACACGAACAAGAGAGTAGATTACTCAGTGCAAAATCAAGCGGTCAGTGGAAGCAGGAGACCACAATGCTACGAGCTTCCAAGGCAGAGGCCTCCTTTGAACCGAGGTGTCAGCAGTGGGTCCACGGGCAAAAAGGATGGGGGGAAACACCCCGCCACTGCAGCCGTCCAGAGCTGGAAAGGACTCCAGCCGCTGGCTTTGAGTGCACTCTTCTCCCTCCTCTGCCCTAACCCTTGTCCTCTGCAGCCTCTTTAAGGACTTCAGGATCCTCGACGTCAGAGCTCCTCCCGGACCTCTGGAAACACCCACCTCCGTCTCTTCTAAGCCACGCTCTGTGGCTCCAGCATCTGGCAGTCACACGCACTGCTTCTCCATGTTCTGGATCGTGGAGCTTTTCCTTCCAGCAGTCTCTCCATCTCCTCCCAGCTTGGGGAACTTCCTGCCAGCCTGTCCACGGTGAGCCCCTTCAGGGTGACGCTCTCCGACAACCTGCTCTGTTCTCACATCTGTCTCCAACCAACCCTGGTGAGCTCCGCCACCCTCGTCTTCCAGAGTAAGCACTCCCGACGGCCACAGAAAAAAGCTCCGTATTCCGGTCAGCCCAGCTCCCCAAACATGCTCCAGTTCCAGCTGGGAAGTCGGTAATTCGTACCTCTGCTCTTGGTGAAGCCTTACAAGACCCCCTGCTGTGGAGATTCCACCCTCCATCCATTCGCCTGCCAGCACCTCATTTCACGCAGCCTCCCTCCATCGGATACCTCACCACCCGCTGAGAAGACTAAGCCATTGAGAAGGTGCTGTTTAATCTTCATTAATCCCTTGTATCCACCCGTCCTTCCTTCTTGTCTGAAAGATTTTCTTCTGTTGCATGGTCCATTGCCTTCCCTACTCAGTCCTCTCTCTGCTAGGAAATAGCTTCATTCTCCCTCACTTCCTCAGTGCCGAAAAACACTCTTTCTTGGTTTTCTTCCCTTATTCCCACACTCAACATTAGAAAACCCCTTTATCTGATGTTGCTTTGTGTCTTCAGGACTATAATTCTCTTGGAAGCCTGACTGAACTCACAGCTGTCACATTAAAAGACCCTTCTCATCCCTCTGACATCCAGCGCCTGTTTTCCTTCCTGAAGCTGCCCTCTCCCAGGTCACTGATGAGCCCTTCCTGTCCGACCGCTGCCTTTTCCCGTGTTCTTGTCTGTGACTTCTGTAGAGCACTCGACACTCCGGCCTCTCTCTTCACTCTTGAGCCTCTCCCCTTTGCTGGCTTTCCATGAGGCCATCTTCTCCTGCATCCTGCTGCTCTTTGTTAGCCGGACTAAGTGTGCCCATTTCCTAGGGTTTCCTCTTGAGTGCTCCACTCTGCTTTCTCTTCCCCTGTATTCTCTGGGGTGTCGACTTTCACTACTGTGACTTCTCAACTCTCTCACCTGATGGCTTTTCCTTAATCCATTCCTTTTCTTCTTCATTTGCTTATTGAATCCCAGTTGTGATGTGACCATCAGCTCAAACCAAACATACTTGCGGTCCATCTCCTCATTTTCCTTCCTAAACTAACTTTGCCTTCTCACATCTCTAAGTCTGTCAACTAGAAACTTTAATTTCCCAGTTGATCGGATTCTGTACTTTGAAGTCATCTTTGATTCTTCTCTCTTCATCTGTATTTTCAATGCAAAGAATCAAGACGTTCTCTCCATATTTACCACTGACTGAAGGACTTTTGGGAATCACGTGATGTCTCAAATCTCAGTTACATTAATGAAACACTGGAATAGAATAAAGCCTACATTTACCAATCTTATTGGAGATGTTGGGGACTGAGTCATGTCCTTCACAAAGACACACTCAAGTTCTAGCCCCTGGCCCTGCGGGCGTGCGCCCATCTGCAAATAGGATCTCTGATTCCTGCTAAGATAAGGCCAAACAGAATTAGGTGGATCTCAATCCAATATGACTGGAGTCCTTATAAGGAGAGGGAATTTGGACATGGAAGTAGAAGCCAGAGGGGGGTTTGGAGACAGAACACCACGTGATGGAGGATGGCAGGCCAGCCACGGCCAGAACGCTACAGACGTGGAAGAAAGCAAGACCCCACCGATACCTTGACCTTGGGCTTCCAGCTCCAAAACATGAGACAATAAGTTGCTGTAGTTTAAACCACCCAGTCTCTTGTATTTGTTACAGCAGCTCTGACAACCAAGACAGGGTAGTAGAGGAAATCAAAGATAATTGGTTTAGTTGAAGCAGTTTCAGTCACAAAGCTTTAGGCGAATGAAAACGTCTCCTGAGACTGCTGAATGTACCTGTTCTGTTCCCTCATCCAGCTCTCAGCCACTGCCTCCCACACAGGGCTCTGTCCTCCTCCCCTGGCTTTCTCCAGGTGGCTTCTCTGCTACCAACATCACCTTTTCTTTATGACATCGCTGGCCCTCGCTCTCTGCAAGGTGAAGCCTGGATTCCTTGATTGCCCTTCAAACCCTGCTCCTCTAGCCTCCGTCTACGTTAAAGCCGTCTCTAATGTTTTTCCAGAGCTATCCACAGAGAGCTGAATGTGTTTATTCATCTCATCCTGATGTAATAGTCTTTTTCACCATCATATACCCCTGCTCCATCTGAAATGCCATCCCCTTCACTCTTCGCTGACCTTCAACACTGATCAAACACTATCTTCTTAATCAAATTCCCCCTTTAATCTCCCTGTCTCTCCGAAGAATTCCATAGCACTTGACTCCACTCTTCACTCTGCACTGATTCCTCCCCTATTCCTTTTATGCTCCTTTTATTATTATTTAATTCATATGTGTCTATTTGGTCTCTACAGTGTTGATGTTCTATACCTCCACATACATACTAAGATGATAAATATGAAGCAACATAAGGTGACCATATGCTTTATTGTCCAAATCAAGATACGCTGGAGAGTGAGTGGGGGAACTATTTATACCTTTATAGAACAGCAGACAGAAACTGGGACTGTCTCGGGCAAACTGAGACGTGTGTCTGCCACAGTTACTCGCCTGCGTGACATGAAGGGGCATCTGCTCTACCGCACTGCGTCCACAGAAGCTTTAGTTTGACTGATTTCCTTCACACAAACGGAGAAGATTCCAGTCTCTAGAATCAGCCTTAGTAGACAGCACCATGCTGATGGTGCCAAATGGCTGGTGAACTCTTGAACCATGTGGTCCAAAGGGGTTATTTCCTACTAAAATGGAGTCATAATTTGCTTTCAGATAGGCAATTTACATGAAGGGAAAGCAAGGTGCAGTGAGCATGAAAACAAGCCAGTTCACTGTTGCCGGCTAAGGATGCTCTGGTCGTAACTGTCCTACTAAACGTCGAATCTGAGTCAGTGCTGCCCGGACAACAACAAGACGCGCTGTGCTCCCAAGAGGGTGCTCTCATAAAGTGAGTCGTGCCTGGGCACCCATGTGTTTGCGAGGGGAGGACAAAGAAAAGCAGGCGAGTTAACTCTGAGTGGCCGTGACCTTGGAAATCGTACACAGGGAGCTCTTTTCTGCCCCAGAGTAGTTGGTGCTTTAATCCACATTCAATCACAGGGCCAGGACACACGTCGAGGGGAAGGTTTACGCCATCACATCCAATCCTTGAGGATTTGGAGTGAAGCTTATGGGCCAAACCAGGGCAAAACAGGGCCTTTCAAACTGGACCAGTACCCCATGGCATGCTTTAAAATTGTGTACGTTTAATCATATTAAACATTTTAGAAAAATTCAAAAGGTAGATAGCAAACTTTTTACCAATTGAATGTAACACATTGGAAAATGAGTATCCAGGATGTAAAATTCCTTTTAAATTGGAGGAAACTTAAATCTATTTACTTTGGAACTTGGGATACATGCTCTCTCTTGCCAAATCAATGCATGGTCAGAAATAAAAAAAATAACTGAAGATCTCTCTGAGAAGAGGGAAAATACCACCTCTGTATGGAAGGAAATTAAAAGTTAAGCAATACATGATGTAGAAAATCTAACTGATGTGCTCACTGGTTTATAATTATGTTTTCAAACAATATTAGAACTGACTAATAGCAGCATTTAATCATTCCTTTGTTAGGGTCTACAGCAATGTTCACTAACTGTCCTTTCCAAAGATTGATGTAATTTCCACAAAAGCATAGTTGGGAGGGTAATACATTCATCCTGGGATAAAGAAGGACTGATAACCACTGTAAAGATATTGTGCAAGCCAGGTCCTGCAAGTAACACCACCATTTTGCAGCATTTAAAAAATGAAAAACAAAAATAAAAAGGCAAGATGCCTGGGATATACTTATTAGAGCTTATAACATAGCTTTTTTATTGCACGATCAATGGTGTAATATCCAGGGGTTGATACGATGGTTTGTGAATTATTTAGATTTCCCATTATGCTTATCATTTGGATCACTCAGTAACAATTGCTTAGAAAAGAGGCTTGGGATGGGAAATAAATGAACGCCTCCAAAAAATCAAATTGTATATAACAATTTTTGACTGGAACTATTGACTACTGTTTAAAGTAGTGCTTTTTACACAGCTGAAGGCTGCTTGGGAGTGAGCAGATTTGGTTTCAACTCCCAGTTGTGGTTAATATTAGGAAACTGAGTTTCAGAGGGGTTGACCAGTTGACCAAGATTGCAAAGTTAGTAAGTGGAAAGTTGGAATTTGTACAAGGTTTGTCCTCTTAGCACTGTAGTCTGTCTACTACATTTGGCTGGTTCCTGGATCTGCTACTGTGGCACTCTACGGCTTCAGTTAGATCACTTCCCACTTCTGTTTCTCATTTACAAAATGAGAAAGAAGATAAATATTGGTTCTCAACTTACTATGGAACTTTGAGCTCTAATCAGCTTTAATGACTAATAAAAACATCACAATAATTTTTAAAAAGGTCAATATTTTTATCAACAACACTAATGTCATGCATTTCAAATAACACTGTGAATGACTGAACTAAAATATTTCCAATAAAATTTGCATTAAAAATGCTGAGTGATCAGATCTGATAACGTCAGTGATACAATTTAAAGAGTTGTTTATGTTTTCAAGCATACAAATGTTCTTTCAAGGAGAATGGAGTTTTATTTCTCTCTCTGTGAGATATACAGTACAAAAAGTTGTGAACTACTGCATTTGATTTTTCTTTTAGTTTCTTGCTATTTCCAACTTTGTCATTTCTTTATTCTTGTGTGTTTACGTTCCACTTAGATTTTTTTAGATGGGACTATTTATTCAGCAAACATTTATTAAGCACTGTGTGTGGTCCTTGGGTATAAAAATAATGAATGAGGCAGATATACTGTCCCATGGAGCTCTCATATTGTTATTGAAAATCACAGAGAAATAAAGTTAAATTATATTCATAATGAATCTTTACAATTTGATTTTAAAGCCAGACCATAGAAAAGAACTGATCAGTCAACTCCACCTATTAACCAGAGTTTTACCTACAAATGGGAAAAAAATTCAAATCTCATAATCTTTGGTTACCTATTTGTCCCACTGAAATTTCAGCCACAAATCATATCATTTCAAAAACAGATATACACTAATTTTTTCAATTACCCTGAACAAATTCTGCTAAATAGATTTTGCAATTGGTAAACAGAAATTTAAATCCAAAGATATTACCATTTTAATATTTTAAACATATTTTATTTTGCCTTCCCTTTCCTGCACTTCTGTAATTTTCTATAAACACAAAGTATAACTTTCTTTCATTGTAGTCTTTTTCTCAATAATTTCCATTCATTTGAATCAGTCACTATATACACATGTATAACCTCAGTTTTCCTCTGATTTGGCTTTGCTCACCATCATCAGTGGTCTTTAGTTTACTTGGTTCCTTTTTTATATACCTCTCTTTCTAAACAGAGACAAACCCTAGTATACTTACATTGATTGCCAAAACACACCCAACCCACTTATTTTCCTGATTTTTCATTATTCAAATGAATTTCTTACATGGCTTTACATCCACTAGATGGTGAACTATTTCCTACATTAAGAACCCTTCATTTTTATTTTCCCAATTGGTCTAATAAAATAGAAGTTTATTTCTTGCCCACGTAACAGTCCGAGACAGGTGTCCCTAATAGACAGGCAGCTTCCTTCTTTGCATGGATCCGGGCTCCTTTCATCATGGCCTCTTCATTCCCTAGGGCCTGGGTATCCAGTCATTGGAGAGGGAAATAACGCATGGAAAAGGCATGCCCAATTTTTGAAAGCCTTGGCTCAAGAGTTGCACATATCACTTTCTGTCGGTGACAAGCAGTCACATGACCACATTCAGACACAAAAGATCTTGGAGAAGTCACAAATTGCTACAGAAGTAGGGACATGAATCATGGTGAACAGTCAGCCATCTCTGCTACAAATACTCACCCCTTTTTAATGGTTTATATGAGGCTCAGATTTTACCATGTAAAGTATCTAATACAATTATGCCAGATCATGAGCAATAATAAATGATTTTATTACTTATAAGTATTAACTTTCATTAAGAGACAGCTTAGAAACTGCAGATATATGAATAAATTACCAATTGTTTAAAAAATAAATAAGTGGAGTAACATATTGAAAAAATACCCTAAACATTTTCCAAACATTTCCTAAAAGGGAAGTCATGCAGACACAGTGCATAGATACTTCCCTTTAGGGGAAAAACACATATCTCATGTCCAACTTGCTTCATTTGGCAAGAAAACATTTTGGAAGGTTCCAGTGGGCTGAACTGAGCCCACCCATCCTTATTTAATGCTTCTCTGGTTAATTTGTTTCTCAGAATCTCTTATCTAATAGATTTTTCATGCAGGGGCCATGGAAACTACATTGCCAGAGCTCTTTCACATTGGTAATAGTTTACTTATGTTCTTTATACTTGAAGGTAGGTTTTGCTGAATATAAAACCTTCATTTATGTTTTTTTTTTCCTTAAATATTGTTATCTTTTTTCTTCTGGCACAAAGAATTGCAATTAGAAAGTCTGATGATCACCTAATCTATTTTCCCTGATAGGTCAAGTGTTCTTTTTTGTCCAAGTACACAAAGGATATTTGTCTTTCTGCTTAAGAAAATATCCATTGATTTGATCTGAATCAGTTTTAAGGTTGATTGTTTTGAGTCATGAATCTCAGCTACATGGTATGCTTTTTCAATATTTAGATTCATTTTTAATTGCAGGAACTCTTAAAATGTTTTAGTTTGTGGTATTTATTTTTCCTCTTGTTTCCATTTTCTTTCTTTCTTTCTTTCTTTTTTTTTTAAGTAACTCCAATTGTCCATATATTGGAGCCTCTTTGCCCATCTTCAATGTTGATCACTTTCTCTCAAATTCTTTTTACAAACTTCTTCAGTTCTTATTGATTTTTAAAACTTCATTCCTGTTAAACTTCTGTTTCTCTAAAGACATTAAGAATTCTGCTCACTGGCTCTTCTGTTATTCTGTTTTTTTCTTCATTGCTAAATGTTTTTTTTTTCCCCTTTATTTCTAATTCTTAAGCATGTTCATCTTCTCTTTGAGCTTTTCTAATGCAGATTTGTGTTATTCTTTCATGTTTTACATCATTTTCTAAGTGCTTTTTAGCTAGCTTTGAAATAGTAATATAGAGTTTTTATTTGTATTTATAAGCATGTCTTCCTGATACGCTTTCATTCTCTGTAGAGATATTCTGATCTTCATTCTTTCTTAAATTGTGGTATTTTTGCATGGGATTTGGCCTCCAAATATTTCTTTTGCTCATTTTGATATAAATTTAGTTTTTATGAAATTTTAGGAGGATTGGTTCAGACAACATTTGTTATTTTCACAGTTCCCTCTTCTTTTGTTCTTATGTTGCAGTTAAGAATATATGATAGCTTGCTTTCTGACAATCCCTGACCCTGTTCCCCTCCACAACTTTTATCTCAACCTTCTATTTTCTTCACCTCTTTTGTCTCTATCCTACTTAATTTTGATCCCACTCCCAGCATCTTCTCCTACTGCAGGGTCCTGTCCTGGAAGATAGCCTTGGCAGGTCAGTTTCAAGAATTCCTTGGGTTGTGCTCCAGCCACTTCAGAAATTCTTGCACAGGTCTCTTGCACTCACTTGCAACTGGAGTTGGCAAGCCCCCTCCCACTTTCACCGGCTGCTCTCACACTGGCCTGCTCTGCTTTCCACTCAGTGCCTGTTAGCTACTCCGTGGACCTCCTGCTTTGAGGTCTGTCAGCCACTTGTTTTTGCTTCTCCTTGTTTCACACAGATGCTGACAACATGTGGGTCCTGTAGTGACAGGTGGTTTGCTATTACCTGATGTACTGTAGAGTTTACACCTGAATTTGGGGCATATCTTGTCAGCTAGCTTTGTTGTAAATGTTGTCCAGGGTTTTGATTTTGATATCTGGCTGCTCTGCCTGTTCTATGTGTATATTTGGAAAACATAAAATTTATGCTGCTACTACCACTGCCATCAGCACAGAATCTTCCAATATTTCACTTCCTTTTGACATCTAAATAATTCTTTGCATTTACCATTAAATCACATCATTCATTCCCACAATATCTTTCACAAAATTGATTTGATGAGAATATTACTAAAGCTATTTTATTATTATAAACAACCTTTAATTGAAAGAGAAAAATATAGGCAATTGTTCTATGTGCTGAGATGCATTAACGAAAGAAAAAATTATATTCTAGGCTTGTAGGCGCATAAACACAGCAAGGCTGATATATTTGTCTTTCCTTCTTTACTACTTGGAGGTCAAGAAGAGGTAACGATGCAGTTTCCTAATTGGAGACACATGGAGGAAAGCTAACTGAATAGTTGAAAATCTCCTTTAGCTCCTCCTGGTTGAGATTGGAGATTTCCACTGTCTTCCAGGTCACGGAGCCACATTTGCACATCTGGAATATGACTCAACGGCCTCATTTACCCACTATGTTTCAGCTCTAATGGAGCCTGGCCTTGCTGTAGTTAAAGGGAATGTGGGAGAAGAAAACGGCAGTGCCCATCGACAGTGATTATAACATAAAGATACGAATGATCACAGATTTGAATAACATAGGAATGGGGAAAATGAAACTTAAATCTCAGAAAACATTTTGAACGTGAAGATTTAAAAATGCCCTGAGGTTTACTTGGCAGAATATGAGAGGAAAAGGGAGAGAGAGTAGCAGAAGTGATTTTGAGTGGCCAGAGCTTATATATTATACTAAAACCAATCAGAGCAGTTTTAGTCTTAGGAGAAAGAAAGTAAACAAGATGGAGATAGAAAGAAAACACAAATGTTTATTTTTAAGTGGAAAATGCCAAGTGTGCTTCTGCAATCTAAGGAAAACATATGCATTTAGCTGTCAACTACTCATCTTAGTAATATTTGAGAGATCCATTCGCTGAGAGGACTGTGGGAGAAACCCAAGAAGAGTAGTTTTCACCTCCCATTTCAGGTCACTTTCTCCCGTTCCTAGCACCCCTTACTGGGAAAGACTGGTCCTAGGTAGTTTATACCACCTGCTACTGTCCTGGTAAATTTCTTTATTTTTATGCAGAGGTTTTACGAAGGACAAACAGAACCTTGCTTGCCCTGCAGTGACAAGAGTGTGAAATCCCATACTACCAACTTTACTAATCAATGAAAAGTTGCTGGGCTTTTTCTTTCCTAATTATTACATCACCAGTAACTATATTCTCCTAATAGGAGAACCAGAGTCCACCTTGGTGTGTGTGAGTGTGAGTGTGTGTGTGTAATATTTTCTCTCTTCACTTTGGGTTAATCAAAGAATATGATGTCTTCATAAACTTATCACGACTTCTTGTTTACTTTGCTATTTTTATAGCTTCCTTAAAAATCTACAGTTCTGGGGGTGGGGGTGGAAGGCAGAATAAACTGCGTTGATTCTAGTTCAATGACTTATATAATGTTTAAATGCCATCTAGGAAGTCCTTGACCAGGGGTCTTCTTGAGAGCTCATCATTTGAGGAGGTCTGTCCCATCCCCGAGCACCTCTGATTATTAGGAAGTCTTTATGTTGAGCCACACGTCTCTCCCTCAGACCCACCCATCTCATCCACATGTCGGGAGCGGTCGTGCTCCTCCGTCAGAACGTCCCTGTTCCTCCTTCTGCCCCCGCAGGAGCCTCCGTCTGTAGTTAGTGCTCCTAATCGCTCTCCTCTGACCAAGGTTTAGGTTGGCAAAGATCCTCTAGAAGCAGGGCATGAAGAAAACCTGCCACTCCTAGGCAGAAGCCGTCCTGAGCTTCACGGAGCACAGGATGCATTTCTGAACTGACAGCCGCATACTAAAATTGATGGATTTTGAGATTACTTTTAACTAAAATTCAGGGTTCTTTACTTGTTCTCATGCTGCATCTAATGTTCCTTATACTAAATTTGTACACATTCAAGATTCAAGTATGGTTACAAACAGCTGAATCACAGTTAGATATTTAAGGTCAACAGCAGGGAAAATTTGAAACACTAAGGGAAATACGAAATTCAGTATATAACAAAAAACTGATACGCAATTAAAAGAGGACTAGCCCTTACAGAAGATTAGATCTGTAAGTTGCACCATGATTTTAATAATTATGACAAATTTATTTTCTTTTTAGAGAAGAAAATGATTCTTCCTTTTATAAAACAAGTTTCATTTCTGCTTCTGAGTTTGTGTCAATGGTAACACTCGGCACAGAGTCGGCATTCAAGAAAAAAAGTCTTTTTTTGAATAAATAACTGGCATTTTCATTGAAATACAAGTATAATCACTGGCTGAGAGTAGAGAATATAGAAAGAGAATGTACAATTTTTAGTCCATATTCACTTATTGTGCAATGTAAGAAAAGTTGTTTTAATTTTGTATGGAAACTCATCTCATTTACATTAATCAAGTTCTTACAGAGTACTCATACAAAAAAACAGATCAAAATAATCTTAACCTATTTAAGTAAATTTAAAGTACCATTGTTACTCACTTCCAAGAGGATTACAAAAAAGCATGACTGCTACCATCATTCATAATACATTTCTTGACATTTATATCCCTAGATTCTTGATGGTCTGATCTCATAAACGAATTTTAAATTTCAATTTTCTTACAATCATAAATCATTCTAGTGTATTTATCGATCGAAGCATGTCATAATAATCAACATATTAACTTTAGCTTTACATTTCTGCTAGAAGAAAAATCAGCACTATGAAGATCAGTAGAAAAATAGCCTTACAATTAAGTAAATTCATTACTATTGTGAAACAATGCTTATTAAAACTACGTTTTCTATTATCTGTCTCCACAAACAGAAAGGGCTTAAGTATCTATTTAAGCAAGCAAAGAACAGAGAATAGGTATCAAAGTCCCAAGGAAGAAATTACTCAACAGTTGGTACTATAAGTGGAGCAATCACCTTTAAAAAAATTAGGTGGAGGGAAAGATTGGAGGACTCAGAATATATATCATGTAGTTAAAATGACATCATTTAGGTTTATAAAGGCCCAAGTGTACTAGCTCTGCAGAGTTTTATTTATTCCTTTGATTTTCTCAACTATTAAGAACTTCCCTGTGGATATATATTTTTTTTCCATGGCCTTATGAATCATTAAAAATAATAAATTAGAGAAGAGGTAATTAAGAGGAATTAGAGCAGAGAACTCACTGAAGTAAAAGATATGTCATTCAACAGTTTTCATAATTATTCCCAATGAAGGGAAAAAAATCTTTCATTAAAGTAGAGACACTATTTTAGTTTCAGGAATTTAAATTAAAATGTCACCAAGAATATTAAAATAAATATTACATCTAGGAAAGTAATTTTATTTTGGTGATTACATATATAAGGCAATCACCAAGAACTTGAACTGATGTCCCAAACACATTCAGTAAATCACATGGATAAAATTCCAAAATTTTCATTCCCCACAGAACAGAAAGTGAAGAAAGAAAACCACAGGCCTACAAACCACAGACATACAAACTTTTAAAGCAACCCATCTCACGTCTTTTTCCTGATATTTACCTATGTTTCTGGAAAGCTGTCATCTAACAATACAGATTGTTTAACAAGGGGTCAAACCATTTAAGTTATGTTTTGCTTAATCTTTCCTTCTTTTGGTAGTTAATCAAAAGCAATTCTCAACTCCTCTAAGAAATACACATAAATATTTTGTTTCAATGAGTCAATCTCTTTCCTTGAGTTTCCTTTAAGATACAAATAAAACTAAGAAGCAGCTTAAGGGCAAAACTCAGTTTTGAAAACCATGTGATCAAAATCTTAAAAAGGATCCATGGTTGTATGAAACCACTTCTCTGTCTACTATTTAGGCTAGTCCATGGAGCACGTCTTCCTGACTCCCAAGTGTAGCTCATCTAGCAGCTGCAAAGCACGATGCCAAATTTTTGTAACCGCTTTTTCCTTCTGAGCAGCAGCTTTTGAATCTTTGTTTGGCTCCTTCCCTCTGGCTTCTTTCCTGGTGGCACTGTTGACTGCCCAGGAAAGCTGAGGGCCACAGCTGCCTGTCTTTCTTTAATCACAGTCTCCAGGGGCCCTTGTCATCCAAACATAGTCTCGGGTTGGGGACACCCCTGAGTGGCAAAGTTGCTGAGAATCTTGCTGCAATGGTGCTGTAGCAGCACCGGCTGAACGGCCAGGGGTGAGTACTTAAGCTGAAGACTCAGCTCTGTATCTGGGTGTCGTGGGGCCCCAGAAGATCGTTTGACCATCCTGGGTTTCCATTTCTATGTTGGACTTGACTCCAACGAAGGGTACAGTGGACACTTCCTACATAGGCCCCAACAGAAGTGCCTGCTGGTTTGGTGTATGTAGGATTTTACAGAATCTGGAGTTGGGCAACTGGGGTAACAAAAAAGGATATACCAAGTTAGAAGCAAGAGATGAGGGTCACATTTTAGAACATCAATTTTGTTGAAGACTGGGTGGAATCCTTTGTTTTACATCAAACAATTATGTCTATATTATCAGGTGTAATGCAAAATTCATACAAGTTTTTCAGATAAAACCTGAAACCCCAAGGAAACGTGCTTGTTGTAGATACATGGTAGATACATGGGGATTCATTCACTTTATACTAGAAAAGCTACAGAATCCCTGAGTTAAAAGCACACTGAGGTTCTTTTCTGTTTTGACATCCTGTGATTTTGCTGATTGAAAATACTGGGCACTTTCCCTGAAGGCAGGTATTTTGGTCCCCTAGACATAATGAGCATTTTAAACCATGATATGATAATGACTGGTATTTAGACGTGATACAGACAGGCTTCATTGTGAAAACCATCTCATATCTTCTCTTCAAGTCAGTATACACAACTTAAGAACAGTGAGACTGTTTCTTCTGGAAAAGTAACTAACTTTGGAGAACTTTCTTTGGTTTGTGTGTGTGAATCCAGAGCTTTACAAAAGGTCCCAAGTGATAAAGTGGTAAAAACGGTAATAATAATATTTATTACCAAATTTTACATGTTTAGACCCAAAGGTCCTCACAACCTCTTATTTGGTTAATTGGCGAAAAATATCTCACTGCTCAAAGAAGGTATTTCCTTCCAGCATTTTTATGAGGACTGCAAATTTATGGGGTAAATTTGCAACTCAAAATCCATACGTAGTATGAAAACAAGCCAGTCACTGAACATGCAACACATTTTACTTTTGTTTGGTTGATGGCCTGCCTCCACCCACTGGAAGGTAAGCTTGATGACAGCAAGGATTTTCTCACGTTCATTTTGTTCACGCCTCTATCTTGCCTGCCTGGCACAGGACAGGAGTTCAACAAATATTGAATGAATAAATGAATAAATGAATGGTCAACCATCTATGACCCTGGCAGTCGGCTCCCTCTTCAAACTTCTAATCTTCTCCTCTCCCCCTCCTGATTTAGCTTACAGTCCAAACAGAATTCTCTCATAAGAATGTTTATTTCATATGATTAACACCATACAATATTATTTTCTTGGTCTGCAATTAGAAGATTACATTTTATGTATTTTATTTAAAAATCTTAGTGATATGTGAAGAATAACATTCAACAATGTGAACATTTAGGTTGCATAGCAACAGTGCAAACATTCATTATGTGGCAGTGAAATTTATTATAAATCACAGAATCAATTGAAAATTTAAAAATTTTCAGATTTAATGTGGAACCAAAGGCATATTGAATTCTTCTAAATAGATACTGGTTGATCAAGAGCTCTTAGAAATTTGTTCTATGTGCCCACCATTTTGTTTTAAGATGATGAACTTAATTTTTAAAAGGTTATAAAGCCCATGTAGTCATTTTTGTATAATATATATTTGGAGGCTGGAAGCCCAATATCGAGGTGTCATCAGGGCTGTGCCTTCTCTGCAGTCTGTAGCGTTCTGGGGGTGTGTGCCAGAGGTCCACACTCAGTCTCTTTCCTGCCGCATGGCCGGCTCTCTCCCCATCTGTCTCCTGCTACTGCGATGCCTAGATTTACTCTGCTATTGGATTAAGGCCCTTCTGATTTGGCTTGGCCTTACCTTGACAAATGACATCTTCAAAGTGCCTATAGATGAGCGGGTTCACATCCTCAGGACAGGGGCTTAGGACATGGTCACACGGCCATGTGGCGGAGAAAGAGACTGAACAAATATTCAGAACAAGTTATCTGCTGCCAATCTACAAAGGAGGGACAGTCATAGGATAAACATAAACAGGGTTCATGGGACCAAAACAGTTCATAAAACCCGCAGGGCATGCTTTATTAGATTTCAAAGTCTGAGAGTTATTTATAGGATGAAGTTTTATCCCTGTGGCTTGAGAGAGCAGGAGCCCAACACTTTCCAAGGGCCTTCGCAGCAGCTCTTCTCTCTCCAAATGCTGAGGTGAGTGTTCCAACATACCGATGTGTTGGGGAGACCCTGCTTCTCAACCCCACCCTCCTCAGACATCAGGATGGTACCTGGACTCTCTTCCATCTCTGGGCACATGCTCAATCCGTTCAGGACAGTGGGGTGGTGGCCAGGCTCTCTCCAGTCTCTGTCAAATGTGTCCACCCTCTCTGAGGCCTGGGGTGGCAGCACTGTGCCTGAGCATCGAGGCAGAAGGCCCACTCTCTGCCTCCAGGGCAAATTCACCATTTCCACATGCAATGGTCGGTCTGCTCTCCTGGCCCAAGGTTTCCTGACCCCAGAGCTTAGCTTCCATGGTTCCGTCTATACAGAGCTCGCAAAAAATTTTTTGATTTGGCATGTGGCATACAGGGTTCAAAACCATCAGACAGTAGGATTTTCCACAGATCCTTTCTGGATAACTCCATCTCCAATCCTGGCATGTGCTGAAATGGCTGGTTGGTTCCAGGTTTCATTAAATCCTCACACAGGTCTGTAACCCATGGAGTTTCACTTTCTGGAAGCCCAGAACTTTCCAGGCCATCAATTTCTGGTTTCTTTGTACCCAAGAGTTCAGTTCTCAGCTCATTTCTTTCCTCTCACATTTTACTATAAGCTACAAGGAGAAGCCAGGCTGCACTGTCCACATTCAGTTTGGGGATGTCTTCAGCTAAGTATCCCACCTTGTCACTTTCAAACTCTGCCTTCCATCTGGCACCAGGACTCAATCTGGCCAAATTTTCTGCCACCTTAAAATGAGGATCGCCTTTTTTCCAGGTTGCAATGACACATTCACCATTTCTGCTCAAGTCCTCATCAGAAGTATCTTTATAGTCCATATTTCTATAAACAGTCTCTTCAAAGCAATCTAGGCCTTTTCCATCAAGCGCCTTACAATTCTTCCAGAATCTTCCCCTATCCATTTAAAAAGCCATCACAACATGTTTGATATTTGCAAACTCAGCAGCACCCCACTCCTGATACCAAAATCTGTCCAGTTTGCTAATGCTGCCGTTAAGCAAAATACCAGAAATGGATTGGCTTTTATTAAAGGGATTTATTAAGTTACAATTTTACAGTCCTAAGGCCATAAAAGTGTCCAATCTAAGGTATCAACAAGAGGATACCTTCAATGAAGAATGGCAGATGGCATTCAGAACACCTCTGTCAGCTGGGAAGGCATGTGGCTGGCACTTGCTGGTACTTTGCTCCCAGGTTGTGTTTCAAAATGGCTTTCTTCAAAATGTTTCTGGGCTCCTGTCTCTCTTAGCTTCTCTCTCTCAGCTCCTGTGCATCCTTGCTTGTTTCTCCCAGGGTGTTTCTCTCTAAGCATCTGGGGGTCCTCTCTTAGCTTCTCTGGGGCAGACTCTGGGATTCATCTCTTAGCTTAGCATTTCCAAGTGACTTTCTGTCTGCATCTCCAAGCATCTCCAAGTGTCAGCATCTGTGTCGACTCTTGAGCTCTTTTAAGTACTCCAGTGATCTAATTAAGGCCCATCCTCAGTGTGTGGGGACATACCTCCATAGAAATAATCCAATCAAAGGTGTCCCCCACAGTCGGGTGAGTCACATCTCCATAGAAACACTCAATCAAAAGGTTCTACCCAACAAGATTGGGTTAAAAGATCATGCTTTTTCTGGGGGACATAATATATCCACACCAGCACAGTCTGTCTCATCTCTCATGTACAGGCTGTGCCACATTTAACCAGCTCTGTACTCAGGACGTGCCTTCCAACCAAAGTCTAGCTGTGTGTGGGTGAATCTTACACTGGATGCAGCCTGTGGTGGGCACAACAATGTCCCCAAAGGTGTCCCTGTGCCAATCCCAGGAACCTGTGACTACTACCAGACATGGCATGAGGGACCATTGTAATCACAAGGGTCCTTACAAAGGGAGGTGGGAGGTCAGAGCCAACTGTAGGAGATGTGACAACAGAAGAACAGACTTGAGCGATGCAGCAACAGTCAAGAAGCACAGGTAGCCCCCAGGTGCTGAAAGAGGGAAAGAAACCAGCCCTGTTGGCACCTGAGCTGTAGCCTGGTAACACTGGGTTAGGACCTCTAACCTCCAGAATGGTAAGACTATGAATCTACATTGTTGTAGACTACTAAATTGGTGGTAATTTGTTGTAGCAACAAGAGGAAACCAATCTCCAGTCTAAGAGTAGATGAAATAAGATTCTTGTGGACTTCTAGGCATATGTTAGGGCCTTGGGGATTTCTGAATCACCCTTTGACACCATAAAACCATCAACATAGAGAAACTGAATAACCGCTGAATGGGGTAGTACACGGCCATTAAAGTGATGTTTACACAGAGTTCTTGAAAATTAGAAAAATGTTATTTGGAAAAAATCCATTTGTATTACAGTAAAATCATAATTATACTAAACAGGCAGAGATCAAATTATGCATATAAACATGCCAGTAGGAAATGAACTAAAATACTAATAATAGTGATTGTTTCTGCATCTGGGATTCTAAATGACTTTACTTTTACTTTTTTTCCTTTCACTTTTCTGTATTTTCCATATTTTCTATAATGAGCAGGAATTACTTCCATAATGGAAAAAAGCCAATCAACTGCATTTTAAAAAGTAGGCAGCAGTGGGCTACGGAACCGAAAAATCAATGTAGTCAGTGTTATACTCAGAGTCCTTATTTCTGCACCAACAACTCTAATTCACTCAGCAATTCAAAACCTGTAAACTCAAGTCTAGCATGTCGGAAACTTCGGTCATCATGGATCTGTGTTTTGATTTTGAAAATGTGGTGTGGTGGTTTGGAGCTGTGTGTACCCCAGAAAAACATGCTCTTAAATTTAATGCATTCCTGCAGGTGAGGACCCATTGTAAGCAGGACCTTTTGATGAGGTTACTTTAGTTAAGGTGCAGCCCACCTCAATCAGGACAGGTCTTAATCCTATTACTGGAGTCCTTTATAAGCACAATGAAATCCAGGGAAAGAGAAAGCCACAGTAAACAAGAATCTGAAATTCAGTGGAGCCCAGAAGAGAAGGGAGAGGCCAGGAGAGGCCGCCATGTGCATTTCCCGGTGACCGAGGAGCCCAGGGCCAAGGATCACCGGCAGCCAGCCCTGGAACACGAGTCTTCAGGAAGAAAGCATCGCATTGATGATGCTCTGATTTGGACTTCCTTATTGCCTCAAAACTGTGAGATAATAAATTCCCACTGTTCAAGTCAACCCATTGTTGGTGTTTGCTTGATCGGCCCAGGAAACTAAAGCACTTGGATCAGCTGCAATAGTGGCAAAGTTCTGATCACCTTCCAGTGCCGGTGAGCTGCCTGGTGGTAGAGGGTTCATACGAGGGAGGGAGTGATTCAGGCAGAAACCGGCAAGTGAGACAATGGGAAGGAAAAAAGTCAGGGAGGACAAAATCTGGGGCGTGCAGACCCATGCTGCTTCATTGTGTGCAGGAAAACGAGGGGAGGTTCATCCTGGGAACCACAGCTGTTTGAGCTTGGGTGAGCCATTCCACTCTGAACCTCAGTCTTTCCCTCTGTGTCATCAGGAGGCGACCAACTATCTCTAAGATTCCTTCCAGCACCAACATTCTATGAACATATGTGTACACACATGGGGCCATGCAGCCCCTAAACCAATGGCACTGACTCAAAAAGGCATGCAAAAAATTCTCATTTTAGACCCGCACTTGGTATTCAAACATGGGTGGCTGTGACTTTGTGTTAACTGGTTCCATTGCAATTTGTCACTAATACCATCACCACCAGGTATTTCACACTATCTTCTCCATTCCCAATATCAGAAAAGAAGCCACACTGGGTTGGGAAGAGCTCAGATTGCGAGGGCTACTGCAGCCACCACTCGAAGGCCGGCCCCTCACCTGAGCATCTCAGCTCATCACTTGTCCGCTCAACAAGCAAAGTATTCACAACCTCAGGGACATTTTCTTTCTTCCATGAAAAATAAGCACATTAACCAAACCCAATAACAGCTTTCCCACTAAATGCAATGCCTGACAATTTCCCAGTTTCTGTAACTTAGCAAGGACGCCATTTTGGAAATGTGCCTCGTGAAATTTCACTGTTGGTTTGAAATGTCCTACAACACTTATTGTTCATGATTTTTCCCTCAGAACTATTTATAGATGCCTGCTATTTGAAAGAGACTGAAGTTGTTGAAGCCGTCTTGTTGGGTAGGATAAATCACGCGTGCCCTTAGTTTTAATGCAAAACAGGAAGGCTAATGCCAAAGAAGGCTACGGGTGCGTTATCGTATGTGAAGTTTCAGAGGAGAAGGAGGCAATTTCCAGTTGTCCACACAGAGAGACTGTCCAGGGAAGCTTACGGGGTAAGTGGCATCAAAGGCCACAGGGATCCTGAATTCATGAACCGAAGAGGAAGGAGAGAGTGTTCAAGATGGAGGAAACACAACGAGCAACTTCCCAGTGGCGTGGAGAATTTGGGTGCTACAGATTGAATTGTGTCCTCTAAAGAGATCTGCTGAAGTTCTAATCCCCAGGACATCAGAACATGACCCTATTTGGAAATGGGGTCATTGCAGATGGAATTAGGCAGGTTAAAATAAGGTCATACAAGAGTAGGGCGGGCCCTGAATGCAACATGACTGGTGTCCTTAAAAGAAGAGATAATCTGGACACAGACAGACAGTGGGGAGAACACCATGTGATGGCCGAGAAGCCACCTGAAGCCAGGGGAGAGGCAGGGGACGGATTCTCCCCGACCGACGTCAGGGCGTCCATGACCCTGCCCACACCCGGATTTCCACCTTCCAGCCTCCAGAACCCGAGGCAGCAAATCTCTCCTGTTTGAACCCACCCAGCTAGTGGTACTTTGTTACAGCAGCCAGAGAAACCAAGACACGGGGTGTGCCTGGAGAAGAGCAAAGAGTGAAAACCGGCAGTACTGCCAACCCCAGGAAGGAGGTCACGGGACACGGTTTGGAAGGACAGAGGCGATGCAGATTGCCAAGGCCTCAAATGCCGACATCAGCAGACTGCCCCACTCCACCGAGAGCAGAGGGCCAGGCAGGAGGCGTGAGCAGGTATTTAATTGATTTGCATTGCCCCACCCTATGCTAGGGCACAAAAGGTACTTGTAACTCTAGCTTAAAAAGCATTATAATTTCTTACTCAATGTTGAAGAAAATTCCAAGAACCTTACTCTACATGCCACAATGAATTGGAAAAGATTTAAACTTTTGCACATGTGAAACTGTGAGAGGGTAGACTTCCTTTATGACTCTAGTATTTCTTTGAAGTTAGAAGAGGCGTGGCCCCATTACAAAGCTTTGGTAATGGATGGTGGTGACAGTGGCACAACACTGTGAGCACAATTAACAGCACTGAATTATATATTTGAACATGGTTAAAAGCAGATATTTTAGGTTGTATCTATGTTACTAGAATAAACACTAAAACAACACAACACTATAGGACTGTACAACCCAAATGGGACCTGCATGTAAACCATGGACGACAGTTAGCTAGTACAATTATAACAACATCCTTTCATCAGATATGACAAATGTACCACACCCAGCAAGGTGTTAATAATATGGTGGTATATGGGAACTCTGTATTTTCTGCATGATTTTTCTGTAAACCTACAAGTTCTCTAATTAAAAAATAAACATTTGAACCCAATATGAACCATAAATAAACAAAATACAGTACTGCATTTTTTCATTCAATGTTTGCACGCATGGTATTGTACTGGAGATTTCATTCCGTAACTTGCTTTTATCACTCAACTTTGGTTTGGGGATCTAGCCACATATAGAGAGAACTCTGATTCCACTCTTCCATGTAGGACCCTACTACAATCAAAGCTGTCTTCTCAAGTGTAAATGAACACACTAACAAACAAAAGCTGCTGCCCATTCAGGCCCCAGAAGGGTCAGTCCTCTGGGAGAGGGCAGGAGGATGTGGCCACCCCGAGGTATCCCATGGCCCTCAGGATTCCTGGGTGCCAGCCCTCCAGACCCGAGGACCCGGCACTGGCCCTGGGCCTCCCGCATTGTCCCCGGGGACCAGTAGGGGACATGCATCCTGTACCTGGAAACACAACCCCGATTCGGCCAGTGCTCTCCATGTGACTGTGTGAGTGGGAGTGCGTGTGCATTTACTGGTATATTAGACGACACATACCGACAGTGTATGCTCAAGGGTGATGGCACACGCCTGTCACTTTGCAGTGCAAGATGCACTTTTCCTAACTAGGTGGTAAACTCTGGAGAGCTGACCCATCCCGTCGTATCGTGCATACAGCCAATACTCAATTAGCATTTATCGATCAATTGGTTTAAGCTAAGTCCTCTGACCTCCAGTATAGGCTGCATTTCCTTTTAGGATCAGAAGAACAGCTGGTTAACCTACCTCCCATAACAGGGCAATAAAATATAGTTCTTATTTTACTTAGTTCTGTAAAAGTCAAGAGAGCTTATTTTCCTAAAAGCTCCTAAGGTAACTAACTGCTCGCTTCATATGAAAGCAACCTATCAATACTGTGTGTGTGTAATGTGTGTGATGTGTGTGAGAGAGACAGCGGCCAGCTCTTACATGCACAATGGAAAAGTCACGCGCTGAGTATAAACCCAGCGGTGGCAGCAAACGGACGTGGCCGGTGGACGGCCTGGCTGCCAAGCACCCGCCTGGCACTTACCTCGATGAAGAAGATGCTGGCTGCTGAGGTCGGGTGGTGATACAAGTAGAGGGTCACGAGGACGGCCGCCGCGACGATGACGACCAGGATGAGGATCCCCACGATGAGGCCAGCGTGGAGGGCCCCCCCTTTCTTCTCGGCCGCGCTGTCATCTGTGGAAGCTGAAAGAACAGCGCCCTGTCAGACACTCGCACGTGCCCTTGGGGTTGAACTGCACCCCACAACCCACGTTTATGTCCCAAGCCCTCATTCCACGGATGTGGCCTGATTAGGAAGGGAGCGATGGCCAGGGGAATTCAATTCACAGTGAGGTCCTGGTGGGGCAGGCTGGGCCCTTACCAGACACGGTGGGGTCCTTGTAAGAGACGGGCTGGGACACAGGCAGGCAGGGGGTGGAGGCCAAGGCCCAGTTACCCCACCAGCTGGGGACGGCCAGGATGGCCACCGCCAGGCACCAGAGGGGCAGGGAACGGGCTCTGCCCCACGGGTCCCAGAGGGAGCCCGGCCCAGCCGACCCCGTGGCCTCACACTTCAGGCCCCCAGGGAACGAAGACCTGGGACCCTCAAGTCTGCATCCTCATTTGGGGAGATAATGGTTCTGAAGCACAACTGGCTCTCCTTGACTTCCTGCAGAACTTTCATTTCCATACCACCAATTTCAGACGTTAGGCACTCTTTATTTGGGCAATGAAATATTCATACTATTAATGATTAAAATTATGTTTATACTGTTTTGATTTCCAACTCGTAAACAGAATCAATAGACTTTATTCCAAAAGTGTACTCTGGAGAGTTTAAAAGTCCAATTAGCTAGACAATAAATTTAACTTTGATTTTCTCATGAAACCACAAAATTTACCCATGGAGGAACGATCGAGTGCTTCCTGAGAGTGCCTCTCTCATTTTTTGGAAATTCTGATTTGAAGAGCAACAGACATTTTTGGTGGGTGACACCAGTCTTCTAAGCAAGTCTGTGCATAAGCCTAAAGGATCACTTTCAAAATCTGTTTTAAACTGAAATGTTCTTTCAAAGCCGAACTGATGGATGCTAAATGACCCTCAAATAGTTTTATCGTGATCCAAAGGGAGCACACAGCACAGGAAAATATTCCACTTTGCCACGGACCAATATCGTTTTCTATAACTTTTACTGAGATGCTTTCCACTGCAATACACATTTTCAGAGAATTAGGAAAGGGTGGAATTAAATTTCTAAAGTAATAGCTACCCCACCCAAAGGCAATCAACCAAGCAAAACTAATCTCTAACATCTCCTCTTGGTCTGAAATTTGATAATTTTTGATGATTACTCAGGCAGTTTGAGGAGAGCTTCCTAAATTATGTGCAGGAGCCAACTGCACCTTAGCACATAATATGACTGGCTTTTTTTAATCACTGGATAATTCATTAAGAGTCATAGGAGTTCTGGAACAGTGGTTTCCTAATTTATTTTATCTCTTTGTTATTTTTACCTTTTAAAAGTTTGCTTCTGTCTATTAAACACCTTCTACTATGCAATGATTTGTTTTATTTTAAATTTTTATTAATTAATAACAAACAACTGGCTGTTAGAATGTGTGGTCAGTATAAGCAAACAGAATCGCAGATAAAGCAAAGAAACATGGCCTCCTAATTCTTTCTATTCATCCTTCACATTGTTTTGTTCTTTGCCTAAAACCCATGGTGGGTATTCAATCACCCTTCTCCAAATCTATTAAAGCTCAACAGCTTACAGGTTTCCCTTGCACAATAGAAACACATTAGTGTGTTTCTACCTAAGAGGTAGACACTGCTATTATTCCCATTTCATGGATGCAAGAACTGAGGCCTAGAGAAATAAGGAATGCACTGAGGGTGCAGCACTCCCGAGAGAGAACTGGGAGTCAAATCCAAGGGGTCTGGCTTCGTGTCTGCGCTCGGAGCCTCCGATCAACCCCAGACTCCTAACACTGAGTTTGAGGCGCTGATATTTCCCCTCATTGCATGTCATGGGTTCTTCTGGCAAAGAATTCTGAAAAGAACTTGGTAAAAAAGGAAAATTCATGTAGAAATGGTTAAGGAAGTAACTTTGTGCCTCTACAAGGGCAGAGAGGCTGGCTGTGTTCCGCTTAGCGGCTGCCATAAAAATGAATTTAATCTGCGTTTGGTAGAAAGGACAGGGAGAGGAAGGAGGGGCAAGAGGGAAGGAAAAATAAGGGCTGCGTATAAGGGTTGCAATTACTTGGATTTGTATTGGAGAATCAAACGAGGCTGCAGTAAACTACTTCATCTGTCTGGGCCTCCGTGACCTTATTTCTACACCAGGAGGACAGAGGGAACTATCTCCTGGGCTCGAGGGGACAAGGATGTACTTAGGAGAATGCCTGGCATATAACAAGTGCTAAATAAATGCCAGCGATTACACTGCTGCTGTTACAGTTGTTATTATTAGTATCAGTGATAGATTGAGGCAAATTAGACTATCTGATTCTTGACACCATATAAACTATTTTTTTGCCCTTAACAATTTGTTACTTTTGAAAATTTGGCCTGGTCCTAAGCATGCTTGTAAAATTGCATCTTCTGGACTTAACTTTTTTTTTTTTGGAGAAAACACTGCAAAACATCCTTTCAAGCACTAAGAGTAGCCTTGAATGTTTCTTCAAATCCTCTGTGCAGTTCCATCCATCCTTCCCTCCATCCATTCCTCCATACATCCCTCTATTCATCCATGCATCCCTCCATCCCTCCCTCCCTCCCTACATCTGTCCATCCAGCCACCACTCCATCCATCCATCCCTCCATCGTTCCCTCCACCATCCCTCTGTCCATTCATGTATCTTCCCATTGATCCATCTCTCCCTTCCTCCATCCCTCTCTCCCTCTGTGCCTCTGTCCATCCATGCATCCCTCCATCTCTCATTCATCCCTCCCCTCCTCCCATCCCTCCATCCATCCATCCATCCATCCATCCATTATCCCTCCCCTCCTCCCCTTCAACCATACATCCATTCATCCATCCCTCCCCTCCTCCCATCCCTCCATCCATCCATTCATCCCTCCTCTCCTCCCATCCATCCATCCATCCCTCCCCTCCTCCCATCCATCCATCCATCCATCCATTCATCCCTCCCCTCCTCCCATCCATCCATCCATCCATCCCTCCCCTCCTCCCATCCATCCATCCATCCATCCCTCCCCTCCTCCCATCCCTCCATCCATCCATTCATCCCTCCTCTCCTCCCATCCATCCATCCATCCCTCCCCTCCTCCCATCCATCCATCCATCCATCCCTCCCCTCCTCCCATCCCTCCATCCATCCATCCATTCATCCCTCCCCTCCTCCCATCCATCCATCCATCCCTCCCCTCCTCCCATCCATCCATCCATCCATCCATTCATCCCTCCCCTCCTCCCATCCATCCATCCATCCATCCATTATCTCTCCCCTCCTCCCCTTCAACCATACATCCATTCATCCATGCATCCTTCCCTCTATCCATCCATGCATCTCTCCATCTCTCCCCTCCATCCGTCCCCTCCTTCCTCCATCCATCCATCCATCCGTCTCCCCCTCCCTCCCCTCCTTCCTCCATCCACCCATCCTTTCTATTTCTTGGCCTTTTGAGTCCACCAGATAGGGAAGGGAATGGCTGCCACCTCCAGAGTGATCCGGAGAACCAGAACCTGTTGAGGAGGCAGCAGGTAACAGGCCGCCTTTCCCAGGAGGAAGAGAGCAAAGAGCTATTAAATAAGAGCCCTTGTGAAAACTAAAATTATCTTTGCCATGCAGGATGCAGGTTCCCAATCTTTGGAGTTCAATATCATAACCAGGTTTGCACCTCAGTGTGATGAACTTCACTCACTCCCTATACTAAGGCACAAATGTTCACTTTCACAATTATTACTTACACTTCCAGCAATGGGTTATTTACATTATCTCCCTTTTACAACTTTCCTTTACAGGGCTGATAGGGATGGAAGCCAGTGTGGTCATGTCTAACACAATTTGTAGAATCTAGTTTGTTGCTAGACAAATAAGCAGTTGATAACATTTTTCAATGATAATGATTTTAATATAATAAAACCTCTCCATGGATTCTCAAAATATTACTAGCAAATAGATGAAATAAAATTTCAGAGACTGATTAGCATGTATATGACTTTATGATGTGTCATAACTAGAGCAAATCAGTTAAGGAGAAACGTAGCAAATTCAATTCCTAAATGTTACAGTGGGATCCTCGTGCCCCACGCAGGGCTGATTTCAAAATGCTTCAGAGTGATCATCTGAGCGGCATGGCCAAAATTGCACACGTATATTTGGAGAACACGTTTTTCGATTTTTATATTATTTAAGCAAAATTTCTGCTACTGCAATGATTCTACAATTAGCCATTTCCTACAAAGTAGAAGCATTTCTCCTTCAGCGGCTTTGCCCCCATGGGCTTTGGGGGCTCGCATCTTAACAGGTATCGTGACAGCGTATAAAAGGTTATTGAGTCTGGAGCCGAAGTTAAGCGCTGCACAGATGTGCTCTGTCTTTAAACCCTTTCACCATTTGGTGTTCAGTGTCCTATCATACTTGATCGATGGCGTAGGTTTCCCACCCCCTTGGGTACCTGACGACAAGGTAGCAGACCCTCCACGCTAAAGCTCAACCGCCACGAGAAATTTAAAAAGTGTAAGCAAGTGGAAGTGGTAGTCATTTCCATAATTGAAATTTACTTCATTCACCTCCAGGTCAGACTGCTCAAATAAACTGATTTCACTCCCTCGACAAAGTCAATAAGCAAAGACGTTGTCTTTGGAAACAGCCATTCTGTGGCTTGCCTGAGTGTTCCTCCAACTTGGCAGACACGAGTGGGTCAGAGGCCACCCCGAGCCTGTTTAAGGCAAGAGCTTCTTATTAAGCTGGTCAGAGCCTACGGGGAGATGGGGGAATATTCAGAGAAGACGAGCAGGGATCCAGGCTTGAGGCTCAAGCTCTTACTCGTAGAAATCCTTATGCTCTTTCAATTGTGTTCCAAAATGGACCCAACCCAAACAGCTCTTCTTCTCCCCTTAATATCACACATAGGAGAATTCAGATCTGCAGTATTTACAGTCTTCCAACATGTATTAAAACAAGGGGAATTAATGATGAATAGAAAGGAGATACCGTACAATGGAGCCCCAAAGTCAAAAAGGGATATATAATATATAATATATGATACAAATACATATTAAAAGCCTATAAAACAGAGGTCTTTGCCTACTCTCAGATTTTAAAACTTTACTGAAGCACAGAAAAATTGACAGTATCAAAGATAATGTACTCTCCTCTGATTGTCTGCGTGGCCTGGGTAGCGTTCTTGGATTTTCAGTACTTTATAAAGTGCAGATCAATACTAGACACCAAGAAGTCTGTGAGAATCATCAACTCGATCCAGGCAATCTGTTATTTTTGGATAAATTTTAGCTACCATGGCAGCAAAAATATTAGAAAATATTCAAGATTTCAGGTAAAGATATTTTGTTCACTGCACTTCAAGGGAAGGTGAAGATGAAAATACTGATAGGAGAAAAAGATTGCAGAGGCTTTCACATGTTTCTTCAAAGTGTAGCATTTAATTTAAAGCTCTATGTCTCCTTGCTCTTTCTATGACTAATTATTTTCCAGGATTTATATGCATGTGGCATTGATATTCTGTATTTAGAAGTATAATTCACCAGTATGTTAAAAAAGATTTTAATACATTGCTAAAATGATCTGTACCCACTATTAAATCTTGCCAATAATTAAAATCCAGACCACAAGTAAAGTAAAACTAAAATAGGAGTATTTCTCAACAGAATTTTATGCATTTTAGAACTAACTTTTCTCTTGGCTTTAAAATGAAATACTACAGCCCATAAATTCCATTATGTATTAATATCTTTTGGGGGACAGAGAAGCTGATGGATTGGACAAAGCCTTGCACAAATGTGCTCAAAATTCATAAATCTTATGCAGAAGATGCCAAAATGTTCCTTCTTAAAGCTTCAGGATGAATTTAAGCTATAAATACTAAAAATGTTAGTGTTTCACTGTTGGATTAAAAACAAACAGAGCGTTTTCCCTGTGGAATATCATCTAGCCCACTTATAAACGAAAGCATGTAACAGAAGAAAATCAAGTGGTAAAAATTTTAACTAAATTGGCTTTCCCTTGGAAGTTTTCCTTGGAACTGATTTCATTTCATAGCTCATGTTTTTCTCCTCTTAGCTCTGCCTTTTTACACACATGCTCATGGCCCTGACCTCATTCAGCATTTCTCCCGGTGCTTTGTGTATTTTCTTTCTTTCTTTTTTGTTTTTTTTTTTTTTAAATAATTCTCTTGGTTCTTTCCTTTTCTCTGTCACAGTGTTACTATTTTTCGCATGCATACCAGCCTGTCCATGTCCTTCAGGCATTAGGGGCAACTTGCAACTGTTTTACAAGATGTACCTCATCCGCCATTTTTATCACTTGAGAACAAATCCGCAGTTCACAGCATGCATCCCTGTAGGAGGGATGCAGGTAAGCACTGCTAGAAGATATTAAAACAGTGTGCAGAACCAGGCTCTGTGCATTTTGGATGGCAGGGGTCAAGTCTGGCAGGTCCAGTGGCCCAGCTTCTCTTCTGCAGCCTGTGCTACTACCAGGCCCACTCTGAATTTCTTTTCAAGGAGACGTATAAAACGCTCCGGGCAGAAAGGGCTTAGGTTATGGCAATCCTTTTTAACAGCAACCCTCCACCCTTTACCTTGGAAAAATGAAGCTAAATAAAATGTCTGTGAACTCATATTAAAAAACACTTGATTCCATCAAAACAAGGAGTTATGGATAAGATCCCCTCCCCTGCTCCGAGCCCCTTCATGTAATTGGCGCTTTACTGCATGTGCATACATTTGCACCTAAAAGAAAAGATTTATGGTGTTTATAGCTACAATAAGAACAAAAACAAATCTTTGGAATAAACCATTATCATTTTTCATTTCTAATGCCTACGATATGATTTCAGGACATTTTCCACCATGGAGATCTTTATAAAACCTAACTTTGAAACTTTCCCTAACGTACTTTCTACACCCAATTGTCATTTTTCTCTACTTTAAGAATACATTAAAAGAAAAAAGTTTTGGTAAAATAAAATGTGTCTCTACTTGTACAAAATAATTCACATGAAAAAGTCATCTTAGCAACTAAATTTTCCAGCTAAATATTAAACTAAAAGGGTTTCACGGAATGCAACGGCTTCTCTTAATTTCATGCCAAGTCCTTGCCTGGTTAAGAAATTAGGGTTTTCAACTACAGTAAAAGTTGAGCAGCGTTCTCCTACTGAGCTTATTCTCGGTGGCTGAGGAACACCGAAAAGAAAGGGGCGCGCAGAGCAGAGGGCCCTTCCCGCCAGTCCGTCCAGTCCACTGCAGGGCGAGGTTACGCTCAATCTGAGCGGTCCTTTCCGTGATGATCTCAAAGTGGTTGCAGCCCTCGCAAGCCCACCGCATCTCTGAGCACGAGGTGAGCCGGTGTGAGCCGGGGGAGGCGCCCTGGAGCCGCCCCTCACCTGCAGGACCTGAGGGACACGCCTCGCACCGGGGCACAGTCCCAACAGCTGTGGGCACGATGGGTGCAGGGCCCGGCCTCCCCGATGGCGCTGCTGTGCACGACGTGGGGACGGGTCACCTTCTATCCATCTCTACTCCTCACTACAGCGGCTCTACTATGTGATTAGTAAGTCCACTGCCAATACTAATCGCCATTCTATCGATCACTGTCCTTCACGACACTGGTTTTATTACTGCAGTCACCAATATTGTAACTGATAAGAATTGTCATTCTGTTGATTCTGATCCATGGTCCCCGAGTTGTGCCTGCACAATCAGGCTCGTAACACCCTCCTGTGTGTGTGTGGGGATGGGCTGCATGCCCCCCATGGCGCTGACCCAGAGGGGAATGATTCATCCAGCGGGGCCAGGCATGGAGCCCACGGAACCCCTATGGCCAAGCCCTGGGAAACCCAGGCCAAGGGCCGCCCAGCTGCAGACCCAGCCGTGGCCGCATGAGCGGCAGACCCTGCAGCCACAACCTAGAAAATGCCAGCCCAGCTCCTGAGGGTCAGTGGACCATCCAAGCAAAGTCAACCTCCTGGTGGTCATCTGTAAGCAGCTTCTACTCAAAAATGCAAAATATTAAACCAATCTCATGTTTGTTGACACCTGGGTTTATACTCAAAACCAGTGAAGACCTCCCGGCTCCCTAGGAAAGTGTGAATGAATTTGGTTTTGGAGACACTGACTTGGCCTGTGTGTGTGTCTCGGGATTGGAAACTTAGTCCTGGACACTGCTGACCACAGAAGCCTTTTGTTATTTGTTGTGATTTATGTACACACCAGGGCTGTAGCTTCAGTGCTGGAAAATACAGCTCAGATGAGGCCTCTGATGGGGCAGAATGCGCTGGGCTGCTGGGGAAGGCTCCTATGAAACCGTGCCTACCCCTGCCTCCGCCTGCCCAGGGTGAAATGGGAGAGGTGTGGCTGCCCACGGGGCGCACCCCCGTTCCCATGTGGCCATCCCCATGACAGCAGCCTGGTAGAAAGGCCGCGCTGGGCAGGTGCAGAGAGCTGCCACAGGGTTTGCTTTCGTCTCAGAGTGCGGGGGATGGGATCAGGGTTGCCAAGGGGCTCGGGGTGACTGCAGAACGCCATGGTTTGGCGAGGCAGGTGCTGCCAGTGCCGGGCTGTTGGCACCAGTGGGCAGAGAGGGGCCGGTGGGGTGTGGGCTGCACCCAGCTCCTGCTCGGATGGCAGAGAGCCCAGACAGGTGACACATCCCGTGCTGCCCCTTCAGGTGCAAAATGCGATTATAACAGCACTTTCCTCGTAGGATGAGGGGCACTTATATGTTCAGCTCTTAGGAGAGGGCTTGGCGGAGAGTAACAGCCCAATAATTGGCCCTTTTATTAACAACAGCAGTGTCCCAAGAAGAAGTTAAAGCTAAACATGAATCAAATAACCAGAAGTGTTAAACTTTATGCTCAGTAGTTGGAGAAGCTGGTTTCCTAAGGATAAGCCTTTTTGCTTTAGTTGAGAATTTCAAGAAGCTTGGAAGACGTTACTCAAGAGGAATTTTTTATAAAACACATCTAGGTTATGAGAAGCCCATCAGAATCACTCTCCTTTCTGTTTTTACTGAAGTAAAAATTCCTTCACTGCAATGCCCAGATCTCAGGTATACTCTTCGACAGATTTGATAACTGAAATTACCCCAGCAACTATCTCCCGAATCACAGTACGGAACAATTCCATGCCCCCAAAGTTTCCTCCTTCCCCTCCCAGTCAACCCTTGTCCACGCCATCCCGGGGACAGCCACTGTGCTAGTTTCTGTTGCTGCCGATTAGTTTACCCCTTACCCGAATTTCATGTCTATTGAACCACAGTATGTACACTCTATCGTGTCCGGCTTCTTTTGCTTAATATGATGTTTTTAAGATTTATTTGCATGTATCAGGAGCTGATTTTTTTTCCTGCTGAACAGCAGCCCATTGTAGGAATAGACTCAATTTGTTTATTTATTCTTCTGCCAGTGAACATCTGGAGTTCCAGTTATCGGCAACTGTGAACACAGCTTCTATGAATGTGTATACAGGTTTTGCGCATATGTATTCTCTTGGATTGATAAACAGATGCAGAATTTCTGGCTCAAGAGGCAGATCTATATGTTTAACTTCATAAAAATGAGTCAAACAGTTTTCCAAAGTGCTTGTACCACATACCACTTCAACCAGCAGTGTCCCGGGATTCAACGTCAGTGTTTCAGTCTTTTTAATTTTACCACTCTTGGGTGTGAAACAGTATTTCATTGAACTTTTGGTTGTCTTTCTTTTGATTATTAATTTGCAAGAGAACTTTCCATTTTCTGGTTACATGTCTTTTGTAATATGTACTGAAATATTTTCTCTGGTATGTGACCTGCCTTATGGTTTTTGATGAGCAGACGTTTTTAATTTTGATGAAGTCTAATTTATCAGTTTTTTGACCAGTCTTCCTAGAGGCTCTTGGGGATTGAATTTGTCTCCCACAAAGTCCTGCTGGAGTCTTGATCTGCACTGCTGTGGGGATGACCCCATTCGTATATCGGACGTTTGAGAATGTTGTTATTCTTTAAGGTGTGGACTCGTTGGTGAATAATCTCTTGAGACGTCCTACTCGGATGAGGCCAAACTGAATCAGGGTGGGCTTTACTCCACATGAACGGAGGCCTTTCAAGGCAGGGAGCGTGCAGACACGGTCATCCGGGGGGAGCCACAGGAGGAGACCCCAGAGACAGAAGGCCATGGGGCGGGGTCACAGACGCCAGCCAAGGAACCCAAGGATGGCGGGAGTCAGCTCCAGAGCATCACAGACCCCAAGAGCAAGCTTGGCCCGTCGAGACCTTGACATGGACTTCTAGCCTCCAAAACTGAAAGACAATAAATTCTTACTTTTTAAGCCACCCCTCGTGTGGTATTTGTCACAATAGCCCTGGGAAGCTAAGCCGGGAGGTTATTAAATGTATTGAGCTTTTCAAAGAACCAACTTTTGAGTGTGATAACATTCTCTACTGTTTGTTCATTTTCCACTTCATCTTTTTCTACTCATCCTTATTATTCCTTCTTTCTACTTAATTTTGGATTAATTTCTTAAATTGGAGGCTTGATTCATTCATTTTAAGCCTTTCTTTCTAAAATAAGCATTTAGAATTATAAATTTCCTCTTAAATATTTTTGGCAGCTTCCCATGAATTTTGATATGCTGCATCTATCATTACTCAGTCGGAACATTTTCTAATTTTCCTCATGATTTCTTCTTTGATTCATATATTATTTAGAAGTACTGTTTACTTTTCACATATTTGGAGATTTTCTAGATATCTTATTGTTCCCATTTGTCATTTGATTCTTTTGTAGTCAGAAACCATAGTTATAAGACTTCAATCTTTTGACATTTAAGAACCTTTTTATGACTCAGTATATGGTCTACCTTGGTGACAATTTCCTGTATACTTGAAAAAAATATATGTATATATTCTATAATTGTTGGGTATTGTTGTAGAAATATCAATCAGGTCAAAGTGGCTGATAATAGACAAGTCAACATTCTTCTTATTTTTTTTCTATTTTTGTCCAATTTTATTATGATTCTAATGCCTTCCTGATGAACAGATCCTTTCAGCATTTTCAAAATGTCCTCTTTACCTCTTTGTTCATGCTCTTTGTCTTGAAGTTTACTTTGATATTTATACAACCAGTCCAGCTTTCTGTTGGTTATGTTTGCGTGCTATGTATTTTTCTGTGGTTTTACTGTGAAACATTTTATATCTTCATGTCTTTATTTTTCATGTACATCTCTTATATACAGCCTAGAGTTGGATCTTTTTAAATTCAGTCTGATAATCTCTCCTTTTATTCTATTTACATTTAATATTATTCTTAGTCTGGTTGGATTTGGTCTGCCATTTGCTGTTTGTTTTCTTTGTGCTCAATCTCTTATTTGGCCCTTTGTTCCTGCTTTCCTACCTTCTTTGGGGTTAATCAAATATTCTTAGTATTCCATTAAAATTCCCCCAGCGGATTTTCCTTGCCACGTTTTTGTATTTTTTAGTTAGCGGTTACTGAGCATAATGCTAGTATGTGTTAAAATAACTTATGATTGAAATTTTGTACAAGTTGCTAATTAATTATTGTAACTGAAATATAACATTTGGCCACAGTAGCTTACAGCTCTCCTATGAATTAGTGTGAAATAATGAACTCTTGTCCTTACAAATCAGTATACTTTAAGAATCTTGCAGGGAATTATTTGAGCACTGCAGAATAAAACAAAGGAAAAAATTAGCTGTAATGGAACAGCAAACCATTGAAAATCTAGCTGTTGAAAAAGATTAAATTTACCATCTAATGGATTCAACTACTCTCTTTAAAGCGTCATACCTTTTTAAAAATAGCACATCTTTTCTGCCCATCAACGTTTCATCCTTTTTGGTTTAGAGGAGAGTAGCATAGGCAATATGCATCGGCGATTTAAGCCCATGAGGACAGAGCGTAGTGTGGCTCTCAGTCTGCAGGACGGTCACCAGCCTCAGCAGACTCCAAACACACCCTGCATGCTGCACACATCAGGAGGCCCCCTTCCCCAACCCCCCGAAACGTTTCATGGTTTCTCTCAACTCCCAGACACCATATGCCCACTGACTGCTCCTGGCTCACCCTCTCCTTTGTACTTTGCTTCCTACTTTCCTGAGAAAGTAGCTCAGAGGCAGCTCCCTCCTCGCTCCGCACCACCTCCCTCCTGCACCCATGCTGAGGACAGAGTGTAGTGTCCTCATCCGGGGGTCCCTCACTTCAGGTTCCTTCTCTTGACACCTACAACACATAAATAGGCTCCTAAATTTAAACACCGACAACAGCCTGCTCTCCTCATCTTTTCTTCAGGCTCCTGTCCTGGTGGACTCTGATTTCCTTTTGGTCCAAGACTTCCCTAACTCTGCCTGGGATCGGGCAACCGGGACTCTCTCTCTGAAGGAGACACTCATCCGCGTAGTTTCCCATCAGAAAGTCACTTTTCTGTTCTGATTTTTCTTGCCCTGCCTGCAGCATAGACACTGGCCACTACTTTCTCCTCTAAATGTTCTTCTCCTCTGGCTTCTGTGATTACAGAGTCTTCTCGCTTCTTCTCTGAGTCTCTTTTCAATCTTCTTCATAAAACCTCAAATATTGTGTTTCCCCATTCTCCATTCTTTCCATTTTTAAATCATTCCTTCATGACATCATTTACCTCACACCTCTCAAAAAGTAGATGCAGAAAGAAATCAGGAATTACTGAGCCCTTGATGGTCTTTGTGGTCTGTGGATGAAAGGCTCCGGCATCCTCTGGGGGCTCATCAGAAATGCAAAGCTGTGGGGACCCCTCAGAGCTTCTACCTCAGAAGGCATAGTTGATCGAGTCTCCCTTTGATTCTGATGGACTTGGGTATTCATGAAGCATTGCATCAAACCACTCATTCTCAACTTAACTTTCTACTGGAATTATCTGGGGGGTTTAAAAAAGTATTGATGCCTGGGTCCCCCTCTCATCAATTCAGATTTAACTGGTAGAACAGTGGGGATACCAGGGTTACTATCAACTGTGGTAATGAAATTAGGCTGGAATGGGTGATTCCAATGTGCAGACATGGTTGAGAACCATAACTATGGGCAAAATTTGAGGAAAGTCTTAATTCTAGGGAAAATTTTTTAAAAAATAAAGGATAAGAAAATTTTGCTATTTTAGTACATTAATACTTAGAATGCAGTCAGTGCTACCAAGAAAAACAGCCAAACAGAAGATAAAACTAAATGCCAAGGTACTTTTCAGCTTTAGAAATGAAAGAGATAGATATTCGATAGCCTGTCAAAAGGAAATAACAGTTTCTCTTTGCTTATAAGACTATGATCTACACACAAGAAGAGGATGGAAAAAATAGCAAGGGAAGGTAGGGAAAAAAGTACTGAAAGCTGTGTTACTTTGATGATTTATGCATGAAAGGCCACAAATCATTTGACAATGATAAAGGAAACACTAGACCCCTGATCTATCACTAGAGACTCAGTAATAAAAACATAACCTTAGAAGGTATTCCACTAGAAAAATCAGAATAAGGTTCTCACATTTTATCTTTGGATGAAAAGTACAGCATGTACAGAAATAGGAAACTCTGAGCATAGAAGAACTAGAATTTAAACCAGCCATCCTGTAGGAGTGCACTCAAAGTGTGTCTGTAATAGCTCTTTGAAGTCAATCATTTTGCAGATTTGTACTTATGAATTACCGTTGGCAATTTCAGCATCTCCATGGGGCAGACGTCACCTTCTGACTTGAGAACTGGCCTTACAGGGTCTGGGTTTAGTAAAAATCCGCATCAGGAAGAAGATATGACGAGCACAGTACCAACTGCCCAGGACATCTCGCTGGTACGAAGGGGTGACACTTCCAGCAGTCTTAGTAGTTAAGGACTGATATTAAAATATTTTTGAGAAGGAGCTTGACTGTATCAAAGGGAAGAACCTCTTAAGGAACTGGAAGAAAATGCAGATTTGGTGCTTTTTCAATCAACAAATTCTAAAGTAACGAAATTGAATCACAGAACTTTAGAGACTGAAGTAATTTTAACACCTGCAGTGTGGAGAAGTGACACAATTCCATTCTGCTAAATTGAGTGGGATCTCTTTGACTTTATGCCTCAATTAAAAGACTCTGCTATCGATTTGACCTGCAGACCTCCTCCCACTCTGAATCCTAAGACAATCACATTTCCCTGTAGGTGGAGGGTCACGTGGAAACACCCTAATCAGATGCCAAAGAAGGTACTTACTATCTACACGTGTCAAAATATATAACTACAGAAATGTAGCTCTTCCAATCTAGGCATGAAAACTCAAAGAAGATGTGGTATCACACGCATGTAACTATTATCCACAGAAATATACATATGCACAAATATATGCTCATAGGTCCTGGTTACTGGTGAATTAACTCTGAGTTTCTAGAGAAACCAAGAAGACCACAAGAACTTTAAATTAGCTTTTGAACATAAACCCACAGAGCAGCCCTGTGGAGTGAGGGCCTATGCCAACGGTTCTGACAGGAGAGTCAGTGCACAGAAAGGATGACAGAGAGACTACTGCTTAATTCCAGGGGAAAAGGAAATCATTTTCAATCCCTTGTAATATCAGTTCTTATAGAAAAAGTCAGTTTTTATAGAAGAGGAAAGAAGATAGCAGGTGTAAGTAAAATAGCTGATGTTGGCATTTACCCTGTGAAATTCGACCGAAGGGAACCTACACCGGGAGCTGCAATTATGAGAAGATGCTAAGGCTTCCACTCGGCACCAAGTCCAAATGGACTCCTGTATGGCTCTGCCACACACCAGCAGGGACCCGGCCTTTCTGTCCCCACGCCCGGCTACAAAATAAAAATGAATGCTAGAACCAACTCACAAGGTGAAGGGAGTAAATGCATGCACGGCACTTAGAGCAGTACCTGGGGCATAGGAAGGCCTCAACCAACGTCACTACTGCAACTTCTCCTCCTCCTCCTCTTCCTCCCCCTCCTCTCACTCCTCCTCCTCCTCCTCCTCCTGCTCCTTTCTCTCCTCCTCCTCCTCCTCCTGCTCCTCCTCCTCCTCTCCCTCCTCCTCCTCCTGCTCCTCCTCCTTCCAGTTCATCTTCTGCTGCTTTTTCTTTGTTATCTCCTCCTTATCTCCCTACCCCACCCCTCCTCCTTCTTATGTTTTCCACAAAAATAAGGGACTGGCATGCTATTGATTAGAATTACACATTACTTTTAACTTCCTATTATAACATGCGACCAGCCATGTTTCAGCTGGAGATCAAACGCGGTTATATTGGGTCTCCTGAGTTTTTGTGTTCAGCCATTTGCAGCGGCCAGCCAAGCTACACCTCACTAAGCCGGCACTGATTAGGTAACATTAACTTTGATTCGAGGTTTTGTGTGTGTTCTTTTCTCCAAATTATTTAGAAAGATTAGACTTTCCACTCAACCCTAAAGGCTCGTAAAACTGCCCCAAACAACCAGCCTGAAACTTTAGAAGGCTCTGCCTACATCTAGTCTAAATGTATCACAAAACACAATGCACAACTGAAGGTTCTTTAAGGGATTCTGAGCAGACGGTAACTCAGTGTGGGCCCTGTGAATGCAAAACCCCATTGTGTGACTCCGCTTTCCAGCTGCTCAGAAGGGTTTCATGCTTTCATATCAAAGAGAAGGAAAATCTCCTGGAAAGTCAATGTGTCATCAAGTCAGCTCTGGATTCCACTAAGAAAATCAGCTACTTTTGCCCAAGAAAGCATCCCAGAAACACTCAAGGAAATCCAGTAGCCGAAGGAGATGCACGCCAAGGCCGAGTCTTTGGTTTCTAGCTACGTGTTGATGGCTTTGAAAAACATCTCCCTCTTTTCCACACTAGTAACGAATTCCAGATTAAAATGTTTTTAAGAACTGCCAGTTAAATCAAGAAAATCAATCAAAAAATAAAATGTGCTAAATTTCTTTGTGACAATACACAGCATTTTACAAAATATTATTAGCTTCCATCTCTCAAAAAAATCATTCTCGGGAAATGTTAGCAAGCATTTAAATTAGGTAGACTGTTAAACTTTTTTATTATTGCCTCAATCTTGCAAAAACGTTAAGCTGAAGAGGGAGGACGACTCTGAATTTTGTTTTCAATATGCCTCATTAAATATTGTAGTAGAGCTCCAATTGGCAATTCTTCCTGCACCCCATATTCCATAAAATAAAAAGCTGTGGTAACAGGCTGTTTTTAGGAAGGTGCTGTAAAAAGTAACATGATTTCAACTTAAGTACTTTTTAAAGACACATTTATCTTAATACGGTTCATATTGGACTGTTCAAAACGCACAAACCTAGAAACACGAGCTCCAGTGTACAGACAGAGCTGAAGTCTTCTTGTGATATTCTGGAATTCTGATGGATGCCTGCTGCCTACCAGTTATATAAATATCATCTGAAATTCCAACTGCAGACTTGTCAAAAAAATTATAGCAATCCCATGTTTAAACCTTGGGACTCACCCATCTTGATTTCTCAGCATCAGAAGGTAGTTCTAATGCACTGCTTTAAGGGAATCGTCAATGTTTTATGATCTCTTGCTGCACTAGAGAAAAGTAAAGATTTTCCTTGGCATAACTGGTACTATTCTAGAAAACTATTCCCAAAGGGCATCCTACAGCACACTAGGCTCATGAGATGCTTCTTCTCAAAGCTTATACCGCCAAATATGGAGAAATTCAGGGTACCCAGTCCTCAGCACCAGGGTGAGAATTTTTAGGATGCATGTGAGCTGAAGGGGGGAATTTGTCTACACACCGTTCACTCCTTTCACCCATAGCCTACAACTGTGCCTTGCAATTAGTAGGCATTTGGCAGGAAGGCGGGAAAGCTGGGAGGGAGGGAGAAAGGGAGGGAGGGAGAAAGGGAGGGAGGGAAGGGAAGAAGGCAGGCTTTCAACTGTTCTTCGGCAAAAAGTCCTCTTTGATTTTCTTGAACCCAAAATATCTGATGACACCTCTTTGATGACAAGAATCCTTTGAGTTTTCTGTTAGCAGTTTGGGATACTTTAGGGATACAATGAAAGTGTGGAGACTAATATAGCAAATGCACACATAATCAGCCCTCCAGCATGCAGCAAATACAATGGGAGCCTCTTGGGGCCCGTTCCCCATTCCATTCTCCACGTACCCCAGCCCCTCCCCCAAATGAGGTGGCCCCACATCAGGGATCTGCTCTCCCCAAAGTCTCACCAGTCCACTCTGGGGACCCCTGCCAGGGGATGGCTGAGGTCCCGTCAAGCTCTAAGATTTTAACTTACTTCTACCTTCTCTGTGGCTTGCAAATGAGCACCCCTAAAGCTATCCATTTTCTCCAATTGTACAATAACCAGTAAGAAATGAATGAAATAAAACTCCCCATACAGAAGCAAGGCAGTGGGCAATTGATGTAATGATGATATTTAGAGAAAGGCTAAGCAGCTTCTCTCTTAAATGGACTGATAGAAGCCTAAGACATAACTTTATATGTTATATATATATTTTAGATTTTTTTCTCAAATATTTTAGGTACCATTATCAACATTTCTAAACTGTCTTAAAATTTTTCAATATGCTACTAACTAGACATTCTGTTCTTTTGAGTATTTAATTTTTGTGCTCTGTTTCATAAAACAGATAAGGAGGTCTAGTACAATATATCCCCACGCTTACTGCTATATTTCTTCAATTTATATATAAAGGATGTTGAACAAGCCATCAGCCACACACACAGCACAAGGATGAGCACAACAAATGACAGCAAGACGTGGATGGATTTTCTACTTTGGTAATTGTTGACAAGCACAAAGATGAGGATTTCTTTCCATTATTGACACCATTGAATTCTCCTTTTCAAGCCAACCCACTAAGTCCCTCCCCTATCAGTACCAACGGAATAAAATGAGAACCCACACTTTATATCTGGAAGCCCCTAAGTCCCTTCTCGTATTTAAACAAATGAAATGGATTAGTATCTGAAATGGTTTATAAAAGGAAAGTGTGAATTCCTACCTCCATTATCTTTTAGATGTAGTGCTATCTTGGTATCATCTGGAAGAGAAATTTAAAGTTAGTATAACAGGAAAAATTGTTGAATTTGAATAGATCTCATGACCAATAATTTTCTGCTGTCTTAACTGTAACATGACTCAGTTCCAATATTTTATTGAACTCATTTCTAGTACATGAGAGCAAGTCCTGGCCTTACAGGATGTAGTACTAAAACTCACCACCGTGATTTTAAGACCAAGGGTTTCATAAAATATTGCAAGATTGCTAAGATCTCTGAGAAAAGCAAGCAGTTATAATTTTAACTTATGGCCTTATTTAGTCATTTTTAAAACCAAGAAATTTCCAAATTAATTGGAGTAGTAAAAATCTCTCATTATTTACAACTTTAACTTCAAAAGTTAGATTCTTACATTCAATGCTAACAAACAAAACCAGAACCATCTACGAAAAGATCTTGTCTTTCCCAGACAAAATGTAAGATACACTGTTTTTTTTATTTCAGTAGCTACCATTCATTCTGAAGAGTAGGACTGAAATTGCAGAAATATTTTCAAAATCATTAATATGATAATCCTTAATAATTTGGATTAAAGTATAATACTGCTTTCAAAAGCAATGAAATGCATTTGGCAGCTGCCCACCGACTCATTTTATTTCAGTTAACTTTTAATGCCCAAGTTATTTCAATTCAAAGCAAAAGTTCCAAATTCAAGTTAATTTCTTATTCGAATGAGAGCAAGGTGCATGACCACAAACAGAAAGGCAATTTCTCCCCTGAAGTCAAGGAGCCTCAAAGAGCAAACGCTGGCTGCTGTCACACCTCCCCCTCCCCGTGCCCTCAGGTTCTCTAGTGTTTTTCCTTCCCTGTCAGAGGAAATATTTTTCAAGGGCCGTTTCTGACATACACAGTGCCTGTTGGAAGGTTTGGGCCAAGATGCTTTCTTTACTGGATTCTGGGCATTCGAATTGTGTGGTACTGTATTGATATTGAGGGTAATCTTAATGATATGGGAATGCTCAAGAATGACTATGGTTCATTAATTTTCTTGTGGTATGGTAGCATATTGGAAGTTATGAAGTTATTTCAGGATATTTGTTTTTCCTATTCTTTTGTTTTGTTTGAAAATTTTTTTTGATAAAGTTAATTAAAAAAAAAGAATTGTACAGGACTAGAAATATTTCTTGCTCAGAATCCAAAATCATGGGCCTTTTCCATGCATTCCGCCTTTCTCTCTGGTGACTGAAATGTCGAGTTCGTTTATGACTGAATGTAGCAACCTCAAGAGAAGGCTGCACGTGTGTTCCAGGGGGGCAACCTGCCAGAACCAATCTCGAAAGCCGAGTCTTGAAAAGGCTCAGTGCAAGGAAAGAAACCTAGCCTTAATTCCATGAAAATTCTGTCTTTTGCCTTTAAGAAATCCCTTAGAAATTCAGTTAACCAGAGAACGAGTATCCCTCTAGAGAGCTACTCTGGTGCATGTCAGCTCAGTCATTTTCCCACCAAGGAAGAGGCAAACCCGTGTCCGGCCACCTTCGGTGGGCAGGCTGGTGGGCAGCGGGGACGTGGATGCGCGCCGCGTGGTGGTGAGGACGCTGAGCTGTGTGCTTGTCGTCCGGACCGTCGTGGAGGTTTGCGACGTGCCCACTGGCTCCGTGTCCTCACACATCTTCTCCTTTGACTAGCACGAGGCACAGAAAGGAAAATAGTTTAGGGCTAATCATACATATATATATATTTTAAAAAATTATACCAAAGATGTTGGGCTATAAAGCAGAGAAGGCTCTCAAGGTGAGGAATACGTTATTTTTGTACAGGAGTGTATTTATAGTGTTTACCAATTTACAAAGTCTATTAAAATAGGCAAGAGAAAAAAATTGAATGTGTCAAAGTATTTCCACCTTTAGATATTTGGATTTCATCATTTTCTGCTGTTAACCTTTTCAATTACTGTTTATTTTGCCCTAAAATTTATACAGGTGTATTTATAAAAGATGTGACGTCAAAAGGGGAAAAGTTCATTCTCAAATAAAAGTATGTGCATATGGATAAGGTTTAAAGCATGTGTAAGTATGTGAAGAAAAACCACATTCTTATTGTATTAAACTGATAGTGCTAAGTCCTAAATTTTGGTAAGTGCTCCACGCTATCTTATTGTTTTAATATAATCAACCACAGGTGAACAGTGCAGTTAGTTTAAAATTATCTTTTCTTATAAAGACTATTCAAAATCCCAGAGGCAAAGGACTGAACCTTGTCCACGCTCCCACTTAGTCCTTCTGCCCCCATGGAGCCATCCTGAGGACACTAGAGACGGGGTATAGCATATTTTTCATTTAAAGCCACAAAAACAAATCCTAATTTTTAGTAGCAATCTCCCAGACTGAAACTTTTTCAGCAGTTTGTGTCCCATCCCAGTTCTCTGTGCTTGAATGACACCTGTCTCTCTGCCAGGCTTTGAGTAGAAAAGGACTATTCCACACAATTTTGGAATTCATCCTACATTTGAAAATGACTGTTAAGTATCTTTCTCACACTTCTCTCGTCACTAGTGACATACAATGCACCTTTTTGCTTTCACGAGGAATTCCTGAAGCAGCTTCTTTTTATTAGTCGGACGGGATGCAAGTTTATCGCTATTCCCAATCCCGACATCTCGAGGACCCGCTGAATCACCAAAAAATGGGGCCCTGCATCTTCTCAGCTCAATGATCTAACAATCCCCCATCGCTGGCTGCACTTCAGTCTTCACTCCCATACCCTGACCTCATCTCCAGAGGGAAGTGCTTTGGCTCTGAAATCATAAACTCAGCCATCCTATTTTCAGTCTATCCATGTACTTGTTCAGTCATGTTATTCTTTGGCTGTATTAGAGAGCTGAAGTACAAAGATTTTCTTCCATTGGTCTCCTGCTTTTTTTCCCCATCATTTCATCTTTACTTTCAATATCCTCATGCATATTGCCCTGTCTTGTTTTTTCCTCCTACAATATCTTTTTCAGAAGAGTCCCAATCCTGAATACAAGAAAGATCTGTCTCTTCCATGCCTGCTCCCAGGCCAGCCACAATTGGTGAAAAACCATGCAGCGCTCCCCCCGACGCTCTCCACATCCATCCCCTGCATCTCCAGCTGGACCTTCCGCGCCACCTGGCAAGCTCGTTGGCTCCTCAGCTTCCCGTCATCGCCGGCAGCTTTTCCATCCCCCTCCACTCTACTCAAAACTTCAACGCCATAAACCTTCTTCCTGTTCTCATATCATGGCCTCACCTTTTATTTCCTCCATAGAAAGGAAGTTGCTGGCAAGAATTCTCTAAATTTCTTCCTGATCACTTGAATCTATACCTACCCCATCCTCCTTCCCTTCTAAAATGAAGGGCGAGCTGTCTGCCCAATGGTACAGCTCTTCTCTCAGTCTGTATCCCCCCAGCCTCACCCCATCTCCCCAGGAATTCTGAACGTTCTTGTTTGACCGTACCCTTTCTCCTCCACACTTTCCAGCTGTAACCCTGAGGCCCAGTGGCCATCGGTGCTTAAAGACGCCCCAGCGTCTCCCGTCTTACTCTGGAGTCACAGTGCTCCCTGCCCCGTCGTGCGTCCTGACGGGCCCTCCTCTGCCTCCTGGTCTCGGCTGTTCTCCCGGGAGTGTGGACTGCCTGGGGCTCGGACTCCCGCTCCCAGCCCCCCTCACCACCCCTGGCTCTCCCCTCCCCAGCTGAATTCTAGTGCCCCGCACCATCGCCTCTGAGGCTCTCCTGAGCACGAGGTCTTCACGAGAAACCACTGACACCGTCCCGCAGTGGGCACAGCCGGCACCGTCCTGCCCTGGTTTCTGGGGCACACACTCTGGTCACTTTTCTGATACTTCCTTACAAAAGGCCTGTGCCAGTTTGAATGTATTATGTCCCCCAGAAAAAGCCATATTCTTTGATGCAATCTTGTGGGGCAGACAGAATAGTGGGGATTAAGTTGGAATGTTTGGATTAGGTTGTTTGCATGGAGATGTGCCCCACCCAGCTGTGGGTGGTGACTCTGGTGGGATACTCCCATGGAGGTGTGGCCCCACCCATTCGGGGTGGGCCTTGATCAGCGGAGCCATATAAATGTGCTGACTCAAAGAGACTGAATAGAGTGCAGCTGTGAGTGACGTTTTTAAGAGGAGCAAGCTTGCTAGAGAGGAACATCCCAGGAGAAAGCCATTTTGAAACCAGAACTTTGGAGCAGACGCCAGCCACGTGCCTTCCCAGCTAACAGAGGTTTTCCGGACGCCATTGACCATCTCCAGTGAAGGTACCCGATTACTGATGTGCTACCTTGGACGTTTTGTGGCCTTAAGACTGTAACTGTGTAGTGAAATAAACCCCCATTTTATAAAAGCCTATCCATCTCTGGTGTTTTGCATTCTGCAGCATTAGCAAACTAGAACAGATTTTGGTACCAGGAGTGGGGTGCTTTTGCTGCTGAGTTTGCAAATACCAAACATATTGGAACAGCTTTTTAAATGGATAAGGGGAATATTCTGGAAGAATTGCGAGGAGCTTGATAGAAAAGGCCAAAACTGCTTTAAAGAGACTGTTTATGGAAATATGGACTCTAAAGATACTTCTGACGAGGCCTTGAACAGAAATGGTGAATGTGTTGTAAACTGGAAGAAAGGCGATCCTTGTTTTAAAGTGTGGCACAGAATTTGGCAAAATTGAGTCCTGGTGTTAGATGGAAGGAAGAATTTGAAAATGACAACCTGGAATACTTAGCTGAGATCATCTCCAGACTACATGTGGAGGATGTAGCCTGGCTTCTTCTTGCAGCTTATAGTAAAATGCGAGCAGAGAGAGATAAACTTAGAACTGAACTCTTGGGTTCAAAGAAACCAGAAGCTGATGGCTTGGGAAATTACGAGCTTCCAGGGGGTGGAATTCCAGAAGCTACAGCCCAACGTGAGGATGTAACCAAACATGGAATCCAGCTGCCATTTCAGTACAAGCCAAGATTGGAGATGGAATTATCCAGAAAGGATTTGTGGAAACTCCTGTTGTCTGATGGCTTTGACCCCTGCATGCTTCATACGAAGCCAACAGAATTTTTGCGAGATCTTTATAGACAGAGCCATTGCCGGTCTGGACTGGAGGAGACAGACAAGGAAAAAATTAAAGGAAAAATCTCTTCAAAGACAGAGCCATGGAGGTTGAGGTCTGGAGTCAGGAGGTCTGGGGCTGGGAGAGCGGAGCAGCCCATATGCATGGAAAGGGTGAGTTTGCCCTGGAGGTCTAGGGCGGGCTTTCCACCTCGATGCTCTGGAAGAGTTTTGCCACCTCAGGTCCCAAAGAGGTTGGAGCACATTCCCAGGGAATTGGGGAGAGCCTGGCTGCCACCACACTGTTCTGAAGGGGTTGAGCGTGTGCCCCGGAGATGGAAGGGAATCCGGGAGCTGCCCCGATGTTTGAGGAGGGTGGGGCCGATAAGGTGGTCTCCCCAATGTGTGGGTATGTTGGAGCACTCACCTAAGCGTTTGGAGAGGAAACGGCTGCCGAAAAGGCCCTTAGGAAGGGTTAGACTCCCGCTCTCTCAAGCCCCAAGGATGCAACATTGTTCTGTAAATGACTCTCGGACTTTGAAATCTAATGGAGTTTGTCCTGTGGGTTTTAGGAACTGTTTTGGTCCTGTTAACCCTGTTTTCTTTACTGTTTCTCCTTATGGCAGTGGGAATGTTTATCCTATGAATGTCCCTCCTTTGTATATTGGGAGCAAATAACTTGTTCTAAGTCCACAGATCCAAAGCTAAAGGAAAAGTATGCCTTAGGACTGACGATGCCTATATTTGATTTTGATGGGATCTTGTACTTAACTATTGTTACTGAAATGATTTAAGTTTCTGTGGTATTGTGGGATGAATGTATTTTGTATTTGGAAAGAATATGTTTTTCTGGGGTCCAGTGGGTGGAATGTGCCAGTTTGAATGTATTATGTCCCCCAGAAAAAGCCATATTCTTTGATGCAATCTTGTGGGGCAGACAGAATAGTGGGGATTAAGTTGGAATGCTTGGATTAGGTTGTTTGCATGGAGATGTGCCCCACCCAGCTGTGGGTGGTGACTCTGGTGGGATACTCCCATGGAGGTGTGGCCCCACCCATTCGGGGTGGGCCTTGATCAGCGGAGCCATATAAATGAGCTGACTCAAAGAGACTGAATAGAGTGCAGCTGTGAGTGACGTTTTTAAGAGGAGCAAGCTTGCTAGAGAGGAACATCCCAGGAGAAAGCCATTTTGAAACCAGAACTTTGGAGCAGACGGCAGCCATGTGCCTTCCCAGCTAAGAGAGGTTTTCCGGACGCCATTGACCATCTCCGGTGAAGGTACCCGATTACTGATGTGTTACCTTGGACGTTTTGTGGCCTTAAGACTGTAACTGTGTAGTGAAATAAACCCCCATTTTATAAAAGCCTATCCATCTCTGGTGTTTTGCATTCTGCAGCATTAGCAAACTAGAACAAGGCCCCTTCTCCGTTTCCTTTTATTTCTGTCTATCCCTTAAATTTTGGTGGCTTCTGGCTCTCTGGTGACGGTGTTCTGGTCGTCTTTTCCCTGTGTGCCTTCTCACTGAGCCATCTCCTCCACACTCACAGCTCAGTCCACGTCTTCATGTCGACTGTTCCTAAATCTGCAAAGCCAGTCCATGCCCCTCTCTGGAATTTCAGGCCCAAATATCCAGCTTTGGCTTCACACATGCCTGCAATGTCACAGGCATCTGAAACCCGCTGAGTCTGAAACAGAGCTTGTCATACATGATCCACAAATAGGCCGTCCCTTTGCTCCTGTACTCAGTGTCCAGTGTTTAGGTAGAATCCTGGACTTTGGGTGTTAATATCATTTTTTTTTCCAGCAATAAAAGGAGCCTAGTGAATCTGAAGGGCCCTCCTGCTATACAACATGTAGATTCTGGATAAAACATGAATTCTAAAGCATTACTAGGTGTAAGGAAAATCTTCACTGTGCCTTTTCATTGTCTGCCCCCCAAAACAAAGCCATTGCTACGAAGCAGGAGCAGTGCACAGGAAGCAAATTTAAAAATGTAGAAAGGTTTGGCCCTGAGAACAAATGCTAAATCAACACTGCTCTGAGATCAAGTCTTGCACCAAGAGTAGGAGGGGAGATAAATCTGGACGCCCCCTCCCCACTTAAGCCATAGACTCCTGAGAAAAGTCAGAGTGTTTCTGTGTCCGCGGCATCCCCCAAAGCCCTCAGAGGCCCACCATCAAACCAATGGCCTTTTGTCCCTTTCTCCCCCACCCTCCCACCACCACAGCCCCCTTCCCACCAGCCTCTCTTCTGGTTACAGTTACAGCCGGCTGTCGGCCTCCTGCCTCGTGCCCCACTGTTCCCCCAGAACCAAGGGTGAGCCTCCTAAAGAGCAGTGGGGACCATCTCCTCCCTTTGACCCAAACCCTCTAGAGAGCTACCCCTGCCCTCAGGAAGACGCCCAAGCTCCTTCAGCCTTTACCTGGTGGGTCCCGTCTCATCTCTTGCCCTCCTCTCCTTGCTTCAGTTACCCTCCAGGCGTCAGCTGCCAGGTCACCCCTTCAGGCAGACCTTCCCTTACCCTCCCACCAAGACCAGGCATCAGCAGCCGTCTGTGTCTGCACAGGCTGTTCTCTAAGGGCAACTCTCCAGGGAGTGCTCTGTCCGCCCTGCTCGTCCATGCTCAGAACGGAGGATAGAGGTGCTCATCTTAGAATTTACGCCCGATCAAACACATACAACTTAGGAGATCAGAAATCAAATTTAACCCCCATTCCAGACATGGGAAATGGGCTAGAGTTTGTGACTCGTTGATGTGCCCATAAAAGGATAGAATTGCTCACCATAAGGCTGGCAATGGGGATAATTTAATTATAGAACAAAAGGGAAACATTAAATATTAAAGAGTACACCAGATTCTGAGCTGTTCGGGAGGAGGGGTCATTTCAAAAAAAAATTATCTTGGTAATTTTAGTGCTTAACACGTTCTTCAGAATATGGTAAATTGTCTGCAAATAGACTTGGGAGAATTTAAAACGTGATGGATTCTTCTCTGTCTCCTAAGGGTTAACAGAGGGCCAAGAAGGAAGCAAGAAAACGAAGACGTCCAAAGAATTTTCTTAATCTGTGCACAAATATAGGCATTCAAGTCCAACATTGTTTACTGAGTTAACTGTAATTACATGAAAGAAACATACCTGAACATGCACTTATGACTCTAGCAATATATATTTTTCAACTATGTTGGTTTAACTGTCATTATTAGATTACCAGAGTGAGATAGATGGATTAGTATATAACTCTTAATACCCCAAATGTTTGTCAAAAACCAGTTAAAGCTGCACTGACAATACCATACTTAAAGTTCAGTAACGCTCTCAAAGATGCATTTCTCCAGATCATTATATACGAGTTTTTAAAAAGTTTATGGGTTTAAAGATTCCACGTGAGTTTTTAAAAAGCCTCTAGTAGCCATTGAAGTCTTGATGCTTTTAAAAGTACAACTTTGACATGAGTTGGCTTTACTGAATGAAAAAATCTCTACAATGTCTGACGATTTTTATTTAAAATTCATCCCCTAAAACTTAATTAAGGGAGAAGAAACATACACTTTTCTTCATGAACTTAGAGGATCTCTTTAGGTGACCCTGGAGTGACAGTGTAACAAATTCCCTAGAAGCCCGTGGCTGGCTCGGAATTGTGTCTGCATTGGGCATGGGCTGGAGGCTGGGCCCCTCTGCTTATAGCCTCTACCACGTTGACTCTGCAAGTCCACCTAACACAGTTCCTAGCTTCTTAGATCGTGCACTCTGGCTGCAGTGCGTCTTTCCTCCACACCACTGGTCTTGTTAGTTAACCAGGCTTTCTGGAGCTTAGAAAAACATCAAGTATTTAAGAGCCCTCTGCTCCCACAGATTAAAATTTGGCTCTGCAATTCCCTGTCCACGTCCCAAGCTCCATGGCTCCCCAGCCCTCCCTCATCCACCCACTCCTCACCTGTCCCCCACCTTCCCGTCCCCTCCCTCTTCTCCCCATAGTAGGGGCAAGAGAGCACCTGCCTCACAGGACCATGTGATGGTAAACTGAGATCACACATTTTACGCCTGGCTCAAGGATCACCAGCTATTTTGGATAAATGAGATCCCTTTTCCATTAGCCTGTAGCATCTACACCAGGCCACTTGGTCCCAGAAATCGTCTCGACAAAGCCCCCACCTACCTCCTCAGGACACCCGCTGTCCACCCAGTCCTGCCGGTGGCGATCGAACCCACTGGAGCATCTTCAGAGAAGACCGCATTGTAGTTCAGAGAGAAAAGGCAGGGAGCAGGGCGGGGGACAGAAATAAAAGGAAATAATTGGTAAATACCCATTCTTAAAATTTCAGGTTACCACACTAAGTACTGACTCATGGCACTGCTGCCCAGAGAAGCTGCGAGACGTGGCTGCCTCGCGGTCATCAGTCATCGCTGGCTCTGCAGGGAGACTGTGGTCAGCAGCTCGCCCAGCTGAGCCCCCTGGACACAACGTGCGTCCCCGACCCCACACCAAGCAAAACCCACCCCTCCTCTGCAAAGCTGGCTTTCTTCCTCCACGTCTTGGTGGTTTTTCCTCCTCATCAAAACCCGTGGAACCAAACAATTTTTTTTTTGGTAGCTCTTTTTCAAGATTTCAGGTCTTTTATTTAAGTTTAGACCATTATTAAGCAAAGAAATGCCAATCTCCATGATTAGGTCTAATTCAGCAAACATCAGTTACTAATTTTCTTCCACCCCCTTCCCTATCTGTCAGGGATACAGCCCAGCTTCCAAGGCAGGACACGTTCTGATAAAGCTTCATAATTGCTGTCATCAGTTCCTATTTTACTGTTGAACTTTTCTCCTTTGTGTAAGTTTTCACACGCTCATGTCTCATTTCCCCCGTGCCCGTTACAAGCTGTGCAAGCCACGTGCCCTTCCTGAGTGCTCTCTTAGAACCCTCACTTAGGCACAAAATAAGGGTGTGATCTTAGGAAATTATTTTTCCTCTCTACACCTGTCTTCTTGTACATATCAAGGTCATGGGAAGAAGGATATATAAGGATTAAAAGCAGAATAAATTTTCAGTAAATGTTAGCTGTTTTTAATACCTAAGTAAGGTCTTTCTAGTAAGCATGTAGTATACTTGATAAATGTTGAAAAATGAATAAGTGGTTATTCACTTTTTAGGCAGAATTTAGAAAAGGTTTATGAATTAATTCCAAGTGACAAATTAATAAGTAATATATTTTATACTATAAAGTCCTATATCATCTTGTTTTGGGAATGAGTATTACAGAAACTTAGGAGAGAATCTAAGTTTCTAAAATTGGAAATCTCACAGATGGGCAAACTCTTTATTCAGTATTTATAAGTAGACAGAGACTATATGGTTTTGTAAATATTTCTCAAACATTGATTTCAACCACATCTGCTCCTATCTACAATTAGTATCCAATATGTTAATTTTCAAGTTACTCTTTTTTCTCACCATTACATAATTGCAAAACAAACTAACAGAGCATTATACTTCAAACTAACTGTACCATTCTCCTTGCAATTTCAACGGGATGTTGATTTCAAAGCCCCATTAAATAAGGTAGTCTAGAAAACAAGCAATATTGCCTTACTTACAGCATCTATCAAATCAAGAGATTAAACTGTAGATCTCTAACTTATCTCAGTTTTGCTGAAAGGGTTTCAGAAATGTGACTTATTTTGCAAGGGTAATATATTTAGATGAAGAAAATCCAGGAAACTTTAAGATATACACATAAGCAATATATAAAGACTGAAGTAAAGTGCAGGTGTTCTCTGGAGTTGAAAATAAATATTTCATTTCAGCAGGAGACTAAAAATCTGCAAAAGAGAATTCAGGGAAGAAACTTCACTGAATCTTAAGACCCACTTAGGAATTCGTTTCTACATCAGGGGAGGGCAGATTTTGTCTGTAAAGGACCAGAGAGTAGATATTTTTGGCTTTTCAGGGTATACAGCCTCTGTCACAACTACTCAGCTCTGTCCTTGTAGCTTGAGCATATCCTTTGACAATGCAGAGACGAATGTGCATGGCTGTGTGCCAATAAAACTTTATTTGCAAAAACAGCCAGTGGGTCAAGTTTAACCCACATGCTGTAGGCTTGGTGACCCCTGTTCCACATTGTTATATGAAAATAAAGATGTGCAAAGTTCTGAAGACTTTAGGACCAACACCTTATCAAGGTGTCTGATGATTTATACTGTCCTGCAGCCTTAGGTGAATTTATCAGAGTGTGCTACCTTAATGGAAATATCAATTGTGCAGTTAAAAAATTTTATCACCACAGTGCAAAAATGTGAATGATTCCTCAACATCAAAGAAATAGAAAGATGCTTTAAAAAGAGGCAGACATATTTCAGATAAGAAACAATAAAGAATACAAGTGATGATAGCAGTGATAAGGTAAAATAGGTAATAGGTCATATGGGACTGTAAGACATGGGGAAATCATTTTGTTTTGGAGACATTGAAAAATTTTTAGTTGGAGAGGTAGATCATAAAATTTTAGATGGTGATTACAAATTTTATTTTCAGTGGAAGGTTAGTGAAAACTGTATTTCATTTCCCTACAAGACATGCTTTGTTGTACCCAGTTGGCCTTAGGCATGAAATGGAAAACTTTACGCCTGAAAATATTTCTCCCAAAATTGAGAAAGTCGAGCTAAAAGCATTTCAGACTTTTCATGCCCGAACATAGAGCTCTGGGAATGATAGATGAATCTGAAATACAGAGAAACCTTTAAGAGAGATGATATTGAAAAATAAATTATGAAATTTTACAACTATATAATATGCCAGGGATGTGGAGTATGTTTTCTTTTAATAAAAACTTTTGATGCAATTTACAGCTCAGAATCATAATCCAATGTCAGTAAGAAAAGTTTCCCACCGATTGCAGGAACTTTATTTTGGAAATGAGTTTCAAATGGAAAACCGGGGTCAAATAATCTGATATCTAACATCTAGATCCTTGCCATCTACGTGATGCATCTTGCAAGTTTCAGGCTTTAGAAAGTAAAGTCTTAAGCTTTCTTCTAGATTTCCAGAATCTAAAGCACTGCCCTAAAACGTGTTTACAAAGTGTAACACCAGAGAGTTTCATCCTCCCAATTTTATCTCATCCTAAAAAGTACTTCTTCCTTTTTCCTCCCAAATTATTGTAAATAATTGTAAATAAGTGTTCTATATTACTTTTTGTTGCCCCCTCCCTATCTTTCATTAATAAAATGTTCAATAAGGAAAATCATCTTCGTAATTGTCTTTTCAGCTGGAGTTATTTCTTCCTGTGACCGTCACCTCCTGAGAGCTGGTGCGTTTCAGCTTGGGAGACCGTACGGTAGGGAAAAGGGGTGTTGGGCAATGAAGCAACAGCATTTAGGCTGATCTAGTAAGAAGCTAATTCATTCCAAAAGTATTCTGATTAAGAGCCACTGCTGATGTTGCAAATATTTTCATTTGTAAATTTCCAATGTTTTAAGGGAATGAATGATAAACAAAAGTAGACTGAAATAACACGTTTAAATTGTTTCGGTTGTATATATAATAGAATAAAAATTTTAAAAAATAGGGCTGTACAATATAAACCGTGAACCCTAATATAAACCAAAGACTATGTTAAGAGTACAATTATGAAAATGTCTTTTAATCAATTGTAACAAATGTACCATATTCATGCAAGTGGTTAATAACAGGGTGGCATATGGAAACTGCATGTTACGCGTGTTTTTTTCTGTAAGCCTACAACATCTTGCAAAAAATTTTTGTCCTGCATAAAAACAGTCAACTATACACTGGATGACCCAGTAAGCCCAGACCAGGCAAGGTCCTTAGAATAACCAGCAGGTTTTAATCAGGAGGGGCCGACTCTAGACACATTCTTATGTGCTTCAGCTCAAAGTTACACCCACCAACAGTTCCTTAAAACACCACTTAGTGGGGACAAGAAGATGAAGTCGCCTCTCATTTGGAAACAGTAAAAAGCCATTTGACTCTAAAGACTAGTGCTGCCTTGCTTGCAATACTGATCTCAGAGTAAAATCCAATTTCCTTCTTTGCTTCCCATCTAACTTTTAAGTGCTGCTAATGCATACTCTGGCTAAGGGGATTTGAAATGAGGCAAGCTTGCCCATGTATTGACTTCAATATCCTTCGTTACATAGCATTGTATCTTCTATATTTTCAAAAGTTTAAGTCCCCTGTGTGGACTTGGTGCTTGTCTGAATGATTTTGTTTTTTAAAAGCAGTGGTGGCTGAAATAATTACATCTGGATTCCTCAATTACATTCAGTTTTATGTTGTTTCCCCTGCATCAAGGGGCTCTGAATGCATTAACAATGTAAAATATGCGATTTCAGAAATCATTTCTATCAGGAAAACTGATTATTCCAATATAGAATTTTTCAAACTTTTAAAAAATACACCATGGTAGAAAATATATTGTACATCACATCTTCAGGCATTTATATATCTATGTATGTGTATTGGTTGCAAAGTTTGTTTTTCTTTTCCTTTTTTCATTCCTTCTAAAGATCCACCTAAAGCACAAAATATTTTCTATTTCATTCTATTTAATTTAAAAAATGCTGGTTGTAACCCATTGGGTAACTAATAACTTGACCCTACTGAATTGCAACCCTAAGTTTCAAAAACATTGTCCCATTAGTTTAAAATTTTCATCACATTTATGCTGTAAATAGCATTTCCATGTTTTTAAAATAGTTATTTTAATAGAAAGTTAAGGAAAAGTACAAAAACAGAAATTAAACAAGTGTTATCGCAATCCTACAATATTGTTACCATTTTATTTTCCACCCAGTCTTTATTTAATATATATTTATTTATACCCAGATATTATTCAGATTAGAATCATAACATGTTGCAGCTGGCTTTTCCACAGTTAATATTATAGTTGGGGCATTTTGCATTGTCCATAAATATTCCTCAAAGGATATTTTTAATGACAGAATATATTCCATTATATGGCCTTATAAAAATGTATTAAACCTATAAACTATGTTGGATGGTCAGGTTTTCCAACATTTTTATTAACATAAAATATTTCATTGAACATTCTTGTATACAAACTTTGCATTCATCTTTGCTTAATTCCTCTTGAAAGTTTCTAAAAGTGGAATTACTACACCAAATGTTGAAGATTGCAAGACTTTCAATATGTCATCAAATGCCTTGCAGCACTATGAGAAAACCCCATGTCATCTCAACCTTACAAATTACATGCCATAGTGATTTCTGCAATTTGATAGATTAAAGAAATGATCTATCATGCTTTAATTAGCAATCCTTCTATTTCTTTTAAACTTTTTAAAAATTATTATTATTTGCAGATCTTCATTGATAAATTGTGTGTTCATTTCCTTTCCCCATTTTATTAGGTTGGGCTAATTCTCTTTTCATATTTTTTAGATTTTTTATGAATTAAGGGCTTTAAATCTCTATTCTAGATATCTTCTCTTTGTAACTTACTCTTCAATTCTAATATGAATTGTTTGCAGACAGTATTTATTTTTACATTGGAAACGCTCCAATATTTCCTTTAAGATTTCCTCACCTTTGTGCTCAGAAAGGCCTTCCCTATTTGGCATTAAATAAATATTTGCAAATTCTCTCCTAGTTAGTGACTGTTTCATTCTTTACTTTAAATTCACTGATCTATTTCACATTTATTTGGTACAGGGTGCGAAGTGAGAACCAAATTTAAATATACATATTTTTTTTGCAAACAGATAACAAAGAACCCTAGAGTCATTTGATGAATGATAGAGTTTTCACCCATTGTTTGGACTTGCCTGTTGTATCACATACTAAACTCACAGGTTCAGGTCTACTAGGCATTGATCTCTTTATTCATTCTTGTACAATTCTTGCAGTGATTTAATAACATTTTATATCATGATTTAATACCTGGTCATTTAATTCTTTCATCACTAACTTTTTGAGTAGTCTCACTCGTTTATTCTTCTCTATGATTTTAAGAATCGTATTCTGCTGTTTTAAATAATAATCCTGTTTCAATATGTTGCATTTGATATGGAAATAATTGATAGCTTGTTACATTCTAGCTTTCCATCCATTAAAATGTTTACTCCGGTGGTTGTGAAGTGCTCCTTCAAAGGTCTATTGTTTTTCTCATATAGGTCCTACACATTATTAAGTTTGTTGGTAATGACGTTAGTTAATTTTGCTACTGTTAAGGGAGATTTTATCTGGGGAGTCAAAGTTCAGTATATTTTTTGTGTTGTTTTGAAATAATATTTATTGTTGTGTTTAACAAATATCCTTCTATCTCAGTCTGCTAAATTTTTTCCTCAGGGGAAAAAAAAGTTGGATTTTATCAAATACAGTTTTTGCATCTATCAAGATGATCAAATGATTTTCAGTACCAGGGCTATTAACTGCATTAATAGATATCTTAAAATTAAACCATATTTGTATTCATGGGATAAATGTATTATTTGTTATGTTTTAATTATGTTAACTGTTGGATTTGATTTTTAACTATGGGGGGTTAAAATCCCATATTCATAACTAATGCAGGACATCCATGAATAACCTAGAACTAACATCATTCAAGCTGGTGAACTGCTGAATGCTAATATCAGAAACAAGACTAAACGGTCCCTCTCGCTATTTCTCATCAACGTTGTGCTCCCTCAGTACGAGCGGTGGCTGAGAGTTAGGTCCACAGCAAGGAGCATTGCATCCTGAATCCTGTCTTCCTTCTGCAGAGCGCAAAGCAAAATAATAAATCAACTCACAGCTGGATCTGGTGGCAGAGCACAGCATATAGAGTTCCTGAACAGTGGAGACTCTGGGCAACACTCAGTAGAGAAAAAAAAAATATATATATATAGTCACTGTGAAGTTGCAAAGTTGAAAAGCTAATGGTTTCATTCCTACAATGACAATGTCAGTTATAACCCGAGAGACGTCTTAATGGATATCTGTTCAGAGTTAAAAGGGTGAACTTTTTGAGTCGGGTGGGAATTGCGGGGTACTGCAAAGATAAAGATGCAGGTTTTCTTCTTTTAAAAAAAACTTGTATTGTCTATTCCCAAGCGGAAGAGACGTCTACAGGCAAAGAGCAAAATGTCAGCAGTGGGCTCAAGAAATGGCCTGCTCGGGGCAGCCGGAGGAGGGTGGCCCTCAGGGTCTATGCAAGACAGAAACAGAGATGGACAACCACCCAGACTTCACCTTTTCGTTGCCTTCCCTTGCCCCCTGCGGCCCCTTTCGATGGCCTCCCCGCCAGCCTCCAGCACACTCGGGTCACTTGGCTGTTTTACCGCCATCCCCCCGACGTCCCCTCAACCATCCGACCTGCTCGCACCTCCAGCGGCCTCAGCCCAAGCGTCCGCCCCGGGGAAGAGCCCCCGACCCTACAGGACCCTTGTACCCAGTCAAGGTTCCCTGACCCTCCTGAGGACAGAAAATGCTTTACCAGACAGAAGTCACACAATTAGAGACAGGAACACAACGCGTTCAGCTTACCGAGGGCTACTGACATTTAAAAACAAGCAAACTCGTTAACCTGAAATTATGGAAAACATATTTCTTCTTTGGTTGATCTGAAAGTATGGTTTTGGGGACTAGCCAGTGTGGCTGAAAACGTGTTTAATAATATGATTCCTTAAGCACGAAAAACATTCGACTCCTTTAGAAACATAGGAGCTCTTCAAGCAAATGACAATCTGATGCTGAGATTGGGTATTTGTAGGAAGATGATGATTACACGTTAAGGGACAGGTTTGTTTTGTTTCTCCAAATTGTATAGACATGAGTCAAATGTTGCCTATTTGTATCTTAGAAAAGGAAGACTATATATACTGGTATATTATTTCTAGCAGTAAAATTAATCATATTTGTAGTTTTTAGAATATATGTTTACACAGTGAGTATTTTCTATTTTCTCACTTAACTAAATGTGTCACATTTTGAGTCCACTACCTGGCACCGGAGTAGCTCATCCTGAAGAGCTGGGAACACGGAGCCCTGCACATCATGTCGCTCTGGAAAAGCGGGCCCGCAGGTCACAGCTGCTCCCTCTTGGGGTCTGGTACCCCATGCACGGGAGCCGGTGGTCTTGAGTTCCCACGCTCCCGGATACAGGAGGTCAGACACCCTTGCCTTGTAAGCACCCTGAGTGATGAGCCCTGCACTCTCTTGCTTTGCATAGCCACACACTTACATTGTTCTAGATTTTATCCATGTAGTAAACTGATTAATAATTTTCAATGTGCTGGTGGGGCCCAGCCAGCACAAAGCATCGCCTCGTTTAATATGAGCAGGATGAGAAGGGAAGGGAAGGGGTGCAGGCAGTCCCTGAGCACCTCAGGGTTTCCAAGAACTGTGCTCCACAAATGTCAGCTACGCGAGTGTCACTGCAGCCCGGCGAGGTTTCTTACCACTACCCCACATTGGAAAATTTGAATCTGAATGATCACTGGAAAGAGGGTGCACTTTGGAATAAATGTTGGTTCAGTGCTGGCTGTGCCATCAACCATGATCTGTGGCAAGTTATCCCTGGAGATGACTGGAAGTGATGGATGGGGAGTTACTATTGGTGGTTCAGTTTCAGTTAAGAGTGGGGATTAAAACCTACCTTTGCGGGGCTTTGGTGAGAATTAAGTAAGACAGTGTAGAAAAGTACCCTGTGGGTGTCTGACAATGGAGTGCTCCATAAAGGTAAATCATTTTATACCTTTGTACTCTCTGTTGCCCCCAGCACAGCTTGAGTCGTGCGTACAGAATAAATGAAAAAAAAAAAAAAAAAAAAAGACTCTGTAACTCAATCCATAGAAGATCCATAGAACAGCCTTCAAGGCCTCATCCAGGGCTTTGCTTCTTTAGTGACAAGAGTACTGATTATAAAACAAAAAGGAAAATCCTCTCTTTTTGATTATGAGCCCTATCGAAGTCTAAAGATTCCTTGCCAGCAGCTGTCTATCTTGGTAGAGCAGGAGAGTTGAGTCTTTGGGGGAAAGAGAGAGAGAGAGGGATTGGGGAGAGGGAAAGCAAACAAGAAAGAAGGAAAAGGACTCCTCCCTGTGGTTGTGCAAATACTCATTTGAAACTAGAAACTAGATGTTTCAGGATCCAAATTTTTGTCACCCTTTCTTTAAAAATCTTGACTTTATACCAAATACTTAAATAGCACATTCAAATGCATTAAAAAGTGAGAAGAGAGCAGTGACTTTTACTTTGTGGTTGGCTCAGAGAAGGGAATGGGGAGCCTTGGTGTTTGAGGTGTGCTGTGCTGCTGTAAAATGCTAAGTTTTTACTCTGTGGTGATGGAGATCAAGGGCTCCTGGTCTTTCCAAGTCGGGTGTCTTATTCGGACACCAACAAAGTGTGGATCCACTCGCCTTTGTCGTGCGAAGACAGCTGGGTTGCACTGAGACCAAAGCAACGTCCTCGTTCCAGCCGATCATTTTATTATAAGTAAGTCTCAGAATTTTACCTAGAATGTTGCAATGCAGGAATAAATGGGTGGGTGTCTTTAGATTCCCAGGGAACTTTAGCCTGAGCTCCCCTGTAGTCACTTTTGTTTCCAATCTCCTCTCCGTCTGTGAATTGCTGTAGAGAAAAAGTTTATCTAGCTGCAGCGGATTTAAGTCCTTGGAAATAAGAGGAAAAAGAATGACTAGATAGCTTAGAAAGGTTCATACAGTTTAACGAAGAATATACACACTAAACCAGTGATTTTCGAACTGTGTTCCAAGCTCAGTTTAGTTTTGCAGAGGCCCGCAGAGAAGACAGTGGAGTTGGGGATGGGATGGAAGGGCTGTGGACTGGCCCCAAGTACATCTGATTTTATCTGTTTTGTATTTTGAGTTTCATTCTTCAACAATGTTTCTACAGTGTAAACTAAAAAAGTGTGCAAACCATTCCATTAGATTATTTGTACCCTTCACTAATTAATCTAGGTTTGTTTCCATCATATGTGTCAATGTTGTAATTAAATCTTTCAGACAAGTCCTGTGTGCTCATTTGAAATAGGGTAATATTGCACTGGCAGGACATACTAGAAAAGCAGCAGCCTTCTCTCTCTGAATGTCCTTAGGAAGTACAATTCAAAGCAGCACGATGCCTGATCATGGGAGCCACGTGGATTGGGACAATGAGCTCCCCCAAAAGACATTTGCTCAATGAGTTTTTGATAATGCCCTGCCAGATCCTCCAAGAGAGACGCTGTTCGTGAGATAACTTCCCTGTGATCTGGGCTAAACGAGAATATCTTTTTATACGCTCACGTTGGTTCATATCAGTCTGTATTAACCATTCAAGCCTGAAAATAGTCATTTTTCCATTTCATTAATTTATTTTGATCAAAGAACATCATGTATCTCCATTTGCATCTTCAATCGTAGTCACGTCAGCTTCACCATCTACACTCTGAGGAGTGGCTACTCCAAGCAGCAGTGAATCACTTTGGAGTTTGCTGTAATTTTGTCCACGGTGGTTCCCTTTTTTATTTCAACACCTGGTGGTTTAAGGTGAACTTAAATTCATCTGTATATATCACTGAGTTCAACTTGCTTCTTGCAGTGGTTATATCAATGCTTAAAAAATACGCTGTACAATTTTGGTAGTGGTTTTTGGTATTCGGAAACCTTTGTTTTCTCTGCTGAGCGCTCATGACGGCTGTGTGAGCTCACCGGGATGGCCCGAAGCCCGTTGCTGCCCGTTCTGCCTTCACAGATGGTTCTGATCTTAGAGCAGCGTTCAGCATCCTTATTTCCTTGCTTTACCCGACATTGGATTTGTCAAGCATGTGAAATATCAAATTACTAAATGCTAATTCTATTAGAGTTTTATGCAGTTCATGTGTACAAATGTCCTATGTCTTATTAAAGGCAGCTAAAAAGAAGGATTTTAAGAATTTGGGTAGGAAGCAATTTTCTGCTTCATAAATTACAGTCAGTGTCACCTGACGTTAACAGAGAATTCTTGGATGTGCAGTTTTTTCTTCAGATTCGCTTTTAACGAAACTGATTTAATGAATCGATTTCAGAGCACAGCCCTTTAACCCAGACAGAAAAACATCCATAGCAAAAGCTACATGAGCATCAGTAGAATGCATATTGAGACTGCAACTTCTTGCTATCCTCTCCTTCTGCGGCTCGCAACACCCATCGATCAGCACCCTGGATGTCGTTTTATTTTATTGATTTTCAAACGCTCCTCTCTCACGTGGCCTTGGTCATTATTTTCTGAGGTTTCCTTCAGCCACACTCATGGAATTGTCTCATTTATCCGATTGTCACTGCTTACTTCAATACCCCCTCATCATCAGACAGTCAATGCTTTTCTCCAGAATAGTTTACTGTGAATACATAGTTTACCTTTTTTCCCATTGATCGACACATTTGTTATATGCCCTCCAATTATCCGGCAATAGAAGGCCAGCCTGCACCTATTTTGGCCTCATGGGCCAAATGGTTTCTTTGTAGGATGGAGAATAATTGCACTAATTCTAAAAATTCTAGCTCTGCCTTAGGTTCTGCAAACATCAAATGCACTTAAAGTTAGTTAACAGCAGGGATGAGGGGCATGGAGTTAGGTGGTGACCAGGTGATCCACAGGACACAACCAGTGCACTTGTGAGAGACAGGGTGGAGGCCCGCGGGCTGGGACCCTGGGGACAGGCCTCCACCAGGGCTGGCTCAGGGACACCGAGGGATGAACCTGATTCTCCTGCTTCTTAGACACATTCTATGCTCAATTTCAGCAAGTGTTTTCAGTCAAGTTTTCCTGTACATCTCCTATCATGCATGTGTTCTTGTTCACTTTGCTATTGCGGATAGTTAAGTTTTACGCTTGCAAATCAAAAATGAAGGGTCTGAAATACTTCAAGGTCATTCTTCAGAAACACTGAGTGTTACTCTCTCTTTCCATAGACTGTGTTGAGTGATACAGAGAGTGATTTAGGCTCCATTTTATGATACATGAATAGAAAACAACACAGAATAAAGTGACACAGGGGTAATTTTCCATTACAAAATAATAAACTCTGCATCTACCATTTTTTGCTGCATGCCATTTTTATTGATTATTCACAAATCATTTTTTTTTCTGCGCATGAGGACTCTGTCTATGCACTGTTTTCATTGCTTCTTCCCAATCCACTTCTTGTTTTTCTTCCCATGAGGACTCTATCTTGACAATCAGGTACTTTGCAAGAATATAACCCCAATTAACTGATAGAGGAAACTTCTCATGTATCTTTTACAACAAACCTTTCAAATGAAGTTTGAATGGCGGTTGGTGGAGGCAAGCTATGAACCCCTTGCAGTGGTCCAGGGGAGAGGGGCCTCGTGCCCTTTCCTGAAGGACTGGCTCCTTCAGATCGTGCGTCCACAGGTGCACAGAGCTAGATAAAGCTATGCCAACCTGGGACCAGGAGGATTTTCAACTCTGGCATTTTTTTTTTCTTTATCTTTCCAAATATCCATCCTTCAAGGATTTTTATTTTAAGTCTTGGCTCTACCAGTGATTAGTTTTGTGACCTGGGTAAGCTTCTCAACCTTTCCAATTCTCAACGTCATCTATAAAACAGGGATCCCAATGTGACGGCAGTGTTTGTGTGAGTTAACAGAATTTGACTTGAGTGGAAGTAGAGGGTTTTGGGTGGAGTCGGGTACCTGTAAACCCACAGGAAAGGGCAGCTGTGATAGTTATTTTGAGCATCTCCTTGTAGAAGGAATTCTTACCCTTAACACACCCATCCTCCCTCTCTCGTGTCTTTCCACGCTCTTGCCATGGAGCATCGGCAGCTGCAGAAGGAAATGCGGGCAGTGGTGATGACATAGCCCTTGCTGAGGGCACAGACGGGCAAAATGAGTTCTGATCAGGGCACCCAGGAGGCTTTCAGGCTGCCAAAAAGGTCTCTTCTGCTGATCAGAGGGTTTCTTGGGGATCTAAAATCTGCCTGCTTCCTAGAAGAACCGACCATTAGAAATCTTTGCAACCAAAGTCATGATTCATGGAGAGAATAGCTCTCCTCTATGAATTCTCCTGGAAGGGAACATTCAAGAGCTGAGGTGAAAGGAAATGTGGCTCTACAGAAAGGGGAAAATGTAAGTCTCATTAGCCCAGAATCTGGCTATAATATACCAGAAAAGAAAAATTTGATTGCTAATTTTCATTCAACCAATAAATCTTATTTTTATCCTGAAGTATCGTCTTCTTTGTTTTCCCTAATAGCATATAACAGCTGGTTCAGAATGCCCATGAGTTATATAAAATGCTACAACTTTAGCTGTTTTTAGAACTAAAGAAATTATAGGAGTATTACATGCATTGCTGAAGTACTGGATTCCCTGCACTTCTCCAACAATGACAGAAATCCTGGAGTATAATTTCCCTTGACAACTCTGCACAGGCCTGGTAATGGGTAAGATTGTATCAATGACTCAGGAATTGGCAGAAAATACTTGTTAGCATTTAGAAAAGACCATAAAATGTTAAGTAGTATGTTCATACCAAGAAATACGAAATACTAAAATTTCAGTTTTTCTGGGGGATAGATTTCAACAAAAGGGGAAAATCAGAAAATATCTCAAGGATATTTTTATCATTCTTTTACACCAGTATTGAAAGCTGCCTTGAACATGACTGTGTTGCATTTTGAATATCTTTCTCTCTTTTGAAATGAAATCCCAGCAGGGCACTGGTTGAACCACAGACTACTTTTATTAAATGCTTTCTTTTACCATATAAACCTTTTCAACATAAGATTGCTAAGCTATGTTTCTCCCACTTTTCAGTACTCATGTCACAGAAGTCAACTCTGAACTTTCCTTTTTTAAAAAATTTTACTCCCTTATCCTTTAAGGATCATTTTTTTTCCCCATGCTAAATTTGCACTTACAATTTCCAAATTGAACAAATGTAAATTAATTCTTGGGCAATTAACTTTTAATTATTTCCAGGAGAACTCATTATTTCAGTAGTGCCAGCAAGTTAAGGGAATTCAATATATAATTTAGCACTAAAATGATCCATTTTTAGGTATTCAATATATGTTTGTTGGATTGAATTTGCTGAAGTCTAACTTTATAAAACATAACCATATAAATTGCAATCACTACAGCTGGTTAACACATAAGCAACACTTTAAAATCACTTGGATGATCTTGAAAAAGCTGCTATAAACAGATGTGATGTTAAATAATTCTGGAGATTGTATCTCTTGCTTGTCAAATGGTGCTCAGATGGAAAGCAAACACAGTACTTGCTGGCTGGAAAGCCAAAGACAACTTAAAAGAGTGCCCCAGTGTTTCAGGTGGAGCTTGGTTACCAGCGGACATGGCTCATTTCTTTAGAGCATGGAAAAAAGAAGTCTGGTTACCACCATTCCTTATTCACATCCACCCTTAGAGACTGGAAGGCGGCCAACTTTTTACAGAGGAGGCAGAGACCAAACCACAAGCTAGCTAGCTAATCAGGTAAAGCGCTAGATAGATGGAAATGCCCAGGTTTTTTTTTTTTCCTGAAAAAAAGAAAAGTATTACATGCATGTTATATGCAAAAAACTAATAAATCAAATACCATCTTTTCAGAGGAAGCAAGTGGACCTTTACATTCAGCAGTGATAATTTGCTACTCATGAATACTTTTTCACTTCTGAATTTTTCTGATGAGTATTCCACATTTTTCCAAATATATCTTAATATATATTTCCTTTCCATTGTTTGAAAATATTTATTTAGTGGTTTATTGATTGGTTGGTTGGTGTAGATAATACACTCATGTGGTTAAAAATTTAAACCCTTCCAAAGGGAATAAAATGAACATAACATTCACTCTGCATTTTAACAAGCTCCCATGGAAACTCTTAACTATACTAACATTTGGGAATTACTGAAATTGGGGCCACTCAGATTTAAAGAAAATATCTAGATGACACACACGTTTGCCATTTTAGGATTTAGAGTCAACGTGCTTTCTTGATTTGTCGTGGGTTAACCTGATGGTTGGTGGCACCAGCTAACTAGACATCCAGCCCAATGCTCCTCAAGGCACGGCTCCTTCCCGTTGTTTCTTGGGAGCTTTTATTCCTTTTGAACAATGGAAGAAAGCGCCTGCAATTCTGGGCTGCTCTGGAACCTTGGGCAGCTAGACTGATGGGTTCCCCGTGACACAGAAAGCCCAGTACACTTAACAAACAAGGGAGGGCAAAGAGAGACAAGCTCCCTGAGTCTGGACTTTGGCCAGCGTGGTGACTCGTCTCAGACCTTGGGCAATTTGCTCACTTTTTACTGACCGTATAGAATTCAGTCCTAACTTGGTTTCTGATGCCCGCAATCAGAAATGATAGCACTTCTCTCTTTTGACTCTTGTGATTAAAAAGCAATATAATAAAGCACTCCCATCAATTGGACACCAATAAAATTATTTTGTTGGATCTGAAATTTTAGGAAGGGCATACTTTCTCTCAAAGACACACAAAAAATTGGAATTTTTAGGTTTATAAATAGCTGCATATTTTGCATTTTAAACCTAGTTTATACACTGAAAATGTTGACATTTTCAGCTATCAAAATATTAGCAACTGGTAATTCTGATAAGTAAATAGAGAAGATTTCAATGTGAAAGGAATTTGGCATATTAGACCATGAATCAATAAAAGTTTTTCAAACTCTTAATGCTTAATGAGCACTAAGTATTTAGGGCCACCAGAAAGGAGGTGCATTTCCAGGCAAAACCTCATCTTACTCCAATCCACTGAAGTAAGACTCAAAATATAATTAACTTTGGATCAAGGCTCCTGGATTTTATCAAAGGCTTCTGCGTGATTATCAGTTATGGACTTCACACCTAATCACCAAAGCCCATGGATTTCCTTGTGTGATAAAATCATGTAATTATCTACAAGGAGCTTCAAAAAATAGCATCAATAGGGCAAAAGGCTATGGCTTTGTTCAGGATATAAAAGTACATTTAAACAAGTCAATTATCCTGACTCTAGCTACTGATTGATCTTCAGTCACAAATCCCAGACTTGGCCATATAGTCCAAGAGTATATGACTTGTCATTGAACAGCAGTATGCATCTGACTCTCTCCTCTTACATTTTTAACTCTTGGCACTAAAGTAGGTCTTGTAGCTAAATGAGACCACCAGAATGCTTTACATGCCCCTAAGGATTCCAGTGGAGTGGCCCCTTACCCGAGGGCTAGTTTCTGCGGTGAGTAACTCAAAGCTGTGCCCCCTTACTTGGCACCCTCAGGAGCCCTACAGTAAACTCTTTGTAAACCCAGTTGTCTCCAACATCACAATGGGCTGTGGGGTGCTTGGATAAGGCAAGATGAAGTTGTCGGCTTGCTTTTAATAGCACGTGGCACAAAAAATGCCCACGGTTTCTTTAAGTACTGGGGTCACACCCGGTGCTGTGAATGTACCCGCGTTGGGGGGCATACAGGAACGGGACTGGAGGGGAAGGGCACGTTCACATCCCCTGGCACGCTCATTCAAAGCATAAGATGGCTGACAGAGAAGCGTGGAATCACCATACTATTTAAATTAGTTCTCCATCTCTCTCTCCTCTCAAACTTTAGGTAGTTTACTTTCTGTAAGCTAAGGAAGCACATGAAACAAATAAATTCTTTTTTAAAAAATCAGCTCTGCCTATGTATAAAGATTTCCTAGCCCTTGATTAATTTTGGTTGATAATACATTTCATATTGCTGGTGAATTATTAGTCAATATTTTCAACTTTATACATTTCCAAAATTATTTGAAATATATTATATGTGATTCTTTCTTTCTGTTTATTTTTTTTTATCTGTTACTGCAAAGGAATCCAATACATTAAGGGAAAATAATGGCCAGTGCTGCAGAGAAATGCAATACAAATAATAAGATGGGAAAAATATAGAGCCGTTGTTAGGAGAAGTCTTCTCTCCCTCATCTCATATATCTTCTTAAACAAACACTATGTGCTTCTATGCTGAGACTCATGTCTTCACCATTAATATGCATTTTGCCTCTTATATTGTTTCTTTTAAGGGATGGAATCACAGAATTGTATTTATTCCCAGTTGTTTTTACCAGCCCCAATCTTATTACTTCGACTGTAGCTAAGCAATTATTAGGGGAAAATCCTTTCAAAGTGGGCACCAAAGGATGAGCTCCCCATTGTTCAGCACGCCATGTTGCATCTTTGCATCAGCCTAGTTCTCTCCGTGGCCGTTTGGTTGCTGCTGACAAACCCAGTGGAGAGTAAAAGTCGAAGATGGCAGTTAGAACTGTTAGGCAGTGGGCACTTCTGGCCTTGCTGGTTGACATAATTCAGTGCATCCGTGGATGTCAGAGACCTCCACTCGGCCAGGTGCAGGGCTGGGTGCCATGGAAGGTGCCACAAGTGAGACAGTGGGTCCACCCCCTACGGGGTTTATATCTCCTTATTTCTCTCTGGCTTGCTCCTGCATCGCTCCTCAGCTCCATGTGTTGAAAATCCAAATCAGAAATGGGAACATGGTGAAAGTAACACTCACTCTCACGCTTGTCCCCAGAGACAAAGGCTGTTCCCGTTACCTTAGGTAGCACTTTAGAGGTGTGCTCTGCCTATTCGAACCTGCACAGATATGAATATTCTTTAAAATAATTTTCTGTAATGGGAAATCAGCACCGTGCTTCAACAGGCCATGCCACGAGGCTAGTTCCCAAAACATCTCCACAATCTGCACCCTCTCAGGGGCCATCTCACTCAGTCCCTTGAACTTAAACCCTGTCTCAAAAACAAGCACTGCCATCCATCACGTTGCTCAAACAAAAGTCTAGGAAGTGTCCTTGATCCTGAGCTGCCCCCTCCCTCCACTTCTAATCCACCAGTAGTTTCTTTCTCCTTCCAGACTGCACCCCACATGCATCCATCTCTCCCCATCTCGGTTCACCATCCCTGTCCAGGCTGCTGTCGACTCCCCCACAGGCCGTGGAGCTCACTTCCTATCGTTCTCTTCCTCTCATTCCTGTCCCCCCAGATAAAATCAACTTTTCCTGGAGCAGCCAGAGTTACATTTGCATCACTTCTCTGATTAAGTTCCTCTAAAATCTAAATGCTTCCCACCACCCTTGCAATAAAAACCTCACTGGCTTACAGAGACGTCCTGTCCTGGCCCTTGGCCACGTGTCTGACTTCCTCCTCCACCACTGTCCCTCACGCCCTGCTCGCAGCCTCCCTGCCCCCGAGTTCTTCTCTCTCCTCTGCAGATGGAGCTTGTAGCCCCTGGGACCGTGGCCCCGCCCACCACCCTGTGCTCTCTGCCCTCCCCATGGAGGAGCTGGCTGCCCACCCTTCAGGTCCCAAGCTCATCTTCTCCTTCTAGACCATTCGTTCAGAGCAACTGCTAGCTCTTTTAAACTCAACGGATCACCCCTCATCACCTGAATTTTCAGATTAATTATTCATTTGCTGTTGACTATTGTTCTTACAACCTCAGTGTTTAAACCAGTGCCCGGCATGTGGAAGGTGTTCAATTAATTGCTAAGTAAATGAATGACTGAATGAACATTTAAGGTCCACAACATATTTTCATTTAAAAATAAACTTTTGGATGATGATGGCTGATGAAGCCAAGGTCTCCTCCAAAGCACAAGGTCATGTAAGCATGATGCCAGTAAGTAAACTCCAGTTATTCTTATTAATTTTACTATATGTTTTCTGACCTTGTTCAGTTGATCTCTTTTGTCATAATAAACTCATCACTACAAACTCCATTCCCCATGTACCTAGTTGTTTAAAGTTGATCTCCCCATACTCATCCTGAAGTTCTAAGAGAAATGATTTTGTGTCTATTAGTCACCACTGGATTCACCATCTAACACAGTAACTTGAACGTAGAGACACTCAAACGTTGTTGTGAATGAGTGAAGATATAAGATACAGCGGAAAGTGACTGATGCAGGTTGTCTCAGCTTGGAGTGAAGACACAAAGCCCTCCCCTCCCCACCCCAGAAGGAATGGGCCCAGCTTCCAGGTAAGGAGCTTTGATGATGGCTCTCCCCATATGTTCCCACAAATCAAATTCTCTTAGACCTTGGGTAAGCCACCACAAGCACCCTGCCTGACATTTTGCTTCCTGAAAAACAGAAGTTAAATGAAATAAACACATCAATTAAAATTATCTTTTTTAGAGCAAGTTGAACTTGAGAATTCAGCAATCACCACCAACTTATTATCATTCAGGGGTAAATGAACACAAAGGAGAAAATAGGGGTAATGGAAGAAAAATGTCTGAGGCAATTTTTGTGCCAATTAAGAGTTCTACAGTTTGGGGATGTGCTGCTGGGCAGCAAAAGCAAAGTTTTGAAGCTTCCAGTTCTAAGGAAAAATTAGTAAAATGTAGTGGGGAAATTAACTTCAACAAAAGTGCAATGAGCCATAGTTAAAACAATTAATTAAACAGGTTTTGATATGTCTATAACTCGGTTGCTGAAGAATTAAAAATGAATCCGAGATTTTAAATCAGTGTTTGGTATTCAAGAAATACCAAATGGCAACATGCAGAAAACTCTTAATTTTTTTAGAGTTCTTTGATGAATGCCTCCTTCTTCATATGTATTTCCAGCTTTCTGTTCTCCATCACCTTAAAAAATGTTATGCTTTCAAAACGTACAAGTCTTATGCTTTACTTCATTCTCCTTTACATTCTTCTTATGCCAATTTCAAAACCATGTAGCTTCCTTGCAATATTAATTATAAAAAGATCCACTTCTCATGGTAAGTCTATGACTGAAGGTCAGCTTGCTTGGTATACCAGCTGCCCGACAGGTGTGGGGGGACAGACGATGCTTCAAAGCCACAGGTTTGGGGGTCATGCAAATCAAGGTGAGGCCCTGCTCAAGCAACTTAGCTCCTGCAGGTTTGACCTAAATATTATACTTTAAAAACCCCTTAGCACAATGTCTGGCAGAGAAAGCTCCAAGTAAGAGGGAAGTATTAAAAATATAGGCAGTTTCCAACTTGTGGATACCTTTTGATTGCCCAAATCAGTTGGAACTTTAACATAATATTTCTCCCCAAAATATAAAAAACATAAACAAAAGAATTAGTGGAAGGTAGATTTCTCGACTAGTCTGCAAACCTTCCTTTACTGTGATATTATTTCAGTAGAGCGTTATTCTTCTAGTACCCTGGCTGGGGTGGCAATTTGTCCTGGTTTTCCTGAGACTTTCCTGGTTTTAGCACTGATGGTTCCAGGTGGGAACCCCTCAGTCCCAGACAAAGCTAATCATGATGGCTTCATTTGGAATCTACTCATGATTCATTCATTCACATAATTCTTCTCCAGGTGAGGGACCTCCTTAGGCTCTGGGGATATAAGGATAAAATAGGTCCTGACCCTTAAAACACCTGCAGCCCAGCAAAGGAGACAGACAAACGGACAAGAGTGCACAGCCGTCCGCTAAGTGCTCAGGCGGATCTGGTGTCCATATCACAGAGGTGTGCCCACAATGCCAGGGACGTGCAGGGATGGACCGACAGAGGCTCAGGCAGATTCTCAGATGAGACAACCCCCAGCCTGGATCTCGAGGTGGGGACGCAGCCTCCTCACCCCACCCCACCTTCTGTTGAAGTCTGAGCTCAGGATTACTTCCACATACATACTAAAGTGTCATCTCTTCAGATTCACTTTGGTTGTTATCTAAATGGATTCTGAATAAATTTTGATATGCATGGAATCTTCATGGAATCTCAGCAAAGCATGAATATAAATAACCATAAGCCCTTGATTTCACAGCGATTCCTCCTACTTGGGATATACAGCTAAGTTACAACCTACTTTTAAAAATGATAATAGCCTGCCTGCTTGAATGATCTGAAATTCATTTCACTAAGGAGATGCCTGGAACAGCACAACAAATTGAAAACACAACTGCAGTTGTAATAAGTGATATTGTTCTACTCACAGTCCTGCAGAGGTTACCCCCCAAGTTAGCAGGTAAGAATGTTTCCTAAAGCTTGTTGTCAAGGAACTGGCATTCTGTTCTTTACACATCAATAACCTTTAAACCAAACATGCCTTTATCATCACAGCAAATGCTGCAGTGGAAAGATGATAAGACACAGACAGTTTATGAAATGCAGAGCAGAGGGGCCCTTCATTTAAAAGCAGGAACTGGGGGCTCCACCCTGGGAGACAAAGGAGACCTTTCACGTAAGTCCAGGCGCAGGGCCCCCGTCCACACAGTCACTCCCCACTCCGTGTCTGGGATGTGACATGCACGCTGTGTTTGGGTAAATCACGGCAGGCGTCTGAAAGCCTCTTCACCCTGTTTCTCCAGCAAATGATTATTCAGTCTCCGAAAACTCTAGGGACAGGAATATCCCCTTTGCCACTGATGAAAATCAGTAAACTTCTTTGTCACAAGTTCTGCAGCTTGAGATTCAAGGTCAGTTACAATAGGAGGCCCAAACCACGTATGTAGAAGCCAATTACACTCACTTTCTCCCTCAGCCTCAGACTTCATTGCCAACTTTGGCTGGTGACCTTTAGATAGCTGAAAGAATTTATTAACAACCTGTGGCCATGCATAAACCATCCTTGCTAGAGCAGAGATATCTCATGCATGCTTTCTGCAGCATACAGTTCAAAAGCATCCCTTTATAGATTCTTCAGTACAGACATCATGTAACTTAAGCTCCATAGTGATTACAAATATATGACAGATAATGATGTTATCGACCACGAAAGTTCTTGGTAATTTTGAACAATCAGACAAAGAAGAATACTAAAATTCCCCTTTCTAAGCATTTAAAAAAAAATTTTAGTCGTGTGTTTCATTACACATATACATATATTAATGAATACATCATCTGCACACCTGGCATACATTTAAAATTCAATGGAAGAGTAGGAGCAACTAGTTTTTAAAATTCGTGTCACTAAAATTATTGTTTACCTTTGTAGTTTGCTACACCAACTGCAGTTGAAGCTGATCTGAGAGGACACACAGGGACCACAACTGTTAAACTGGAGACAGGCTGGGACAGAAGAGAGCATGAAGACTCATCAAGATGGATTTGGACACAGGGGAAAAAGAGCAATCGCTCAGCCAAAGTAAAAACCACCCATCCGCCCCTGCACACTCGGGACCGAATCACATATGCGTGCCACGCACACTGCCCACCACTATGATTATTGGTGAGCGGCTCGGACAGTTGAGCCCCAAATCATCTTCTCCCCCAGCGACACTGATACATCAGCTTACTGGGTAATGGGGTCATCTCCACGGCTGAAATGTTGGTAATCTTTGACATCTGTAGCTCTACACGATGGTATTCATAAATCGTTCTTCTTCGAACATCTATAAAAACAAAATGGAAAAATTCAACTTTCAACATTTCCCGACCTATGAAACAGCAGTGTTACAACAAAAAATGTAGAATTATATACTTTTCACCTGTGGCCATTCAAAAAAAAAAAATAAAGCTTCACCCAATGAAGAGATTGATTATAAAAAATTCGAAAGTCCACATACCTGGAGGCCTTTTTATCAAAGGAGCTGAAAATATTGATTTGGGTGTTAAATACCTTGCTTGGCTGGCAGGGCTACAGCTCAACATCACCAGAGTCTACTTAAGCATCTTCTTAATAAATTATATATTTTGAAACATTTTGACATGTGAAATGAAGAAAGTGAGAGGACACTAAAGTAAAGCTAAAATGAGTCCTTATATAAGGAATGGGTAGCAATGCAAAAACTTTTCACCACCTAGATAAAGTTGTGTTTTTTTTTGTTTGTTTTTTGTTTTTTTTTGTCAGAATAACAATCTAGTTGCTAAAAATTTTAGAATGTTTATTTAATAAAAGTAAAACAGACAAATCATTTTAAAAGCTAGTATTTCTATTTATTAAAAATATAATACATCTGAAGAGGCTAATAATTAGCACTTATATTGAATAGAACAATTTATAATTCATCAGGAAATTAAGCAATGAACCTGTGGAAGAGGTTAGACAGAGCCTTTGATGGCAACTTTAATAATTAAAAATGTATAAACACAAGCATAATGTATTTTACAATGAAACAGCTCTGTTGATGAAATATATTTAAAAATGTCCTTTTAAAAAATCTAAGTCTTATACAAGCAAGCTTTCCTGGGTTTGGGTGCATGGAAATGTCATGTAATCAGGATTTTATTTGGCTCTTGGAATGATAGTAACGGTAGGAAAGCATGAATAATATCATGTCTACCTGGAATTGTTTGGAAAGGTATAATTTATTTTAAAGCTATCATAGTATCATAATGCCCAGTCTTTGGAAGCAGTATGTCATATTGGTTAGCAGTACACACTCTGGAACTGGCTGTCTGGTTCCAATCCCCGTTTGGCTTCTTGATGTCTACATAAACTTGAGCTCACTCACTGGCATCCCTGTGCCTCAGCTTCCTCACCTATAAAATAGGGTACCAGTGCCTGGATCACACAGGTATTCAGAGGACCAAAAGGATGTGCACACAGAACTGCTTAGACTAGTCCTTTCACATTGTGAACGATCAGTCAACCCTGGGTAGAAGTCCCGTGTGGCTCCATACAGTAGTCCTAAATCAGACCGGTTGTATTCTGCACATGAGGATCTGACTTCTGTAGACCAAAACTCACTGAAACCAAACAATGACCCTGGAATCAAGCCTCTAAAATGTGTTTCCCATCTTTTCTTAGAGAAAGTCAAATTTTGATTCAAGTCAACAGTTGTCTCCTCTAGGACGGGAGTGGGTGGACGTGGCAAAATCATCGTGGACAGACTCCATCCTGCACAGCTGGGAAGCTGTGATGGAAATCAAATACTTGCCGATAACATACAAATATCTCTATTCTCCTCCATTCATTTCCTTTCACCCACTCCTGAGTATTCACAGTGAAAACCCACTCCAAAAGAGGCATTTAGGATGGGCCAGAATGAGCCCTTTTGGAGCAAACAGTGGCTCTAGGTCCAGTCTCTGAACTCTGATTGGGAAACACTGCCTAAAAACCCTGAACCAATTAAATTGTTCTTCACATAAGTGAAGGATGCATATAAACTTTGCAAAGTGTAAGCTTTATCAGAAATTAGGGAAAATATTAGTTTCATGGTATTTAGTAAGTTTTTGCGATGCACATGAATCAGGAACCTTTGGTCTTTTAACTTTTAAGGCAAATGAAAAGATTACTTGGCTTCTGTCTAAATAGGATGGGTTCCAATATGTAGCTTTCCTGTGTATTTTGCTAAACAATTTAGTCCTAGGAATTAAGGAATAATGTGGCCTGAGAACAAAACCGCGAGTGTGAGGTTTTGGGGTCTTTATACTAAAGTTTGTACAGCATCTATTGTATTAGTAGATACTTAAAATATGACTTGGTTAAAAATGTCATAGTATACTTTGAAAATCTCATACTACTCACATAATGAACCTGAAGCCTCTGGGAGTTAATTATCATCCATGCACACGGGGGAAAAGGGAAGAGTGACTTTTTGCTACACCAGCTCTGTTACCATCTCAGAGACTTCCAGCTATTGGGGGGAGATACATTTAAGAAATCCAAAATTAACGAGAATGATTTTTGGTTGATGACCTGCCAACCAGGAACAGGCTCCAAATGGTCATTTCTGTTGCTTTTCAGGGATATCGCTTGCCAAAATCAAGTAATATGGAATGTATTTACCAGTAGCCCCTGCCAATGCTAGAAACTTTTATTTGATTCCAGAAATATATTTAGCTCATGTGTCTCCTTCAAAAAGTAAGCCAAAATAAAGTTGAACTAAATATTCAGTCTTAGTGGTGGTGATACAGCTTCAACTTCCTTCTTGCAACTTTACAAAACCAAGATCAACTATAATACTCATCAATTAGTTTTCTTGTTTAAATTAAATAAAACCTCTGAACAGATTAACCTATAGAACACACAATTCAGTGTTCAAATCCATGAACTTGCTTGCTAATGCTGCCAGAATGCAAAACACCAGAAATGGATTGGCTTTTATAAAGGGGGTTTATTTGGTTACACAGTTACAGTCTTAAGGCCATAAAGTGTCCAAGGTAAATCCTCAACAATCAGGTACCTTCCCTGGAGGATGGCCAATGGCGTCCGGAAAACCTGTTAGCTTGGAAGGCACATGGCTGGCGTCTGCTCCAGAGTTCTGGTTTCAAAATAGCTTTCTCCCAGGATGTTCCTCACTAGGCTGCAGTTCCTCAAAAATGTCACTCTCAGTGGCTCTTGGGGTGCTTGTCCTCCCTTAGCTTCTCTGGAGCAAGAGTCTGCTTTCAACGGCCGTCTTCAAAATGTCTCTCACGTGCAGCTCCTCTTCTCAGCTTCTGTGCATTCTTCAAAGTGTCCCTCTTGGCTGTAGCTCCTCTTCAAAATGTCACTCTCAGCTGCACTGAGTTCCTTCTGTTTGTCAGCTCATTTATATGGCTCCAGTGATTTAATTTAGACCCACCCTGAATGGGTGGGGTAACACCGCCATGGAAATTATCCAATCAGAGTCATCACCCACAGTTGGGTGGGGCACATCTCCATGGAAACACTCAAAGAATTACAATCTAATCAACACTGATAGGTCTGCCCACACAAGATTAAATTAAAGATACTGGCATCTTGGGGGACATAATACATTCAAACTGGCACATTCCACCCCCTGGATCCCAAAATGACATGATCTTTCCATATACAAAATATATTCATCCCATCACAATATCACAGAAACCTAAATCATTTCAGTAACAGCAGTTAAGTACAAGATCCCATTAAATCAGCTGCAGGTGTGGTCTGTTCAAAAGCAAAATTCCCCTCTGACTGTGGACCTGTAAACTTAGAACAAGTTATGTGCTTCCAATACACAAAGGAGGGACATTCATAGGATAAACATTCCCTTTGCCATAAGGAGAAACAGTAAGGAAAACAGGGTCAACAGGACCAAAACAGTTCCTAAATCCTGCAGGACAAACTCCATTAGATTTCAAAGTCTGAGAGTCATTAACAGAACAACATTGTATCCTTGGGGCTTGAGAGAGTGGGAGTCTAACCCTTCCTAAGGGCCTTTGCTGCAGCCCTTTCCTGTCTAAATGCTGAGGTGAGTTCTCCAACATATCCACACATTGGGGAGACCACCTTCTCGGCCCCACCCTCCTCAAACATCGGGGCAGCTCCTGGATTCCCTTCCATCTCCGGGGCACACAGCTCAACCCCTTCAGAACAGTGTGGTGGCAGCCAGGCTCTCCCCAATTCCCTGGGAATGTGCTCCACACTCTTTGGGACCTGAGGTGGCAAAACTCTTCCAGAGCATCGAGGCGGAAAGCCCACCCTCAACCTCCAGGGCAAATTCACCCTTTCCATGCATGTGGGCTGCTCCGCTCTCCCAGCCCGAGACCTCCTGACTCCAGACCTCAACCTCCATGGCTCTGTCTTTGAAGAAATTTTCCTTCAATTTGTTCCTTGTCTGTCTTCTCCAGTCCAGACTGGCAATGGCTCTGTCTATAAAGATCTTACAAAAATTCTGTCGGCTTCACATGAAGCACACGGGGTCAAAGCCGTGAGACAACAGGACTTTCCACAAATCCTTTCTGCTTAACTCCTTTTCCAATCTTGGCTTGTACTGAAATGGCAGCTGGGTTCCATGTTTGGTTACATCCTCACATTGGGCTGTAGCTTCTGGGATTCCACCCCCTGGAAGCCCATAATTTTCCAAGCCATCAGCTTCTGGTTTCTTTGAACCCAAGAGTTCAGTTCTAAGTTTATCTCTCTCTGCTCCCAATTTACTATAAGCTGCAAGTAGTAGCCAGGCTACTTCTTCAATATTTTTCTTGGAGACCTCATCAGCTAAATATTCCAGGTCATCGCTTTCAAATTCTTCCTTTGATCTGACACCAGGACTCAATTTTGCCAAATTCTCTGCCACTTTAAAACAAGGATCACCTTTCTTCCAGTTTGCAACATCACATCCATCATTTCTGTTCAAGCCCTCGTCAGAAGTATCTTTAGAGTCCATATTTCCACAAACAGTCTCGGCCTTTTCTATCAAGCTCCTCACAATTCTTCCAGAATCTTCCCCTTATCCATTTAAAAAGCCATTCCAACATGCAAACACAGCAGCACCAGCACCCCACTTCTCCGGTACCAAAATCTGTTCTAGTTTTCTAATGCTGCCAGGCTGCAAAATACCAGAAACGGATTGGCTTTTATAAAGGGGGGTTTATTTGGTTACACAGTTACAATCTTAAGGCCATAAAGTGTCCAAGCTAACATGTCAGCAATCGGGTACCTTCCCTAGAGGATGGCCAATGGTGTCCGGAAAACCTCTGTTAGCCGGGAAGGCATGTGGCCGGCATCTGCTCCAAAGTTCTGGTTTCAAAATGGCTTTCTCCCAGGACGTTCCTCTCTAGGCTGCAGCTCCTCAAAAATGTCACTCTTAGTTGCACTTGGGGTGTGATTCAAAATACAAATATTGAGTTGCATCTTTTGGAAGGTGTGACCAATGTCATCAGCAGGGATGGGGGGGCCATACGGAAACATAAGGAACCCACCCCAAACACGATCCACTCTAGATTAAATGAACTTGGAGTAATGACTACTCCGTGGCATGATTAGTTTTGATATCATTTGTTTGCCCATCTTGAAAGCTAACATTTACCTCGTGAATATGTGGGTAATCTCTGAAATTGGCCTATTCTTACAAGTATGTAAATATTTCAATATTCTGTCTGAACTGCCAAATGCACACATTGCTAGAATTTCCTTACTTACATATTGCCAAATGCTTAATCATTTGACCCAAGTGGTTATTTCAATTTTTTTCTCTAGGTCAACTTGAGCCCAACACATAGCAGCATTTCCAGATCCTCGCTAATGTAAATGGCACTGCAGGGTACCAGGACAAACCTCACAGGTCATCTTGAGATAGGGAGGTGCAGCTGACAGAGTCACCAGCTTCCATGCAGAAGGCGGTGCACTAACAGAATTAGAGAGCTGGAGTCACCGAACAAGGCATCTATGCACAGAGGAGGCTTTAGCCTCAGACAGGGTGTTTTTATTCCCTCCATAGAATAATTCTATTAGAGAATAATGTAATGAGGCACTAGACAGGACAACAGAAAATCTGGGTGACCCTGAAGTGCTGGTCAGAACCACGAGGACCTCCTCGAATGCCATGATTCTCTCACTGCATGGAAGGTTTCAGCACCCTGAGGATCCCAAATGGCTACATTTCACAAGAGACCTGTGTACACATGAGGGGAATCAGGAGCTTGAGCTGAAAGCAGTCCTCTCATCTCTCCTCCTTCCACCTGCATGCTAATGGCTTCAACAAGCAGCGGATCCTGACTCCCTCAGCAACCGCTTTGCCCAAGAAGAGAACCAGAGCCACGCTGGGGAGGGAGTGGGCAGCAGGGTCCCCATGGGGGGTGGCCCCTGTGCTCTACAGGCCAGTGGCTGAGGTCCTGGACCCCCTGACCTGGACTGTGTAATTGAGCACTTGAACTCCTGCCCATCCCTGCCCATCTGACCATCTGTACACCTGCCCAAACCGAACCCTGACCCCTGTGCATCCCCCCATCCCTAGACCACCTGCCCACCTGTGCGTGTGTCCATCCCTGGCCATCTGACCAGCTGCACATCTGCACAACCCTGACATCAGACCACCTGTGAATCTGCCCATCCCCTGATGAGCTGACCACAAGGGTGTGTGCCCATTTCTGCCCGTCCGACCACCTGTGCATCTGAATGGCACCGCTGCCCTCTAGGACACGTACTTCTGGCTCCTGAGACTCATGCAGAGATTGGTGATATGCATTTGTGAAAATGTGAAATCTCAGTTTTGTCTGAAAGAAAAGGAGACTGTGGCTTCCTTACGTGAAACTGCGTGAAATGCAGTTAAGACTTCTGTCTTTTAAAGTCAATTTTTTTTAAATAAAGCATTTAATCACATGTCACTCATATTTTTGGCACTCATGGGAGGAAAGAAATTCTAGACTTTCAAGAAACTCATTGTCCTTGCACAAAACTCAATTGGAAAATTTAACATGCAGGCTCATGCATGTTTAATACCAGCAGGTGTTAACAATAGAAATATTCTTGGTATACCAGGGAAATAGGAGTTACAAGTCAAAATGCTCATCATGTGATGGGAATTAGTAAAAAATGATTTAAGGAAAGGGAAAGTATAAATTTGAAAGCAAATATGAAAGAGAAAAGGGGAAAATGTAATATCTGAGGGTATAATTGAAAACTAAAAAAGCCAATAGAACTGAACAGAAGAATTCAGCTCAGATTATTTTTGAGAACTGTTTTGGCTGCTCTGCTAGACCCTCCATAGTGAGCTGAGCCAGTGTGGGTCATTTCCACAACTGTCTGACTTGATTAGGGTTAGAAATAAGATTAAGGCTAAGGTCAGAATGAGTGGAAAGGAAATAATTAATGTTTTACAAGAATCTTGTGTCTAGGTAAAAATCAACTTACTACCTGAGATTGTTGTATAGGATAAATTTATTAATTAAATACCTAATTAGTTATTTAATTAATTGGAACAACCTCAAGTCTCTGAAATAAGTCTTTTTTTATTCATAGAAATTCTAGAAAAATTCCCCAATATGCTAAAATTGCCTTATCATTGATTTCTAACATCCAGACAATTTCTGAATTTTTACTGCCTGTTAAAATCAAGTCATTCTTTAAAACATAAAATAAAATAGAGTATGTTAGAAATGTATGTATTAAAGTAAGGAAATATTTTGCATAGAGCTCTTTTTCTACCTTGGAATTGTTATCTGAAAGGTTATTTCATGAAAAAAAAGTCATGCTTTCTTTTGTATTTTCCTTTGGTTGAGTCTTTAGTGAGGGACTGCACACTTGAGAACCTAAGCTGTGCATAGAATCAATTTTATCTTTTACAAAATGGGTAAGTCTGAAGGGGTCTCCATTTTGAGGAAAGAGAGGATAAGATGACATAATCCATTGACGGATTTATAGCTCGATCTGTCCTTAAATCAATTAAAAGGACTTGAAAACTGGAGTTAACAAAGGATGTTCTGCTCCTCTGAAAGGGCTTGAGATGGCTTATATAAAATATTATCAAAGAAAAATATGCCTTCAAGAGTTTCTAAGATCATTTATCTTTTCCATGGTTTCGACAAAATCTTTTTTATTACGGTTGCTAAGTAATTAAAATAAATGCATCCTACCACCACATCAAATCACAAACTGTCTGCTCTGGGGAAAATAAGCTAGACATTTGAGAATGTACTATTTAATCATGTCTCAAATTTTAAGACAAAGAGGAAATGAAAAGAACGTGTATGTAAATATTCTACTTGGACTGGAATGTCTTATTTCAATACGTGGCTGTGGTCTGTTCTTTCAGTGTGTCCAATCAGGTGAGGGCCAGTCATGCGTGGCTCTTTAAATGTTAATTAGTTAATTAAATCACATGAAGAATCCGACTCCTCAGTCACGCAGGTGGCCACTGACCACTGTCCTGGGCGCCTCAGCCGATGACCACTTCCACCAGCACGGGGAGCTCCACCGGACAGCGTGGCTCTAAGCTACCCTTTCCTTGGGAATTACAGCTTAAGACATTTTGCATATTCATAAGCAAAGCTCTATTTGATTTTGTTTGTAAGGTTATTTTATTCAGGCTGCAAACATAATTTTGATCAGCAACTTTGACAAATTGTCATCTGATCTGTAAGCTCGTAAAGAGCCCACGGATCGTAAAATACATTCGCTGTCCCTCAAAGAGCGCAATGAATCTCTCACTAGCTTTTAATATATTTGCCTTCCAAATTAATTGTCAATTTTACTTTTGACAATGCTGATGTTTTGTACTGAGCTGTGAACAAGAATAACCAACAAAGTAGAGGCACCTTGCAGCCCCATGTTGATAAGTGTAAAAGAGCAGATGCTGATGTGAAAGGACTTACTGTTAAGAAAGCCCCAGACTGTATTGCTGGTGAATAGAGAATCAAGGGTATTATCCTACGGGTTTCCAGAACAGACAGCTTCATAACTTACAGCAGAACCATAACAAGTTAGGCCAGCTGCTGTCGGATCAGGTTCTACTATGAGAGTTCACCATGTGTGTGTTAAAATGACTTCTCACGTTACAAAAATGACACGGCCTTAAATTTTTCCCAATGAAAGAACCCCACTGGCGGACCTTCTGGGATTCTTGCTGGAAATGTTAGGCCCATCAAGCTCGGAGGTTGGAGACATGGTGAGTGATAATGGAGAAGGCCAGAACCCTGGAGATTAAGACTAAAATCCGAAATGTTAAATTGAAGCAATTCAAGGACAAACGACACTAGTGAGGGTTGTGTATTTATCCAGGAAAATCTCTGCACACTGTGCAAGAGGATTTGGAGGGATATAAGCCAAGGCTTAGAAAGAATTACTTAATAGAGCTATTTAACAAGAAGCTGTGGAAATTACAGATGACCTAGGGAAGTATGACATTGTTCAAACTTTCTGCTAAATAGAAATGCCATGTTCTGCCTCTCAAGTTTGCAAAGTTTAAAAATGATAACAGAATCTGAGAGCATTTGGGGAAATGGGAGATTTAATAGAATGCTCGTGGGGAGTAAATTGGTACAACCATTATGGAAAGCAATTTGTCAAAATACATAAAAATCATTTGCATTCAGGTTCCACAAACTCATTTTTTGAGAATCAGCCAAGATATGTGTAAAAATTTAAAAGCAAGGAAGTTCAGCACTGTGTTGGTGATAATTAGTACGAGATGCAAACTACACAAATCATGGAAAAGAATGGTTGCACAAATTGTGAAACAAAAGAATTGTTTGCAGCCATTAATGAACATTTAGCAGTGCAGAAGAAGGTATTGTGTATGTTAAAGGAAACACAGGTGACACAAATATGTACAGAGTAATGCAGATTTTCTTAATGTGTGTGTATGTGTGTGTTTGTGCATGTACATACGACAAGCAAATGACTCAAGGCAGAACATGGAAATGTCTGTTGTGGTCTCTCTGTAGCAGGTTTATAGGTAATTAAAATTTTCTTCTTTGGATTTCCTATTATTTTATTAATTCTTCTGAATCAAAATGCACTGTGTTTCTAAGCACAGCAATTACATTTTTTCACTCGTGTTTCTGGAATGAATAACCAAGCTCACTGCACTCAGAACTGTTGTCCGCACCTTTAACGGTGGGGATGGAATCAACTGATCTCTGTGATCCTTTGTCGCTCAAGTTTTACAAATTATTTTACGAAAAGCAGAAAGTGATGCAGTGACATCAGTGGACACAGACATGGGCCTAGCGCTCGCTGTCACAGCTAGAAAGCACTGGGATCCTAGAGACAGGAACGTGGCAGTGCGCTGGTGGTGAAAGCCCTGTGTCCACCTGCTGGCCCCGGCTGGGTGTGGACGCCGGGGCAGCACCTCTGTCCTTTAGGGTCTTGATGACGGTGAATGAAACACAATCCAGGGAGAGCGCTGACCTTTGGCAGGTGCTGTAGCTTTAGATCTTGCATTTCAGGTGCTGAAGCGCTCATTTTATATTCAAAGAAACTTACAGAAATTAAGCAAAATGCCAAAGGTCTCATGATCAGTAGTGACACTACAACATCCCATATGCTTTCTGGATTTCTAATTTTCGTCTTAAATATATATGGCTTGATTTCACCATGGACTTTTTCGGTTTTTTTTTTTTTTAAGGAGAAAAAGACTTCCCCTTGTAACCTCAGGGCTATTTATCGATTAACTGACAATGCCTGAATTCCTTTGGACGTTTTAAGCTGCAATCACCTGGTTGTTTTTGCAAGCTACAGGCTGCCTTGGTTAACTATGCCTGCAGGTTACAGCGCCATCATCTAGGAGACTATTGGTCGCCTTTACAAACGGCAAGGCAGCCTTGGTGTTGTTGATGATGTTGTGCGGAAGGGGTGGGGAGACATCTTCACAATAAGTTAAATTTGCCTGATAGCTCTTCAATCGCTTCATCCAACCTCAACTCTGCAGAGCAGCGTGGACAATAGTGCACCCGCTGGGGTGGCTGTTCTCAGGGGGTAGGTTGTGTCCCCGTGCCGCCACGGCTGGATCAGGACAAGGGTGAGATTCGGTAACTTACGCAACCAAAATGATTACGAGAACAGAAAGCCGATCTCATGGGAACAGGGTCCTCCGTGATGCACCTTGGCATGGAGAAGAAATGAAACCACCCAGGACTTAAGATAAGATCAGTTGCTCCCTAAATTCACACAGCAGAAGAAAAAAAGGGTGACGGAGATGGAAAGTTTAAGTTCCTTAGGAGAATGACTTTGCTAATAATGAGGGTTGTTAATTATGGGATCAGAATTTTGAAAAAGACTTAGATATCAAAATTCTGATTGCACAAATAAGAAACATGCAGACCTCTGGGAATTATCTTATTTTTTCAGAAAAAAAATATATTTCCATAATTTGTATTACACCAGTCTTGGATTATCCTAATCTCTGATGTAAACCAATAGGCTTTTTTTAGCCAGAAACACAATGCAACCATATTTCTCCTCTTATCCAGAAGCTCATGTGGTAGACATTGTTTCACTCCACAAACGTGGGAAGAGATTTTAAGGGGATTGAAATGTTTCTGTTCCCAAAAAGATCGTTTCATAGAATACATCAATCTCAGTTTTCCCCATCAAATATAGTCTGATCTAAAGGCAGGTGTGGCTGCATTGGAGGCTCAGAACTTCCAGTGCTTCTTGGCTAATTTTCCCAGGATTGGACGAGGCCTACAGGAAATGTGAACGTCAGCTAGCTTGCAGCTTGCCTGAGTGAAGCTTGAGTAATTATTTTAGGTAAACGCTGAGTCCTAAACTTTAGACATAAGCTATTCTCAAAATTCACATAAATTCTACCAATTTACTCAATGAAATTTACGTTTGGGGAGGATATTTTCCCCAAAACGTAATGGCTACCCTTCTACAGTATAGAAAGGGGTGCATGGTTGCATTCTGGGGTCCTAGAGCCTGAGTGCAATTTCATCATGGGGAATATACCCACACAATACTTGTACATTAAAACACAGTTTTAAGAAAAATTCATCTGTACTTTGATAGGTCTTTTTGTCTAAACAATAACATATCACAACAACAATGTGGACAAGATGCTTTCTCAGAAAGCTGCAAGTAAAATGCTTTCAGAGATGAAAAGAACCAATAGATTAACTGAAACTTGTGTTTCCTTTTGCTTTTGCAATAGCCAACTCAAGTCATGCTTGATTTAACACCGCTGGAAGAAGGAACGAGAGAACGCCTGTGTACCGAGCAGCCAGCTTTGGCTCTCCGGGCTCAGTTCCTACACATACTGATATAAGCTTGCTGTGTTCACAGTTGAGTTTCTGAAAAATCTGCCTTGATTTAGTGTTTCCTTTGAATATCACCTCCCACAAATTCTCAGCTAACAAGGAGAAGCCCCATGGAGAATTCAAGGTCTTCTCTAAGCACAACTGCCTTATATGCACATAATTCCAAAAAGCAGTTGCAAGATAACCCCTATAATCTTTCCAGCTGCTCCACTGCTCTGAGAAGTCTAAATAATTTTCACTCCATTTACTTTCTATATTGAAAAGATGCCATAATTACATAAAATTAGGTCGAGTCAAGTCCAAAAAGCATATGCATGTGATAAATTACATCCACTATTCTAAAGAAATGAAAGAAGAAAAAGAAATGAAGAACGTAAATGAAAGAAATGCTCTAATCTTGAGAGGTATTTTATTACCACCCTTGCTTACAATAAGCACATCTAGGAAACAGATAGGCAAACGAACCCCTTCCCCTCCTTAGCCACCCCAGATTCCCCAGGGCTGTTCTTGAGGTAGAGGAGGTTTTCAAAACAGGAGTTTTCCCCTGATGGTGATTTACATGAACAGAACCATTACAAAAGGCAGTTAACATTTTTACTTTCTAAAATGATGGACAGCTGTCAAAAGTAACACAAATGTTTTTACTCTACAAATAGATGGGCTAAAATGAATAAAATCCGTAACTTCTCTGCTAGGTATAGTCCCATCAAAATTTTTATTTTGCCTAAATTTAGACTTTATTTTTTTCATCTTTCTTCTAGGTCCCCAAACATTTTTACACCAACTCATTATATAGAAAATAGCACAAAACTGCTATTTAGCTTAGAAAAGTATTTAAAATAAAAAATTTGCCTATCAGTCAAATTATCTGACACTGTTTTATGTTCTTTTTCTTATTAATAAAAGAAATGCATCTGTGCAACAAGCAGGTTATCCCAAAGAATATTAAATTAACCACTCTTGGCTTGGCTCTTCAATTTCTCTTTACTCAGGTATTAGTTCAAGAGAAACAGTGAGGTTGCAAACCACACGGGAGTTATAACAGGGTGGCTGTGGGTTGGGGGCTGCTGTTTTCTATGGGGTGGTAAGGACAGCCTTACTGGTAAGTTACGTTTGAGCAGAGACCTTCAGGAAACCAGCTGTGCAGATACCTGGAGAGAAAACGCACTGGACAATGTTCCAGATTGTATAACTAACAAGCAGCAATTGGCGAAATGACTCATTTGGTTGGAGAGTCGCATCTACCCGAGATGAGTTCCCTTTACATTTACCCCGGAAGGCCCCCACTTTGCCATCACCCTTCTTCTACGTACTGGGGATCTGCTGGATCCTGTGGACCACGACAAAGGCATCGGACAGCCCCACTTTCACCGGGTGGTTGGTTGAACTTATCTGTGTTACCAAGACGGGGATCTGGAAAAGAAAAGGCAGATTGCCACACGTCAGGGTGGACGGCATTCGTTTCAAGTGTGGTCATCTTGTTTAGTGGAAAGGATGAAGGATTAGAGAGGGGGAAGAAATGTTAGAGAATGAGGCCCCAAAACAAAAAAAAATGTACCTAAAATAACCTAGTGTGGTGTTGTTCCGGGGTGAAGTGACGGGCGAGCCCTGGCCGGACATGTGGCTACACGACGGTGAGAGCAACGGGTTCTCTGAGAGGTGACCTCCTTGACTACTTAGTTTCCTAAAATACTCTATTATAGACTTTAAAAAAAAGAATTAGTTTTAAATCCTCATTTCTAGGTGGTCTCATAGATACCAAACCCAGGGAAAGACAAATAAGTGCACTGGTGAATATAAATTTAATGGTCCCGCTGCCGAGCGATACAGTTAAATTCGGCAATTGTCAAAGGATGCTGGCTGAGCTCACTGGACAAGTTAGGAGTCATTAGGGATCATCTCAAGGTCACATTTCCTAAATTTAAGCCTCAGTGGAACCAAAATCAGAATATCATTGGCATTTTTAAAATTTACACTTTAAAAATATTAGGACATGTTGAGAATAAATTACAAGTGATACAACAATTACAAATGAGACAAACTCTTGGAGCCAGTTTTTCTAGTTTTAGAAAAGAACTATCGGGATATGATTACTCTGTTACCAGCTTTATGGAAATAAAAATGGGAGCGAACCATCCATCTTTATTATATAAAAAAACAATAAAGAAAAAAGGAAAGATAAATGCACCTTTTTTTAGGTAGAATAGCAGATTGTGGGTGATCTGTGGGTAATTCCTTAGAGCACATATTACTCAGAATCTTCGTGTTAGTCATAATAAAGACCACAGTAATAAGCAGAAAGGGACATTTTGCCTTTATAACTATTTCAGTCCTCTCTTAAACAATGTGAAGGTGTTTGCGAATTTTATTTTGGTATGTTCCGTTCTTAATCAGCATTTAGAAGTATTCTGATATCTGGGCAATGGAAACAAACAAAGAAATGAACAACAATAAAAAAAAAAAACACAAAGAGATTTCTGTCACTAATAGGTCATTTACTAAATGAAGGGCTGATGTACTTCACTTAGTGACTCATTAAACAGCATTCAGTGTCCATATATATAATCACTTTCCTTAATGGGCATTACACTAGCACCTTTCTACTACATGTTGAGAAGTGTAGTGTAGGTGGAATTTATAGTTAAGACAGACTTACAGTTAAAGAAGACAAAAAGATGGAAAAAGCATAGGAAAAAAACCCAATTCAAGTTGTATTTTGAGCATCCTAAAAAGACAAAGTCATAATTTTTAAGCAGTATAACCGCAGCTTACAAGTCGGTATGAAATCCTTGCTACTGGGGATTCTCACTTGCTTTCATTCTCCCACATCTCTGTTGTCCTCTGCTGTACAAACACTGCTGTAATTTAGTCTATTTCTGCCTTTCCCATGTTCACAGAAGAACCGGAGCTCACATTGCTCTTGATTGGAATAACCTATTTTGTTTTCACCTTTACACCACAGTTTGCGTTCCAGGGCAGAAGTGTTGGTTCCCGCGAGCCCTCCTGCAGCTTGGCCCTCTCTCCAGATTATCCACTCTACTTCTTCCATTTCTCTTCCCCTTCTCTTTCCTCACCTGGCCGTCTTTCATTCTGATTTTGCTTTCTCCATCCCTTTCCTTCCTTTCACTTCCTCCTTTTAATTTTGTCTCTAAGTCAAGCCCTCACCTCCAGCGCCTTTCATCCGTGGTGGACTGAGCGCTTTAACGGCCCCGATCACTGGTCACCTTGGGTCTGCACCCTTTGCCTTCAGCTCTGCAGTCCTTGTCCTCTCGGACCCTGAGCTCAGCAATATGGGATGTTGTCTTCCGGGAAGAGGCCAGCCTTGACCAGCCAGCCCCTGGCCCAGACCAGCTAACAGCGGACCCAGGAGTGAGCCCGGTGGGGTCAGCCACGTCCCACCCAGCTGACCCATGGGATCTGTGAGAGATAATGGATGGAGTCGTCTTAAGTCGCTGTATTTTGGAATAGCCTTGCTTCACAGCAACAATAACCAATGCGTTCTATACAAAACTAATGGGTGTTTCTACATAAAATAAACTAGCATTCCTCCTCCTAAGTTTCTGGGAATCAAATAAATAGCTCCCTATTTTGGGGTGTAATTAAATTTGGAAAATTGGAATGTTCCAGTAGAAGGGCACTTTCCTGCACTGTTTTCCACTCTTCTACCTCTATTCTCTAGTTTATTCTTTGTTCCTTGGATTCCAAAGACACAGTTGCAGAGATCCACTACTTCCATAAATATTTCTAATATTAGTCTTCATATAATGGGAGAATATGACATAGAAAACAAGTTTGTGAGAATGACATCTCCTAAATATAATTTTCCCTACAACTGTATACTCTGTTCATGCTGTAACTAAGATGAGAGACAAAGAATACTCATTCTCTCATTCACCAAATACTAATAAAACATAGCACAGCAGAGAACAATAGTTAGCTTTCTGAGGATCTGCCAAACTGTCTTCCACAGCAGCTGCACCATTTTACATTCCCAGGAGCAAAGAATGAGTGTTCCTGCTTCTCTACATACTTGCAGTTTTCTGTTATTTTTTATTTTAGCCATTCTAGTGGGTGTAAAATGATATCTCATTGTAGTTTTGATTTGCATTTCCCTAATAGCTAGTGATAGTGAGCATCTTTCCATGTTTTTGGCCATTTGTATATCCTATTTGGAGAAATGTTTATTCAGGTCTTTTGCCCATTTTTTAATTGGGTTGTTCGGCTTTTTGTTGTTGAGTTGTAGGATTTCTTTATATATTCAGTATATTGACCCTTATTGAATATGTGGTTTCCAAATATTTTCTTCATTGAATAGGTTGTCTTTTCACTTTTGAGACAAAGTCTTTTGGTGCTCAAAAGTTTTTAATTTTGAGGAGGTCCATTTATGTACTTTTTTTTCTTTTACTGCTTATTCTTTGGGATAAAGTCTAAGAAACCATTGCCTAACCCAAGATCCTGAAGATGCTTCTGTACATTTTCTTCTAGAAGTTTTATATTCATGTTTCTTATATTTAGGTCTTTGATCCATTTTCAGTTGATTTTTATATAGGGTATGAGATAAGGGTCCTCTTTCATCTTTTGCATATGGATATCCAATTCTCCCGGCACCATTTGTTGAAGACTGTTCTTTCCCAATTGAGTGGACTTGGCAGACTTGTCAAAAATGAATTAGCCATAGATGTAAGGGTCTGTTTCTGAACTCTCAGTTCAATTACATGGGTCAATATATCTATTTTTGTACCAGTAACCAGACTGTTTTGAGCACTGTGGCTTTGTAATATGCTTTAAAGTCAGGAAAAGTGAGTCCTCCAACTTCATTATTATTTTTCAAGATGTTTTGGCTACTTGGGAACTCTTACCCTTCCATTTCTGCAAAGTAGGCTGCTGGCATTTTAATTGGGATTGCATTGAATCTGTAAATCATTTTGGGTAGAATGTACATCTTAACAATATGTAGTCTTCCAATCCATGAACAGGGAATGTCTTTCCATTTATTTAGGACTTCTTTGAATTCTTTTAACAATGTTTTATGGTTTTCTGCGTGCAAGTCCTTTACAACCTTGGATAAATTTAGTCCTCAATAGTTGATTGTTTTAATTTCTATTGTGAATGGAATTTTTTTCCTGATTTCCTCCTCAGACTGCATACTGATTTTTCTGTGTTGATCTTGTACCCTACCACTTTTTAAATTCATTTATTAACTCTAACAGCTTTGTTGTAGATTGTTCAGGGCATTCTCTATATAGGATCATATCATCTGCAAGTAGTGAAACTTCTACTTCTTCCTTTACAATTTGGATGGCTTTTATTTCTTTTAATTGCCATATTTCTCTAGCTACAACTTCCAGTACAATGTGGAATGACAGTGGTGACAGTGGGCATCCTTGTCTTTTTCTTAGATGGAAAGCTTTCAGTCTTTCCCCATTGAGTATGATGTTAGCCATGGGTTTTTCATATATGCCCTTTATCACATCAAGGACGTTGCCTTATATTCCTATTTTTCTAAGTGATTTTATAAAGAAAGGATGCATATTTTGTCAAATGCCTTTTGACAAATATTTCAATAGAGATGATCACGTGGTTTTCCCCTCTTCCTTTTGTTAATGTGGTGTATTACAGTAATTAATTTTCTTATGTTGAACCACCCTTGAATACCTGGCATCAAACCGACTTGATCATAGAGTATAATTCTTTTAATGTGCTGTTGGATTCAGTTTGCAAATATTTTGTTGAGGATTTTCACATTCTATATTCATGAGAGAAATTGGTCTGTAATTTTCTTTTCTTGTAGTATCTTTATCCGGCTTCACTATTGGGGTGAGTTTGGCTTCATAGAATGAACTAGCTAGTGTTTCCTCCTCTTCAATTTTTTGGAAGAGTTTGAGCATGATTGGTATTATTTTTGGAATGATTGGTAGAATTCACCTATGAAGCCATTTGGTTCTGGGCATTTCTTTGTTGGGAGGTTTTTGACGACTCATTCAATCTCTTTAATTATAATTGGTCTGTTGAGGTCTTCTGTTTCTTCTAGAGTCAGTGCAGGTTGTTAGCGTGTTTCTAGGAATTTGTCCATTTTGTAGAAGTTGTCTAATTTGTTGGCATACGGTTATTCACAGTAACCTGTTATGCTCCTTTTTATTTCTCTGGGGTCAGTAGTTATGCCCCCCACCCCTTCATTGCTGATTTTATCTATTTGTTATCTTTTCTCTTCTTTGTCAGTCTAGATATGAGTTTGTCAATTTTATTTATCTTCTCAAAGAACCAACTTTTGGTTTTCTTAATTCTCTTTACTGTTTTTTAATTCTCAATTTCTTTATTTCTGCTCTAATATTTGTTATTTCTTTCTTTCTTCTCCCCTTGTTTATAGTTTGGTCTCTTTCTTGGAAGAAGTTGTGAGATTAGTGAGTTGTGAGATTTGAAGTCTTTCTTCTTTTTTTTTTTTTGCAAGCATCCATCTATATTTGTGGTGCTGATCTGTAGGAAACATGGCTTGAACAAACCCTTTCATTCCTGTTCAACTTCAATGCAGCCCTGATACTTACAATCCCATTAACAAACAATCATCACCCCATCCATTCCCATACCTTTGAATTCACCATTATTAACATATCTAAACATATTTCTTCTTTTTTAATGTAATGTTTTTGCCCCATTTTACCACTTCATAATTTATATGTTCATTATCAGGAAATATGCCTTTTTCTTGTTCAATTGTATTCTGACTCTAATAGGAATTGAAGAGTGGAGTTGTATATTGAGAATACAGTACTATTGGGTTTTGCATTTGCCCTTTTAGTTACCATTACTGATAATCTTCAATATTAGCAGTGAGTGCACCACTGTCCAGCCACAATTTTACCACCATCTCACTCTCACTTTTTCTCCCCCTGGGCACCCATTTGTGTGCAGCCCTGCTCAGCAGCTCCGTCCTGCCCTAGGTCTCTGTGGACATGGGTATCTGTGCCTGGGTATGTGTGGGGTCTATCTTGCTGTCCCCAGTGGGAGGTGAGAGGGATCTGGTCCTCAGTCTTTGATCAACTCCCCAAGCTGCAAAGGACTGGGTGAGGAAGTGGAGTTGACCACAGGTCCAGGATGGAAGTTTCCTAAGTCATATTTTCCTTTTTCTCAAGTCAGCATTTGTAGAGTCCTTCTCTTGTCTCTACCATCCTCCAGAGTTCTAAGCAAATGGGATTTGTCTTTTTATTTGATGATTCTCTGGGGAGGCTTTTTCAGGGGGTGCCTTATGTCGCCATGTTGGTGACTTTGCTGCCACAATGAATCTCCATGACATTTTGAACAGATCCATGGCTGCTGTGTGGTCAAGGCTGTAGTAGTCAAAGGGAGACAGAAAACCCATGACGGGGCACTGCAGGTGTCCTCCGTGGCCTACCCTAGGATGATAGAGGTGGTGGGCATGGTAAGAAGATGGTTCTGGATAAAAGTGAAGGTGCTGCTGTGGAGATCTCCACAGGACCTAACAAGGAGTGACAAGACAGGAAGAGGAACACACCCAGGTGCTCGTCCCAGGAGCAGGAGGCAGGTTGGCTGTGTCGTGCATCGGCTCATGCTGTCACCATAAGAATGGTGACCCCGGGGATGTGCACAGGATGCAGACGAGATGCTCACAGGGGAGGAGGGTGAGACAGGCTAACTGTGAGGAACTACCCCTGGCTTCAGGTGCCTTTCTTTAAACTTATACAGTTCACACATAAGAGCACAGAGTTCCTAAAACTGACATTTTATCCTGATAAAATATTAAAAAGAGAATCTTCAAGAAGCTTTTAATTCCCTATGCTTTCCTGGAAAACATGCCTACCTCTTAAGGAACAATTACATACCAGGCTGTGAAACATCTGCTTTTGCCAATGGAATTAAACACCTAATAGTGCAAAAGACGAATGAGGAAAGGATGAATAGCTCCAGCCATCCTCAGAGATTCATTACAAACATGCCAGGCTCTCCCATCCCACACAATCTTTCTCACTCCAGCCTGCTTGGGCTGAGACCATTTTACTTCACAATATCAAGGGCTTGAGGTTGGTCTGGAAGGATCACTAAGTCACTCGCTCACTGCAGCTCTATGGGAACAAATGACATTGGCTGTAAGCAGCAGGGCCAGTGTAAAATTGGAGACCACTGCGGCAAACTAGGAGGACCGTTCAAACCAATTTAAAATGAGCAGCTTTTTCACAAATAGCAACAAAGCAATTGTGCATGCGAATCAACTCTCCAGTATTGCAGCCAGCATTGGGTGAATTAGACCCAGAACGAGCCTATCCTATTGTCACAATCACCCATCCCTGCAGGACTCTGCCTTTACCAAGGACAGGAAATAACCAAGTCAGAGAATCCATGCCCCGGGTACATGACCAAGTATGAAAACGCTGTACTCTTTGCATGGGGGAAGGTACTTTTCATCCTTCCTACAAATATATGTTTACTCTTGAACTGTCTCCTAATCAGACAAGCTGGGGATGCTGGGAAGCCACCTGAAATCATAAAAGTCAGAATCACAGCACTTTATAAAAAAAGCTTCATTACTTTCAAGCACCGACATGATAGTTGCCTTTGTATGATTAAAGCAGTGCTAAATTTTTAACTGGGTCTCTGTGTGAATTGTATGGAATTATAAATTTCTGAGAATGTGTTTTGCAATTTCATTACTTTCAGAGGATAGAATGGGAGTATTAACAGCGGTTAAAATATGCCTCCACTTCAGCTTATGCAAGCATTTATACATTTTTATAGATGTTTTTGTTCCACTTTACAAAGTTCAGATAAGTTTATTATTTGGTATAAATTTTTCTATAAGTGATATATTTTAACAAATTGAGTATAGAAGCAAGAAAAGGATGAAATAGATGGACAAAATTAAGGCAAGAAAAGGGTATTTTCAATGAGCTGAGGGAGGGAGCACACTGGCTTCAGAAGATCCCAAAGCAGAAGCCCCTCTCCTCTCCACCTCGTGACAATTTTGCAGGACGTGGTGGCCCCACATAGGCCCTGACACATGGTCCCTAAAACAAGTCTCTAAAACAGGGAGGTTACAGCTGCAGTTGGAGTCAGAGGCGATGGAATTTCAGCCCTGCAAACCTTGCCAGAGCATGCATTTGTACCATCACGGGCCCAGCCATCTCCCTAGGGCAGCTCAGCATCTCAGCAGGCACCTGATGATATATTATGCACTCCAAAGCATGAACCACATGCCTATCAGAAGATAACCGGGAAATAATTACTCTAATGTCATTGTGTTCATTTTGTTAATCAGTGCCATGGAGTTTAGCTGCTCAATGTATATTTGTTAAATCAAAGCTTTCTATTTTACCCACTCTCACCTACAATCAACCTTTAACTTCCCACATGACCTTCCCTAAATGTCTGATCTGGCTTCAGCTTTACCAGGTGGGGCATTTAGATTGAAAACGTACATGTTCTCCTTTACTTTTACCAAAGCAACACATAATATCCAAAATGTTAATGCTTAGTTGTCTGAAAACTGCATTTGAATGGAAGTTTTCAGTTCAATTTAATAATATAAAAATCCATTTGTTCTCTTTCATATCATTAACATTTCAAACAATTCTTTTAATTCCTTTTTAGCTTACACTGACTTAACCTTCCCATGTGCCAGATACAGAGGCCTACACTTGCCTGCGTGAAAACAAAGGTGAGCCATAGCTAAAACAAACTCCTAAGTCCCTCCCACCCCATCTCCACAATCAGGCCTTGTAGAAACTCTCTAAGGAGACAAATAACAGCAATAAAGTGGATGCTTGATTACAGACAGAGTATCAGACCTTACATCTGTCTCAGCAAGAGTAGGCCTGGGGGAAGGGAGAAGAACCCGGGAGAAGTGCAAGCCCAGGACCAGCACAGCCTGGGAAAATCTTCTAGCCCCTGGTGCCACGGGGAAATGCAGCCCAGGTTATTTCTGGAGAAGTTGCAATTTTTTTTTTATTTGAAATCTCATTTTTTTATTTTTTTCATTTTTTTTTAACCATTCAGATATTTAATCACTGGCTTAAAAAATGTTCATCAGTGATCAATTAGAGGCACCCACAGAAGCATATTCTTTTACCCTAGAAGACTCTAAAATCACACACTTCACATTCTGTCTCCACACCAATAGTATTTCCAACACAGATCTCCCTAACTGAGCCATGAAATATCCAATAATTTGCCCAATCCCCTCAAACACTATCTCTCAGACACAATAACTCATGATCCCGACCTCCCAAATTTTTGAATAAATGATTTCCCATGAGTTTATATTAAATACATTCTTCATCATGAAACTTCTGGATCTCTACCAAGGGGCATCATCCTCTAATTAAAACTTTTCCCTCTTACTTCATGTTTTTATGACTTTCCCATCTTATTTCACATTTTCATGGTTATTCCTGAGTATTTTTTAGCACACTAAGGCTTGTTTTTCACTGAATGATAGGGCACAGTAAGTACAGACCTAGAGTTTCATTCCTATGTAGTCCACTTATTTTGCTTAAAGGATAAATTACAAATTAAGGCACTTCTACACTGACTACACAGAATTCCTCACATGTAATTTCTCTGGCTTGCTTATCAATTAGAGTGGTAGATGAGGACTCTCCATTTCCATTAGATTTATGAGTTCTATCATATATCAGACCTTCCACTAAGGGCCTTGCTACATGGATGGCATTGGTACAGATTCTCTCCTGCAGTCATTTCCTTATATTAACTGAAATAGTACAGATAGTTAATGGCACTTCCGCATAGACTACAAACAGTATTTCTTAAGCATGTGAGTTTTCTAGTGTTTAGAGGTTAAAGCTATGCCTGAATTCTCTCCCATATTCAAAATATGTGTCACATGAGTTCTTTCATTCCATTAAGGTCAAAATATTGACTGAAAGCTTTCCCACACTGATGACACTCATAGGGTTCCAATCAAGTTTGAATAATTTCATGTTGTCTAAAGTTAGAAAAATTAAGGCTTTCCTATATAGATTACATTCTTATGGCTTCTGTCCACTATGTGTCTCTCATGTTGCCTGAGGGTAGAACTTTGAGTGAAAGATTTTCCACATAGCTGACATTCCTAGGGTTTCTCTCCAGTGGGAGTTCTCTCATGTTCTCTTAGGGTTCAACAACAAATGAAGGCTTTCCCACAGGTATGGCGTTCATGGGGTTTTTCTCCAGTGTGTGTTCTCCCATGTAGTCTAAGATAAGAATGTTGACTGAAGGTTTCCCACAGGTATAGCATTCATAGAGTTTCTCTCCACTGTGTCTTTTCTCATGTGGTCTAAGATGACAACATTGAGAGTAGGTTTTACCACATAGATGGCATTCATAGGGTTTCTCTCCAGTGTGAGTTCTATCATATCGACTGAAGGCTTTCTCACATAAATGGTATTTACGGGGTTTCTCTCCAGTGTGAATTCTCCCATGATGAGACTATTGACTGAAGGCTCTTCCACATAGATGACATTTATGGGGTTTCTCTCCAGTGTGAGCTCTCTCGTGTTCTCTTAGGCTAGAACAGCAAATGAAGGCTTTCCCACATGTGTGGCATTCATAGGGTTTCTCTTCATTGTGGGTTCTCTCATGTCATATGAGATGATAATATTGACTGAAGGCTTTCTCACATAGATGGCATTTATGGAGTTTCTCTCCAGTGTGAGTTTTCTCATGTTGTCTGAGGTAAGAATATCGACTGGAGGCTCTCCCACATAGATGGCATTCATGGGTTTTCTCAACAGTGTAGGATCTTTCATGTTGCCTAAGATCCAAGTATCAACTGAAGGCTTTCCCACATAGATGACACTCATAGGGTTTTCCCACACAGGGTTTGTCTCCAATGTGAGTCTCCTCATGTTGTCTAAGTTAAAAAAAAACTAATGAAAGTTTTCCCACATAGAAGGCATTTATAAGGTTTATCAGCAGTTTTTCCCTCACATTGCCTGTGGCCAGAGCTTTTGATAAAGGCTTTAGCACTTTGAGGGCATTTATATGATTTACCTCTGATGTGAATCTGCTTAAGTTGATTAAAAGATAACTGGTCACTGAAGACTTTTCCAAGTGGTTTGCTTAAATATGGCTTCTTTCTTGTGGAAATTAATGCATGTAGAGCCACCGTGGATCTGAGAGTTGAATCCTCTTGCAGATAATTACATCAAAAGGAATTCTTTTGAGAATAGAGTATCTGCAATGACCTGATGTTAGTATCGTCTCTCCTGCAGGTAAGATTCATGAATGTCATTTCTTGCTTTTTACTGTCACCCTTCCTGTATGGACTCTGGTTTTGGATAAATCCCACTCCTTCTCTCAGCACTTCCTCTCTTGTGCCAACTGGGAAAGCACATCTGATGTGCAGACCTGACATCCTACTGAGATGAGATGATTGATATTCTCCAGCATCAATTCTCTAAACAGCTTTCTGTGGGATGTGTATAGCAACGCCCACTCTGCCTGGGGGAGGCCTTCAGCTACATATTTGAAGGTCATTAACTAACGTGGTTGAATTGTCAATAGCTCAGCTGACAACTGTCTTTCTCTGGATTCTCACTCAAAATGAGTAAGCAGGAGGTGAGCAAAGCCCCAAATGATGGGCAAACCCAGATGGTTTCACAGGTGAATGTTTTCAAACCTTCAAGGAACAGGTAATTCCAGTTGTATGCAAATTTTTCCAGGGCATGTGACATCAGCATAATATCAATTTTAAAACATTTGAGAGCTATGGTCACCATCGCCATCTTGCATCCATTGCAGCCCTTTATTTGAAATCTTATGATACTTAAATGTTGTCAACATATTCATTTTTTACTTGTATTCATTTATTTTTGTTAGCTCTTTCATTTCAAAATAATTTCAAACTTACAGGAAAGTTGAAAAATGGATACAGAGCCCATACAGAGAATTTTAACATAACACCCACCCAGGACCAAGTCCACAACTTTTAACATTTTGTGACATTTGCTGTATCATTCTATCATTTATCTATCCCCTATCTATCTATCTATCTATCTACCTATCTATAATCTATTATCTTCTAAACATTGAGAGTAGATTATATATATCATGCTCCTTGAGCAGTGAATATGTCCAGCTACATTTCCAGAGAGTAAGGATTTTCAATTATATAACCACCTTGATTGCAGTTATCAAGTTCAAGAAATTTAACATTGCTATAAAGCATATAGCCTACATTCCAATTTTTTCAAATGTCCCAATAATATTCTTTTGGGCATTTTCTCTTCCGTTATTTGATTCATTCTGGGAACATATATTGCATTTAATTGTCACTCTATCTCTCTCTCCTTTTTAAATTGTGGAAAATACACATACAACACAAAATTTCTAACTTTAACCACTCCATGCATACAATTCAGTGGGATTAATCATATTTACAATGTTGTGCTACCCTCACCCCCACTTATTACCAGAACTTTCTGATCACCCTAAACAGAAACCTTGTACCCATTATGCATAACCCTCCTTTCCCCTCTGACCATCTCTGGTAAGCTGCACTCTACTTTCTGTTTCTATGAACTTGCATATCCCAGTTATTTAATATAAGTGAGATCAGACAATATCTGTCCCTTTGAATCTGACTTATTCCACTCAACATGATATCTTCAAGGTTTATTCATGTTGTGGCATGTATTAGGACTTCATTTCTTCTTAGCAATGAATTTACAGCTGAATAATATTCCATTGTATGCATATACCATTTTTTATTTATCTACTCATCTGTGGCTTGAAACTTGGCTTGCTTCCACCTTTTGGCTATTGAGAATAATGCTATAGAATATTGGTGTTCAGGTATCTTTCTGAGTCCCTGCTTTCAATTCTTTTGAGTATATAACTAGAAGTGGGATTACCAGGTCAGATGGTAGCTCTATGTTTACTTTTGTGTTTTCCACAGTTGGTGCACCATTTTACACTCCCACTAACAACATACTAGGGTTCCTATTTCTCCATGTCCTTACCAGCACTTTTTTATTGTCTGTTTTTTTTTTTTAAACCATTGCCATTCTAATGGGTGTGAAGTGGTATCTCATTATAGTTTCAATTTGTATTTCTTTAATGGCTAAAGATATTGAGTATTATTTTATGTGCTTATAAGCCATTTGTGTATCTTTTTTGGAGAAATGGCTATTCAAGTCCTTTCTCCATTTTTAAATTGGGTCATGTCATTTTGTTATTAAATTGTAGGAGTTCTTTATATAATCTGGATATTAAACTCTTATCAGATATATTGCTTCCAAATATTTTCTCCCATTCTGTAGGTTGTCTTTTCGCTTTCTTGATAATGTCCTTTGATAAACAAAAATTTTTAGTTTTGATGAAATCCTATTTATTTATTTTGTATTTTATTGCTTGTGCTGCTTTTGGTGTAAAGTATAAGAATTCATCACCTGATACAAGATCCTGTGTACTTCCCTTTGTTTTCTTCTACAAGTTCTATAGTTTCAGCTCTTATGTTTAGGTCCTTCATTCAGCTTGAGTTAATTTTTGTTTATGGTGTGTCCTAGTTTGCTAATGCTTCACTGGAGGATGGCCAATGGCGTCTGGAAAACCTCTGCTAGCTAGGAAGGCAGCTGGCGTCTGCTCCAAAGCTCCGGCCTCAAAACGGCTTTTTCCCAGGATGTTCCTCTCTAGCAAGCTTGCTCCTCTTCAAAACATTGCTCCCAGCTGCACTCCATCCAGTCTCTTTGAGTCAGCATGTTTTATATGGCCCCACTGATCAAGGCCCACCCTGAATGGGTGGGGTCACACCTCCATGGGAGTATCCCACCAAAGTCACCACCCACAGCTGGGTGGGGCACATTCCAAGCAAATCTAACCAGCACCAAAACGTCTGTCCCACAAGACCACAAAGACAATGGCATTTGGGGGACACAATACATTCAAACCGGCACATTCCACCCCCTGGACCCCAAAATGACATTATCTTTCCAAATACCATTCTTTTCATCACAATATCACAAAAACTTAAACCATTTCAGTAACAAAAGTTAAGTACAAAATCCCATCAAAATCAAATATAGGCGTGGTCAGTCCTAAGGCATACTTTTCCTTTAGCTTGGATCTGTGGACTTAGAACAAGTTACATGCTTCCAATATACAAAGGAGGGACATTCATAGGATAAACATTTCCATTGCCATAAGGAGAAAGAGTAAGGAAAACAGGGTTAACAGGACCCAAACAGTTCCTAAAACCCCCAGGACAAACTCCATTAGATTTCAAAGTCTGAGAGTCATTAACAGAACAATGTTGCATCCTTGGGGCTTGAGACAGCGGGAGCCTAACCCTTCCCAAGGGCCTTTTCGGCAGCCCTTTCCTCTCCAAATGCTTAGGTGAGTGCTCCAACATTTCCACACACTGGGGAGACCACCTTCTCTGCCCCACCCTCCTCAAACATCGGGGCAGCTCCCGGATTCCCTTCCATCTCCGGGGCACACGCTCAACCCCTTCAGAACAGTGTGGTGGCAGCCAGGCTCTCCCCAATTCCCTGGAAATGTGCTCCAACCTCTTTGGGACCTGAGGTGGCAAAACTCTTCCAGAGCATCGAGGCAGAATGCCCACCCTCGACCTCCAGGGCAAACTCACCCTTTCCATGCATGTGGGCTGCTCCGCTCTCCCAGCCCGAGACCTCCTGACTCCAGACCTCAACCTCCATGGCTCTGTCTTTGAAGAGATTTTTCCTTTAATTTTTTCCTTGTCTGTCTCCTCCAGTCCAGACTGGCAATGCCTCTGTCTATAAAGATCTCGCAAAAATTCTGTTGGCTTTGCATGAAGCACGCAGGGGTCAAAGCCATCAGACAATAGGACTTTCCACAAATCCTTTCTGCTTAACTCCTTTTCCAATCTTGGCTTGTACTGAAATGGCGGCTGGGTTCCATGTTTGGTTACATCCTCACGTTGGGCTGTAGCTTCTGGGATTCCAACCCCTGGAAGCTTGTAATTTTCCAAGCCATCAGCTTCTGGTTTCTTTGAACCCAAGAGTTCAGTTCTAAGTTTATCTCTCTCTGCTCGCATTTTACTATAAACTGCAAGAAGCAGCCACTGTACATCCTCCACACGTAGTCTGGAGATCTCCTCAGCTAAGTATTCCAGTTTGTCACTTTTAAATTCTTCCTTCCATCTGATACCAGGACTCAATTTTGCCAAATTCTCTGCCACTTTAAAACAAGGATCACCTTTCTTCCAGTTCACAGCAACACATTGATCATCTCTGTTCAAGGCCTCATCAGAAGTATCTTTAGAGTACATATTTCCACAAACAGTCTCTTTAAAGCAGTTTTGGCCTTTTCTATCAAGCTCCTCACAACTCTTCCAGAAACTCCCCATTATCCATTTAAAAAGCCGTTCCAACATGTTCGGTATTTGCAAACTCAGCAGCAAAAGCACCCCACTTTCTGGTACCAAAATCTGTTTTAGTTTGCTAATGCTGCAGAATGCAAAACACCAGAGATGGACTGGCTTTTATAAAAAGGGGGTTTATTTGTCTATACAGTTACAGTCTTAAGGCCATAAAGTGTCCAAGGTAACACATCAGTAATCAGGTACCTTCACTGGAGGATGGAAAATGGCATCCAGAAAACCTCTGTTAGCTGGGAAGGCACGTGGCTGGTGTCTGCTCCAAAGTTCTGGTTTCAAAATGGCTTTCTCCCAGGACATTCCTCTCTACAAATTCTCCCCACTCCTGATACCAAAATCTGTCCTAGTTTGCTAATGCTTCACTGGAGGATGGCCAATGGCGTCTGGAAAACCTCTGCTAGCTAGGAAGGCAGCTGGCGTCTGCTCCAAAGCTCCGGCCTCAAAATGGCTTTTTCCCAGGATGTTCCTCTCTAGCAAGCTTGCTCCTCTTCAAAACATTGCTCCCAGCTGCACTCCATCCAGTCTCTTTGAGTCAGCATGTTTTATATGGCCCCACTGATCAAGGCCCACCCTGAATGGGTGGGGTCACACCTCCATGGGAGTATCCCACCAAAGTCACCACCCACAGCTGGGTGGGGCACATTCCAAGCAAATCTAACCAGCACCAAAACGTCTGTCCCACAAGACCACAAAGACAATGGCATTTGGGGGACACAATACATTCAAACCGGCACATGGTGTAAGGTAGGGGTCCACTTTTATTCCTTTGCATGTGGACATCCAATTGTTTTCCAGCACCATTTGTTGCAGTGATTATTCTTTCCCTATTGAATGTACTTGGAACCCTTGTTAAAAATCAACTGGGGAGACAGATTTTGGACCGATAGTCCATTTGGTCTCTTGCTTCGCACTTAGCAATAAAACTCTTTCTCTCTTTGTGACCCTGGTGTCTCAGGAATTGGTCATTTGAGGGCACTGGGGAAAAGAATCCACTGCCTTGGTTTGGTAACAATTTGGTGTCCCCTGAATGGGACGATGCCCCAACTCAGGAGCCCTGGTAGGACAGGGAAGCATGGTAACCGAGCCTTCTGTGGCCGCTGGACTGTATTCATTCTAGAGACTTGGCAATTGGGTTTTCCTCTGTCCTGCCGGCACTCCAGTCCTTGGCACCCTAAAAAAGCTCCAAAGAGACAAACTGTTTCCAGTTTCAAGTCTGGATATCTGATTGGAGACTTAAAGCTTCTGGATTGTTCCTATGCCACATAAACTCTGAAACCCAGAAGTACTGGTCTCTCCAAGAACGACAACCAGTTTCCTCCCTCAGCCCCATCGTATCGATGCCCCTTTTTCAGCACAAAGCAGTTAGAAGAGTCATCGCCCAGATATCCCTCAAAATTGAGGGAAAATTATCAAATGAGAGGGAGGACTTGTAACCGAGAAACTAGGATTTGAGGACTGATGATGATTAGTGAATCGTTATACGGATTTTCCTTTTTACTTTCTGGTATATTAGAGTAGACAGTGGGAAATACCTGAAACCTGAGCTGTCATCCAGCTGCCCTGATCTCTGATAAGGATTGTGGAGCCTTTATCTTGTGCCCTTGTGATCGCAAAACCCTGTGACTGACCCTCACTAGTACCCATTTTACCCAGTTTTTGACTTTAGAATCTTATGACCACTAAAGACAGCCACTAATGTTTATTAACGAAGGGTCTTGGGTCAGCCCAGAACTAACCCACCCCAAGTCCAAAGTTATCCTGATAACTAAAGCTGGATCTAACCACAATGGACCCACCTGACATGTGCAGTAGCTTAAACTTTAACTTATAAGTCACCTATACCTCATTATAATACTAAAAATTACACCCATCATCATATTAAGGCTGCCATTTTCTTACATACATTCTGTGACTAAGCATGCAATCAATCTGCACATGCTCAATTATTAGATCCCTTCTAATTCCATCATCGGGGCCATTGTACTCATTATCCTAACACATGCCCATGTTTTATACTATGAAGCTATCAAAATTATTGCAGTTCAGTGAGACAGACTTTGGACCAACATGCCATCTGTTCCCGTGCTTCATGCCTAGCAATAAAACTTTTTCTCAATTTGGACAAAAAATTCAATTGCCTATAGATTTGGGTTTATTTCCTCATTCTCAATTCTATTCTATTGTTCTATATGTCTGTTGTCTTTTTTTTTTAATCAGAGATGTTGTAGCTTTACAGAAAAATCATGCATAAAATACAGGTTTCCCATATACCACCCTATTAATAACACCTTGCATTAGAAAGGTACATTCATAACAACTGATGAAAGGACGTTTTTATAATTGCACTATTAATTATTGTGCCAGTTCCACAGTGATTTGGTTACTGTACCTTTGTAATAAGTTTTGAAAGTCAGTAGTGTGAGCCCTCCAACTTTGTTCTTCCTTTTCAAAATGTTTTGGCTATTTGGGGCTCCATGCCTTTCCGTATGAATTTCATGATTCTATTTTACATCTGTGTGGAGAACACTTGGAATTTTGATTGGGATAGGGTTATACCTGTAAATCACTTGGGTAGTATTGACATCTTAACGATATTAACTATTGTTATCCATGAACTCAGAATCTGTTTCCAACTAGTTAGGTCTTTAATTTCTTTCAAGGATGTCCTCTACATCCTTGGTTAAATGATTTCCAAGGTATCTTATTCTTTTAGTTGCTATTGTAAATGAAATGTTCTTCATTTCCCTTTCAGATTGTCTCTTGCTGGTATATAGAAACACCATTGATGTTTGTGCATTGATCTTGAATACAATTATTTGCTTACATCATTTATAAGGTCTAGCAGGTTACTTGTAGAATCTTCAGGATGTTCTCAATATGGGATCATGCAAACAGCAAATAGGGATAGATTTACTTCTTTCCCAATTTGGCAGACTTTTATTTCTTTTTCTTGCCTATTTGCTCTGGCTAGCACTTTCAGAACAATGCTAAATATTAGTGGTGACAGTGGGCATCCTTGTTTTGTTCCTGACCTTAAGGGGAATGTATTCAGTCTTTCATCACTGAGTATGATGTTAGCTATGGTGTTATTTTTTTTTTATAGAAGCACTTTATAGTGTTGAGGAAGTTACTTTCATATTCCTACTTTTATGAATGTTTTTATCAAGAAGGGTGTTGTATTTTGTCAAATGCCTTTCCTGAATCAGTTGAGATGATCACGTGTTTTACTCATTTCATTCTATTAATACGTTATATGAAATTGACAGTTTTTCTTATGCAGAACCACTTGTGCTTTCCTGTGATAAATCCCACTTGACCATGGTTTATAATCATTTCAGTGCACAGTTGGTTTCAGTCTCTAGTATTTGTTGAGGATTTTTGCATTGATTTCATAAGGGATGTTGGTAAGTAATTTCCTTTTCTTGCGATGTCTTTATCTGGCTTTGGTTATCAGAGTCATGTCAGCTTCATAGAAGGTATTAGTAGTAGTTCACTCCTCTTCAACATTTTGGAAGAGTTTGAGGAATAGTACTGTTAATTCTTCCTTGAATGTCGGGTAAAATTCACAGTGAAGCCATCTGGTCCTGAACTTTCTTTTTTGGGAGCTTTTTGATGACTGATTCAACCTCTTTACTCGTTATTGGTCCATTGAAGTCTTCTATTTCTTCTTGAGTCAGTTTGGGTAATTTATGGTTTCTGGGAATTTGTCCTAGAAATTTTGCTCTTCTTTTTCTAGTTCTTTCGGGTGTGAAGTTAGTTTGTTAACTTTCCTTCTCAGGTTACACTCTTTCTTAATGTAAGTGTTTTAAACAGCTAAGCCCTCAGCGGAGGGAGAAAGGGGGAACCAGCTGTCACTGCCGTGGTGAGAAGACTTGGCACAGAGTTCCGTCAGGTAGAATGACTGGAGAGACGGGCCACCGGGAGAGCAGAGACCCCTGTTTCCACAGAGCCCACAGCTCCTGAGATTTAAGACTCTAGACTCTAGATTCACTGACCCTGCATCTTTCCAGAAACTTTACCACTGTAGATGGAAACTGTTGAAAACCAACATTCCAAAGGGTCACTCCGTACTCCCAGCAATACATGAGTGTGTCACAAGCAGAGATGAGAGTCTCTTTAAGACGGATTCTCTCAGCTTCTGGCGAGTATGATTTAGGAATAAGGTGGGCTACAAGGTAAAAACATAGTCCCAAATAAAGAAACGGAGAGCTGAACAAATCCTATATCATATATTCCAGTTACCTATTGCCCCCAAGCAAATGAATAATTCTACATGAAAAAAAAAAACAAAAACAAAAACACAACTCTTTAAAGGAGAATAAGCACTTGACATAGTTATGAGATTTTCCAAAACTGGCCTGTTGACTAGAAATATAAGTGCCACGTTGTGTGTGTGTCGTTTAAGTACCCATTAGGGGTCCACTGATTCTCAATTCACACTGCCAGAATTCCTCTCATGACTAGTGGCTGCTTAGTGAATCACATCTGCGGGTCCTGGAACATTATTCCTATATTCTTTGTTTACTTCCTAAAAGTTTAGGCTATCTGATAGACATTAATTACATGGTCAATAGAGTTAGCAATTAAATATGTTATTTTTGTAGTCTAAACATTAGGTAATTTAAGGCTACAATTTAGCAAAATTGCATTCTTTACTTTGTCACTTGGGCAAGATGAAACAAATCATCCATTTAAACCCCCTTGTTCTTTCTGTCACTTGTTTCTTCCTCTTTCCTATCAGGTTGCCATAAACATTGAGGTCTTGTCTGACACAAGTTTTCATGTCTTGGAATTAGAACCAAAACATGTCACAGGCATTGACAAGCAAAACATACACACAAAACCATATAAATATATAAACATTCAGAATTAGAGGAGAAATTCTTCCAAATCAGAAATATTTAGAGACATTCTACTGAAATACCATTACACTACAATTACCCAATAATTCTATGAAATCCACTGGTGATACTGCCAGTGATATCAGAATTAAAGATCAAAAATGAAATAAAGATCAAAACAAAGAATTAAAGATCAGTGCAACCCAGATTTAAACCCCCCCCCCACACACACATACACACGCAAAGACATGCAAAAAATATGTTTCTATACGAAGCAAAAGAAATTGAGAAGGTAAGAAAACGTTTTGATGTTTTCATGACCATAAAATGTCCCTTCCTAGGTACCTGGAGGAAAAGGCAAGGTCAAGTCAAAGGGGTCAAGGAAAAGGTCAAGGTCAAAGGGGGAGGAAATTATCAATATTTCACTTACTTCTTTGTATCCGAAGATGATGCGCCCATCGATGAGAAGGGTTGCCTGGAATGTGAAGCTTCCCAGGTTGTAATTATCCTGGAGATGTACGTGGTCCCACTGGACGACGAGGGCTGTGCCTAAAACCCCATCGGGAAAAGAAGAAGTGCAATGAGAAAACAGGCCAGCCAGTGCAGCGGGACCTTCACCAAACATGGATTGGCCTTGCCGTGTAGACGGTGCACCTTTGGGATTTTACGTGGTGGACTGGGATTTCACTGTTGAAGGGGCCCTGGGCTCTTCTGTAAAGAACCGGGTAATTCTCTGATGGTTTCTCTTCCCAAGGTGGACATGGAGCTGGTGTGGGGGCAGTTTTGCCTGAGGAACCTCATTAATGCTCTCAGGTGTCACCTGCTTAAATTTCCAGGAGCCCAATGAGCTAAATGAATTTCAAATACGTTTGATGAATGCTGAGAGAGAAAGGGGTGCATTCATACATGTTAGAACCACTGATAAAAAAAGGCCTGAAAAATGTCTTTTCCATACTTAGAATTATTCTCTTCCACACTGAAGAAGTTCCTTTATCACTAATGGGAATTTCCTTTGTTGATTTGCATTTAACCCTTTGTTGTGTTGCTTTCAGGAGGCTGCACAGCAGCGGCAGGGGCTGGGGCAGAGATCTCTGAAGCCCCTTTGAAGAGTACCTGGAGAATCTTCAGTGCTATATGCTATATTCTGGTCACTTAATCTGCCAGTATTTACTATAAAACCATTAACACCAAGTATAAACTGAAGCATAGTTCAATAGCCACCAACGATAATTTATATTTTTGCTTTAACTGCTAGTGTACTTTCTTTACTTTTAAAAAAGAAAACAAATGAGCAGCTAAACCTTTTGCTTAACTCTATAATATTTTCCATTTGGTTAAAAAAATCACATTACCCCCCAAAAAAGTTGTGCTGAAAATGAAACTCACAGTTCACAATATTAAAAGCACAAAAATAATCTCCTGGGTCAGTAAGAATCCGATTTAAAAAAAATCCAGATTGTATGGCAGAACCAGTTTCCAGCAGCAATGTTATGCTATTAGTAAAATCTCTTGAGTTAGTTGACAGTTTTAAGACAACATGTTATTTCAAATATTTTTAATGCCAATTGCAAATCCTTAAAGGGTGTTAAAGTGCAGAAATGCATTTCTTTGAGATAAAACTTCAGAAGTCAAGAAATGTGCTTTTAATTGTTGCTTTGGCACTTTTAGGAAACACAAGAGTCTCCAAGCTTGGTAAAGACCTGGGTTTATCCCCGGGAATCATCTTGTCTACGTGACCATTTCTTTAAAATCTGGAAAAGGCGAGAGGTCTCTAGTAGCCAGGGAACTTTCTATAATCGTAGAAGTACAGGGGTTTTCTGATGATAAAATGCCTCTTGACTTCTTCTTCCTTAAAGCATGTCCACAGCCTCAAACTCCAATCTCTTCCTTATCTGCTAATTTCTATTAGGGACTCTTGTGTGGTGCAGCGAAAACACTGCACTAAGGGAAAAGACCAGGAGACGGAGACTGCTGCCCAGCTCAGTATCTGCTGTGCCGTCTGGAACACAGTTAACCTGTTCTCTCACCTGTGATGTGGGGCAGGAACCCCTGCCATCAAGGATGAATTACGAGGTAACACAGCTACCTCAAACTCTTCGTGGAAAAAAGAGGTCTCAATAAATTATATTTAAAAAAAAAATTTATGCAAATCTTGCTGCAGCTATTCATAATATATTTTTAGTAGCAGGTTAAAAAATGCACACTATGTTTGCAAATGTTAAGTTTTATATCATGCAGTTGTATAGCTGCCCCACCTTTGTTGATTTCAATGGTTCTGTGTAGCACCAAACCAAGGGTTATTGGCGAGTAAATGCTATCTTTAAATTTAAAAATTAACTATCCTGTTTTTTAATTAAATAACCAATATTGCAAGTTTCATCTTTTATTAGAAATTGCCAAACTCTAAAACTTCATGGCATGCAGGTGAGTGGAAGTGGTTTGTAGAGGTAAGATGTTTATTCTGATTTATTTTATTTTATGGGTAGTGCCTAGACGGGGAGCACTTAGTAAGTCTGTACCCCAAAGAGCAGGTTTGGTGTGTCCAGCTCCTGGCTGGTGGTTGGCAGCTGGGCTGTTTCTCTTGAGGATGGACACACCATCTAGTACACGACTCATTCTGCAGAGCTGAAGCTCCTCGTAAAGCACACCATCAGACCACACGAGTTGTCGCCCATCCATGGAGCTGTTGGGACTGGGCTGTATTTGTCCCCTTCCCTGCCTATTATGTAGTCATAAATCATCTTTCAATAGTGGACACCACTGTGCCACTCCAAAATAAAAAAGAAGCGGGTTGGACTAGTGTTGTTTAGGGTCAGTGTCAAGGACAAATTTTCTGATTCTGTGCTGTATCAGGCTCCCGATCATTTCGTTATTTGCTCTTTATAAGCCATCCAATTATTTTTCTGGTAAACGGCTTATTTTTATAACTGTACCACCTTTTGTGCATTAATTTTCTGTGAATCACTGAAACTGCAGTAATCACCCAGGCTAGCTATAACATTTGGACTCATCCCATTTTTTAAAATCTAGTGGGTTAATAATTATAGATAAATTATCTCTGGAGAAATTTTCTAATTTGCTGCTGTCTCTCTCTCAAGAGAAGCTGTCTCAAACTGTCGAGTTTCTCATCCTTAAGCATTCTCTCACTGATCCTAACCAACCACAGTTGAAGATACTTCAGCAAATGGCTGTGGCATAAAAAGGACTTTATGAAGCATCTCACAGTCCAAAAGTGCTTCATTCATTTCACAGAACACAATCAATCACTCAGCTTCCATTATCAATTTCTAGGGACTCAATATCCCTGTAGGTCATTACATGGAAGATATTTCAAAGAAGCAAGACACACTGATTCTTGAGTGTTAGTGCTTAAGACAATTCTCAGAATTAAAAATTCTTCTTACGTATTTCATTTTTTCATCTGTTCATTCAGTGAATAAGTGCTGAGGACCTACTATGTACCAGGTACTGAAGATAAAACAATTTCTAAAATTAGCCACAGTTTTTCCTTTCAAAGTATGTAGAGTGCAGTTGGAATGATACCTGGTAATGTTTAAAAATCATTCAAATAAAAGTAAAATACACATATTAGGAGCTACCTAGGCAAATGATACTATGAGAGAGTATAAGGGGAGGACATCTAATATGATTTAGGGTTTAGAGGCAAATGACAAAGAAGTGGTCATAAGAATCCTGAACCTGTGATGAATGTCCCCAACGTCACCTAGTAAATGTCAGAGCTGAAAATAATCAATTTCTATCAAAACACTTCCTCCTTACTTAGCAGATTCCTAAAGTGATTCTGTAGGGGATGTCATGCAGTAAGCGTCAGAGAAGGCTCTGACTCTAGTTCTGTGGGATGCAGACTTATGAGCTACATCCTTGGGGCTTAGTGCCTCATAAATTAAAAAAAAAAAGTGGGAGGGTAGAATATCACAGTTCTTAATTATTACTGGGAAATAATTATTATGGCTAACATTCAGAGTTGCTGAAGATTGATCACAGTTTGGTATTATTCAAATTGTTTAAAATAGATTTCCCAGACTGTATACCTAGCTATTTTAATTTTCTTCTTCCTTTGCAATTTTGACCTGTAAAACAGCTTCGTCACACTGGTCAGGAGACTGCTTTTGACAAAATGATCACATTTTGGAAGGCTGCCGCCACATTCACGTCTACAACACCCACTAGTAAATTTTTCCATCATCAGAAATTAGACAAAAGAAGAAAAACTTTGTTCATGCCAAATGCTTCCATTATTTTAAGAGATGAAATTGCCATCTGGGCAAATAAATTCTATTTTGCATCATAGAGAATATAGGAAATTCCTTCTTTAACTTTTGCAAAGCAAGTTTGTCTTTGCCTATTATTTCTTGATCAAAGTTGCAGCCTTTGTAAGAAATAGACATGAAAACATTTGTATCTCTAAGAACTTAATTTTTTTAACTTAGATTTCAAAAGTAGTCAGTTGTATATTCTAGGTTTTATCTGACAATTTTATATGTCTCCAAAAGTAATAGTAGAAATAGATTGTCATACACATGCTAAATCTTAGGCTCTATTTTATTATTTTAAAGTGAACAATCACTTGATTTTCTTAAACATATTTTAACTATTCTATACATTTTAAACAGGTGCTTTCAGCTTATGGATACATACAGTTCAAATGAAATATTTTAAATTTAATATCTACATATTATGCTCTTTGCCTCTACTTGAAAGTCAAAACTTACAAACTTCATTCAGCTTCTGTTAAGAGGAAGGACTTATTGAAAATGACATCAAACAAATGTATTTACTTTGTTTGAGGTATTTTCCACAGCATCTCATTTCTTATAGTGCACAATATAGAGGAGTTTATAAGCATTTGTGGAATGAATGAGTGAATGGAGGAATGAAGAGCACACGGCCACGCATTCCGCTCCATCTATCAGCAATTACAGTAGGACATTTGTCCGCATAGAGCGTTGGCATCAAGCAATTTACAAATTAAATCTACCTGAAACAATCCAGGTTACAAAAGCATTAATATGAAATTTGTGTTTGATAATTAAAAGGACACATTTGGTAAAAAGGTAGGCTAACCAATACATACCATTATCAAAATATCTGACTGTTGAATTTCTGGACACACTGGGGTCGAAATTTGCCATTAAAGGTGCAATGTACTGCGTGGCAGTTAACATCCGATGTACAACTTCTCCAGTGTAGATAAAACCTACAATTAGAAAAATTAGAAAAATGTTAGAAAATGAAGCCCAGATAAAACGACAATTAACATTCCTCCAGCTCAACTGCAGACATGTCTTGAAAATAAAATATAGTAGGTTAAAAAAAAAGGGTGGTGGTGGGGGACTAAGTGATGTCTCATCAACAATAATTGGGTCTGGTCAAATGAATTCTGATATGATTTGGTAGTACCTTGATGACTGGTAAACCAGAAATCTAGAATATGTACAATTGTAGTTGTGAAAAAAGTGATGATTCGCAATCCAAACATTCAATTTGCCATCATTAACCTCTTGTTATTGTAACACTAAGCTGACATGTCAGGCCTTTTCACAGTCCTTTTACAGAAACTGAGTGCATTTTCTTGATATATATTTGCATTTTCTTGAATTACAATTTCTGTTTAGGGGACTGAGAAACCACACAGGCATCTCTTTTAATTCTTAAATTCATAAAATGTTTTGATCCTTTTTGGAAAGTTGAAAGCAAAACACCATGGGAAAATGTGTACATTTCTCAGATTGTTCAAGCTTTTATAACATTAACACCCCATCAAGAAGATAAAGTCTACGTATTTGCAGATAAGATGGTAAAAAACTCATAACGCACAAATGCCTCTCTGTTTAGAGAAATCAGTGCCAGCCTATCTAGATGTTGGATAATAAGAGGGAATTCACTACTGAGGACTTTCCCTTTGAATTAAATAGCAGCAGCTCGCATGTTACAAACCTAACCAACTTTCAATTACTCACACTGGGTTCATTTACTTTGTGGATTATCCACAACAAATTCTTAATCCCATACTGACTTCTTGCCTTCAAGGCTTTTAGCTGCCTGAAAGAAGAATCAGGTCAGAGAAAGCTAATTTTAATAGTTTTTAATCTTAGACACGCGAAATTAAGAACATATATGCAATATATGCAAATGTGTGCACACAATACTACAAAATCAAATTCGTAGGAAATTATTTATGGCAATGCAATTTCAATGTGTAGGAAATAATGAGTTAACTAAATAACAAAAGATAGTATAGCTTTTTTTCGATTTCCATAAGAATTAATAAAACAAAGCAAGCAAGATTAAAAAATTCTTACAAAGTTATGTAGCATTTAAACCTCTAAATATGTTCAACCTTTGTTATCTCACTTCATGATCTGAAGAAGCCTTTTCTTGGCACATCAGCATCTTCATGATTTCAAATTCTCAATCATGATTTCCAGTTAGGTGATTGCAGAATTAAACCTGTGGTTATTTGTTTTGAAATTACTTGCTTTCTTTCTGTCAATGTCTTCTTTGATTTCATTTTTAAGGCAATTTTATTGAGATATATTTACACACCATATAATCCATCCAAAAAATACAATCAATGACTCACAGTATCATCATATAGTTGTGAATTCATCACCACAATAAATTTTAGAACATTTTCAGTACTCCAAAAAAAAATTAAAATTAGACAGAATCCCCCAAACATCCCATACTCCTTATCCCCTATGATTTATTTGTTCATTCATATTTATTCATTTATTTATTTATTTATTTATTTATTATTCATTGTCTTTATTTCATTACTTATCTGTCCATAAACTGGATAAAGGGAATGTCAGTCAGAAGGTTTTCACAAGCAAACGGTCATCCTATAAAAGCTATAGAGTTATACAATCATCATCAAAAATCAAGGCTACTGGATTACAGTTCAACAGTTTCAGGTATTTCTTTCTAACTATTCTAAGACACACAAAACTAAGAAGGAATATCTATATAATGCATATGAATAACCTCCAAAATGAACTCTCTATTTGAAATCTCTTAGCCACTGAGACTTTATTTTGTTTCATTTCTTTTCCCCTTTTTGGTCCAGAAGGCTTTCTCAATCCCATGGTACGAGAGCCAGGATCATCCTTGGGAGTCAGGTCCCATGTCACCAAGGAGATTTACACCCCTGGGAGTCATGTCCCATGTAGGGGGGAGGTAGTGAGTTTATTTGTAGAGTTGGATTAGAGAGAGGCCACATCTGAGCAACAAAAGAGGTTCTCTGTGGGTGACTCTTGGGCATACTTATAAGTAGGCCTAGCTTCTCCTTTGCAGGAATAGGTTTCATAAGGGCAAGCCCCAAGATCAAGGGCTTGGCTTATTAAACTGTGAGTCCATAATGCTTGAGACAGTATCTGGAATTCCCTGGGTGGGGAAGTTTAATATTTCCACATTTTCCCCAGCTCCTCAAGGGGACTTTGCCAATAATTTTTTTATTTTCTGCCCCAAATATTCTGGAATGTATCGGGGGTGTTACACAGGGTCTCATTCCCTGTTCTAGGTTCCCTGTAATGATGTTGTTTAATAAACCGACCATGCAGGTTCAATTAGATAGTGTCCTACAGAAAATTTAAATTTGGTACCAAAAAACCATCTCTTCCTTTGGTTTCACACAGAAGATGTAGTTTTAAAATACAGGCAATACCATTCTTTACCCTGTATTCTGATTTACCTTAGTCCAAACCAAGTTCATTTCATTCAAATCTCTAATTGAAGTCTGATCTCTTTTTCAGCTTATTTAGCAGTTGCTGTATGGGGTAATGCTGACTTTCAGAGCTGCAGAACTCTATCTCTGGATCTCAGGTGTCACTCAGACACCCAAAGTTCCAGGGAACTACCAGGCTATACCCAAAGAGCTCAGCACCACACAATTTAGAAATAACAGTTAAAACTCAGGAATAGATGTGACTGCTGTAAGAGCTTACAATCTAGGAACATTTATGATGAGTTTTATTGAGAATTCTGTACTCCTAAATCATTGATTGCCCGACCTTTGCCCACATTCTACCCCCAGATAACCTATGCCCTCATATTAAATTCTCAGTGTTTGCTCATTATACTTAGTCTATATTAATGAGGTCTTACAACATTTGTCCTTTCATTTCTGGCTTATCTCACTCAACATAAAGTCCTCAAGGTTCATTAACCTACTTTCATGCCTTACACTTCATTCCTTCTTGCAGCCCGTTAATATTCTGTTGTACGTCTACCACAGTCTGTTCATCAGTCAGTGTACTCTTAGGCCACCTCCGTCCAGTTCAAATCATGAAAAATGCTGCAAATGTCCACTCATGTCTCTATTTTCAGTTCTTGCAAGTATATACCTAATAATGGGGTTGCAGGATCATAAGGCAACCCTATACTCAGCCTCCTGTGGAATCCCCACACTGCCCTCCAGAGGGGCTGCACCAGTCTACTTCCCCACCAACAGTGAATAGGTACATATCTCTCTCCACATCTTCTCCAGCACTTGTTTCTCTCTGTTTATTTTTTAAACAGCTTTATTCATACCCCATACAATCCATCCTAAGTGAACAAGCAAAGGCTCCTGGTATAATCACATCGTTATGCATTCACCACTACGATCTATATGAGAACATTTCCATTTCTTTGGTAAATAAAGGAAAAAATAAAAAATGAAGGATAAAAAAATAAAAAGAAGAAACAACAACAATAAGTACAAGAATCCCATACCCTTCCCTTATATCCCCCTCTTATAAATACTTAGCTTTGGTGTATTGCCTTTGTTACAATTAATGGAAGAATATTACAATGTTACTGTTAACTATAGACCCTGGTTTGCATTGATTATAGTTTTTCCATATACCATCCCATTTTCAACAACTTAAAATGGTGACATTCATTTGTTCTCCCTCACGTAAAAATGTTTTTATATTTGTACATTTAATTACCATCATTGACCTCTCTAGGTTTTGCTAAGATATAGAGTCCCAGTTTTAATCCTCTAAATTTCCTTCTGGTGTCATACATGCCCCTAACCTTCCCCTTTCAACCATATTCATACTCAGCTTTGTTCATCATACTTACAACATTGTGCTAACATCAAACAGTATTGCGCTGTCCATTTCTGGATTTTTGCAATCCATCCTGTTGAACACTCTGTACTCCTTCAGCATCAAATGCCCAATCTCCACCCTCTTTCTATCTCCTGACAACCCATGTTCTTAACATTAACACTCAGAGTTTGCTCATTATAGTGTCTTTTGTTTCTGGCTAATTTTGCTCAATATAGTGTCTTCAAGGTTCATCCAAGTTGTTGCATGTGTCATGACTTTATTCCACCTTACAGCTGTGTAATATTCTATCCTATGTATGTACCACAGTTTGTTTACCCATTTGGGCTGTTTCCATCTCTTAGCAATCTTGAATAATGCCACAATAAACACTGGTGTACAAATGTCCATTTGTATCCCAGCCTTTAATTCCTCTGAATATATACCTAGAAATGGGATTGCTGGATCATACAGCAATTCTATACTTAGCTTCCTGAGGAACTGCCAGACTACCTCCCAGAGCAGCTGCACCATTCTACATTCCCACCAACAGTGAGTAAGTGTGCTGCTTTCTCCACATCCTCTCCAGCAATTGAAATTTTGTCATTTCTTAATAAGAGGCATTCTGTATGAGATGATATCTCATTGTGGTTTTGATCTGCACTTCCCTAATAACTAGGAAAGTTGAGCATCTTTTCATATGTTTTTGAGCCATTTGTATTTCCTCTTCCAGAAAGTGTCTGTCCATGTCTTTTCCCATTTATTTGGGTTGTTTGTTTTGTTGTTGTTGTTGCTGAGTTGAGGGATCTCTTCATATATTCTGGATATTAAGTCATTATCTGATACATAGTATCCAAATATTGTATCTTATTGTGTAGGCTGCCTTCTTACTTTCCTGAGAAAGCCTTGATTTGCATAAGTATTCAAATTTGAGGAGATCCCATTTATCAATTTCTTCTTTCATTGCTTGTGTTTTGGCAGTAAAGTCTAGGAAACCCTCTCCTATTACAAGATCTTTAAGATATTTCCCTACTTTTTTTTCTAAAAGTTTTATGGTTTCAACACTAATATTTAAGTCTTTGATCAATTTTGAGTTAATTTTTGTATAAGGTGTGAGAAAGGGGTCCTTTTTCAAGTTTTTGGATATGTATATTTATTGAAGAGGCTGCTCTGTCCCAGTTGAGTCAACCTGACCACCTTATCCAAGATCAACTGTCCGCAGATGAGAAGGTCTATATTTCTGAATACTCAACTCAGTTCCATTGCTCAGAATATCTATTTTTATGCCAGTACCTTGCTGTTTTGACCACTGTAGCTTTGAAATATGCTTTAAAGTTAGGTGGTGTGAGACCTCCTACATCATTTTTCTTTCTCAAGATATTTTTAGCTCTTTGGGTGCTTGCCCTTCCAAATAAATTTGATTATTGATTTATTCTATTTCTGCAAAGTAAGTTTTGGGGATTTTAATTGGAATTGGATTGAATCCAATTTCAGTAGTATTGACTTTTAACTATCTTCTAATCCATGAACATGGTATATACTTCCATTTATTTAAGTTTTCCTTGATTTTTCCTAGCAATTTTTTGTAGTTTTCTGTGTATAGGTCTTTTAAGTACTTGGTTAACTTTATTTCTAAATATTTGATTCTTTTGGTTGCTATAGTAAATGGAATTTCTTTCTTGATTTCCAACTAAGATTGCTCTTTACTAGTGTGTAGAAACATAACTGATTTTTGCATGTTAATCTTGTATCCTGCCACTTTGCTGTATTCTTTTATTAGCTCCAGTAGCTTTGCTGTAGACTTTTTTTTTTTTTTTTGGATTTTCTACATATAGGATCATGTCACATGAAAACAGAGAAAGTTTTACTTCTTCCTTTCCAATTGGGATGCCTTGTATTTCTTTTTCTTGCCTAATTGCTCTAGACAGAACTTTCAGCATAATGTTGAATAACAGTAGTGACAGTGGGCATACTTCTCTTGTACCTGATCTTATTGAAGCACTGTTACTGTAACTAGATGACAGGAGAGGGAAACAGGAAATATAGGTCTGTGCAGCAAGAGAAAGCTTTCAGTCTTTCCACATTGAGTATGATGTTAGCTGTGGGTTTTTCATACATATCCTTTATCATAAGTTTCCTTCTATTCCTATCCTTTGAGGTATTTTCATCAAGAAAGTATGCTGAATTTTGTCAAATGTCTTTTCTGCATCAATTGAGATGATTATGTGTTTTTCCCCCTTTGATTTATTGATGTGTATTACATTAATTTATTTTCTTGTGTTGAACCACCTTTGCATACCTGGAATAAAACCCACTTGGTCATGGTGCATAATTCTTTTAATGTGCTGGTGGATTCAATTTGCAATTGAGGATTTTTGCATCTATGTTCATTAAAGAGATTGGTCTGTGATTTTTTTCTTGTAGTATCTTTTTCTGGCTTTGGTATTAGGGTGAAAAAGGCTTCATAGAATAAGTTAGGTAGCTTTCCCTCCTCTTCAATTTTTTTGAAGAGTTTGAGCAGGATTGGTAGTAATTCTTTCTTGAATGCTTGGTCAAATTCAAATGTGAAGGCATCTGGTCCTGGACTTTTCTTTCCCGGGAGTTTTTTGTTGACTGACTCAACCTCTTTACTTATGATTGGTTTGTTGAGGTCATCTATTTCTTCTTGGGTCAATGTTGTTTGTTCATATTTTTCTAGGAATTTGTCCATTTTGTCTAAGTTGTCTATTTTGTTAGCATATAGTTGCTCCTAGTATCCTCTCATTATCTCCTTTATTTCTGTGTGGTCAGTAGTTACATCCCCCCTCCCTTTTCTGATTTTATTTATTTACATTCTCTCTTATTTTTCCTTTGTCAGACTAGCTAAGGGTTCATTGATTTTATTGATTTTCTCAAAGAACCAACTTCTGGTTTTGTCAATTCCATTGTTTTCATGTGCTCAATTTCATTTATTTCTGCTCTAATATTTGTTATTTCTTTCCTTCTTTTTGCTTTGGGGTTAGTTTGCTGTTCTTTCTCTAGTTCCTTCAGATGAGCAATTAATTTCTTGATTTTTGTGCCTTTTTTAAAATATAGGCATTTAGGGCAATAAATTTCCCTCTCAGCATTGCCTTTGGTGCATCCCATAAGTTTTTATATGTTGTGTCCTCATTTTCATTTTCTGTGAAAATTTACTGATTTCTTTTGAATTGTCTTCCTTGACCCACTGGTTGTTTAAGAGTGTGTTGTTTAACCTCCATATATTTGTGAATTTTCCAACCTTCTACCTGTTATTGATTTCCAACTTCATTCCATAATGATCTGAGAAAGTGTTTTGTATAATTTCTATCTTTTTAAATTTATTGAGACCTCCTTTTTGACCCAACATGTCACAAAGTAGTCTAACCTGGGGAATGATCCTGTGCACTTGAGAAAAATGTATATTCTGCCATTGTGGGGTGAAATGTTCTGTAAATGTCTGTTAAGTCTAGTTCATTTATTATAATATTCAAAATCTCTGTTTCCTTATTGATCCTCTGATCATTGATCTGTTTAGATATTCTATCCATTGATGAGAGTGGTGTACTGAAGTCTCCAACTATAATTGTAGAGATGTCTACTTCTCCCTTCAGTGTTGTCAGTATTTGTCTCATGTATTTTGGGGCACTCTGGCTCAGTGCATAAATATTTATGATTGTTATGTCTTCTTGATGAATTGTCCCTTTTATTAATACATTATGTATTTCAGTAGCTGTTTACATTGCCATGTTGATGATGTCACTTTGATTTCATTTTAATTTTTCATCAAAGGCATAATTAAACTCTAGCTTTTCATATTAAAAGTTACATTTTTAGCTAGTAAAATCTTCAGTGTGTATTTTCACTATTGATCATGTCTTGCTTTGCATTTTCTGAGCAACATCTTCCAGAAGAAATTTCCCCCTATATCTTTAGCAGAAATTTGTACATTTACAATTTCACTTAGCCCAACTGAAAGATACAGTGGTTACATGGCTTTCCTTTTATTATATTTCCTTCTAGTCCTAGATGTTCAAGCAACACGTGTAAAGTCCACAGCCACCCATCACGTTCTTCAAATAAACGTGAAGAGCAAATATTTTTCAGGGTCGATGATTTATCTTTTTCTCTTCATGTCTTCACCACCATGCAATAATAATTTCACCATTAAAATGGATACAAAAGCTCTATGGATACAATCTTTTAAGGAAAAAATTAAATTATGCTCTGCAAGTGTTCTTTCCAAATAGCTCCAGGTAGCTATTTCCCTACTCTGCATTCTCAATTTCCCAGAAGTCTCAGCTGCGTTGGGCTGAAAGAGCAAACAGGGCAAGGAGGAGAATTTTAATTCAACACAAAATCCATTCTCCAAAGCAACTCTAAGAAGAATAGCAGCAATTTCTGAAAAATCAGATTTGCAAAAGGCAGCACCACTGATGATTTCAGATACTGAATTATTAGTTGGTGTTTAAAATAAGTAATATAAATGCCTTTGTCCCTGAATATTTCTACATAGTTCTGGCAAGAAATCACTTGTCACTCTACATAACCCAGCTTCTAGATCCTAGGAGAGAACCATTGCTTGCTGCTTCCTTTCACCAGGAAAGAATTTTCCAGACAAACAGTTTCCCAAATCTCAGAGGTGAAGTTTCAATTTGTTCCTAAAAAACTAAGTAAAAATATGGAAGAAATGGATAATATGTAAGAGTTATAGCTCCTGGTTCTTCAGTTATTGCAACATGAGGTAAAGTGGTAAATCACTTTTATTCTGCAGCAGTTGCTGCAATACTGTTTCCACGAGAACAGCTACTCACTTACTGACACGTCTGCCACCACCACGATTATCCAGAATCAACGTGGAAAAACCCAAGGATAGAAGCCCCACTGATCTGCAAAACAAGTTAATTTTGGTCATTGGGAGGATATTTGCTTCACTTCTCTCAGCCATATTTAATAACATCTCCTCTCAGTAGCTCAGGTTAGTTCCTAGCGACTAAGAATTAATGCACATCATTGGAATGATGGGCTCTACTTAATTCTCCTTACATTTCCAGATCTTAAAAATGTCATTTGATCAGTGACTAAGAACTGAGCAAAGCCAGCCCGACAGGCCCGCTGAGAGCCGCAGGTGTAATGAGGTTGAATATGTCCAGCCACGTAGACTGAAGGATCCTGTGATGCAGCAAAACGTTTCAATGCCTCAGTCACCCATAGCCACCAATATCCCCTTTAGAATTTATCTCTTTTCTTTAGCAGCTTTGGGCATGCCAGTTGTAGAGGAAAAATATTTGCATATTTCTGGACCTTCCCATTTTTGGGTAATTTCTGTTATAATTTTTTCAAACTTCTTTGTAGCCATTGGCATTTCTAATCATAAAAGCATCTCATTTGTTCACAATGACCTTCTCATTTAAAAAACAATCATCTATCTAATCACAAGAAATTTGTAGAAAAGAGGCTCTTAGCCAGATAATCAGGACCAGTGAAATACTTTCCTTAAAAGATCCAAATAAAAGAAGCAAACACGTTTTGTTCTTTGGATATGAAAGAACACACTGCCTTTCCCATTTGCCTTAACTACTAGGAAACTTGGGCATTAGATTCTGAGCTCTGGTGAAATGAATGACTTTGATTTTATTCCTTGAAGGATCTGCTTTCTGTAGGTGGTCTCTAGTCATTAGAATAATTCAGTTTTAAATCTGTAAACTTCATGACATCATTTCATCATTGTAGTTCTTGGCACAAATAGCAATAAAACCCACTCAATCATTATGTGTTTATTAACTCCCCCAATTATTGTGACAACAGTGAAATTAATCAATAGCAATATAAATCTTTACCAATTACAAGTATCCTTATTTTGCAAAGTATATTATTATTTTTATGTTTTATTACTATATTTATAATATAATTTTAATTATACTAATTATTATTATCATTCATTAAATAAAGTATTTCATAAGGCTGGGTAACTTGCTCAAAGCCACACGGCTAGAGTCAATCTGCGTATTTCCAATTTTACGGCCTTGTCACAATATATTTTGGAATTTGTTATGTGTCCAGCCTCATGCCAGGAACTGTAGAAGACAGTAAGTTAGAGAATATTCTTTTCACTTCTCTTGGAGTGATTTTAAGACAACCATCCCATAGGAATGCTGGACAATCCATGTAAGCAAGTTGAAAATGCTGCTCGATGAGCCTTCCCAGAACCTGGAACCCCTGCCCAGTGGATTTCATAGCCACACAGGGCATCCGAGGAGGAAAAGACCTGTTCTCTGTGTGCAAATTAAACACACACCTCGGAACAGAATTGTAGTCGTCTCAAGTCCTGCTAGTTCTTAGTGCATTGCTGCAGCCTCTGTTCTTTTAATTGGCAGTTTTTTACAAAAGGCTTAAATTATACTTCTCTAATCCAATCTGCCAAACTAGACTTCAATTGGAGGCGATGAATGCCAATTTTAAAATTTATTTAATGGTAAATCAAAATAGTTTCTCATGATGAACCTGTGTTACTTAACCTCTCTCTGCCCCAACTGCCTAATCCGATGAGTGAGGTTGCAGCCGTACCGATATCATTGGTTGGTTGTGATAGTTGATGATATATGAAAACTACTTGACTGTTCAAAAGAAAAATTTGCACAGAATCAACCCATCCACTGAATTTGCTCTAATTATTACTCTTTGCAGTCTTTCCTATCTGATGCAGACTAGTTGGTTTTGGCCACAACCTAGAATGTTCCTGTGACTTTAGAATTGTGGTTCAGACTCCAATGTGGGTTCAGACCCAGGCGTGTTTATTTGCATTCTTCCAGCTTCGGTTAAGACTTGCCATTCACTCTAACGACACAGCGGCAGATGATGAAAGCCCTGAGACTAGTGTCCAAGGTCCTTGGTTTGCCATCTCTTTCTCTGCATTCTGATGGAATACGCCTTGTAAAAAGATCAATCTCCTGTTGCTTGCAAATGCTTCTTTCCTTTCATGGGAAGTGTCATCGTAACAAAGGGAGCACGAAGAGCCTGCAATTGCTGGGAAAGCTCTTTGAAGCTTTAATGCATACGGTGCTGCATAAAAGATTCTACTTCACCATCTTTCAGTAGATATTTTCGACCCCAGAGCAAGGGTTGGAGTTGATGGCTGTGTCTCCAGGGCTCGGGGCATTTATGGTTCAAAGGAGCAGAGGTGGCAAGGACAGAGGTCACTTCCTTCACCTCCTTGAGGAACCACGACGCCAGCACACCCATCAAATAGGTCTGCAGGGCTCCGGCCCTTCACCCACCAGGATTTGGGGACAGAGAGCACACACTCATCAATCCCCTCATAGCTTTATATTTTCTATGTCCCTTTGCTGCTCGTGAAGAACTCCGTTATTTTACTGGGTCCTCTTCGTGGTTATTAGCCTGTCAATTGCTCAATGTGAAAAACTTGCTGGGAGCAAATAAATGAAGTCAGAGCATAATTCAACTTACATTTTCCACAAATGCAATTTTAGGAATCAACATTACATTCTCACATCCTACAACTTACCCCCGCCTTTAAGACAAATCCTTGCTTGTAATTCAGTCAGCTTCTTAAGCAAAACCATCTGTGGTGGCGACTGCTAATTGGAAAATTAAAAGTGTGGCAAGTCTCTGGTAATGAAGCTGTCTGCCAGCTGTGAGTAAAATGACAGGTTTCATGTAACAGGCGTCCTTGGGACAAAACTGTTGCTAGTAGACCATGCTGTTCATTGTGACACTATTGGTTTGTGCACATGACCTAAATAGTTTTTTTTTTTTTTGAAAAAAAAAGAAGAAAAATAAGCATTTCTGAAATTCTTGGGCACTTACTAACCACTGTTTCCTAGGAAGTGACCTATAATATTGCCAATCACCAAATGTTTTCCCTTTATATATCTAAGATATTATAGATATTTAATTAAAGAAAAATATACGTGTTAAAATATATCACATCCCATAGGCTCCTTCATTCTATTGGGTTATGGCACCACTGGGAATTACAAACCACAACAAATCCATCATCTGGAATAAAAAGCAGCAAGCTGAAATTACACTCAGAAAATTATGTTGACTATCTAAAGTGCCTCTTCCCAACCAGGAGCCAGAAGTGTCCAGGAGGAGGGGAAGATGGAAGGAAACAAACCCATACCTTCTTCCATTTTCATTTTCAACTGGGTATGTTTTTTGCCGTCTCCATCTTGTTTTGCAAATGATTCTCTATACTGTGTTCTCTATTATCCACATGAATTCCTAACGCTCCATGTCCACGGCTGCCCTAACAAACCAAACTGCAGAAAGTGGACCCACTGCAGGGCACTTTGTGCTTCCCAAATGTCCCGCCATTTGAATAGACAAACCATCAGATGTGGAAAGGAAGGCTCACTTTATTTGGGAACAAACAGGAATTTATATCATATTTATCATATTTCTCTTTTTTTAATAAGCGTGTGCGTGCATGTATAGAGACAGAGAGAGCATCTAAAGTATACAAATTTTATAAATCAATACAAAACACATACCTAGTATCTTATAGTGTGAAGCACAATAGAATTCAGTCATCCCACTTCCTCTAAAGGCTTTTCAGCCGTGATTCTATTCATTTTGCTGACCCAGGAGCACAGACCCACTCACTCAATGTCATGGCTAATGCCACTTAGATTGAGGCTTCCAAAAGTGCATTCATTTTCACATGTATTCATAGCGTATCCTTACGTAATGTTTACCATAGTTACTGAGAGCAGTCAGGGGTTGGGAAGCCCCAGGGGCCTGGCTCCACCCCCAGGCCTCAGACCCCGCTCCCTCCCCCACACCAGACTGCAAAATAAACCAAAATGCAGTTTCCTCAGAGCCCTCTCTTCCTTTATCGACTCAGGGGAAGTTCAGTCGGATACACATTACATCCTTCCAGCACAGTTACCATGTGGGAATGCTTGTGTGCATTTGGGATAAGTCACCAACGGTGGAAGGAGTAGAGTTTGGTGAGCGTCACCATTTATTTTACAAATTAGATCCTTTTTCAAACATTAGAGATTCTACCTCCTATAATCCTACAGCCAAAAAAAAAAATTGTCTGAACATATTTCTTTTGACCAAAATACTGATAAAGCTTTTTTCTTGAACATAGGAGATATTGCAAAGACTATTTAGAATAAAATATTCCTAAATACAAATTCAAACACTTCATTTTCAATACATGGGTATTTTGTGATGCTCAACCAATTTCCATTTATTTGTATAGGTGACTATGTGTGTCTCAGTGGTTTTAAAAAATGAACCTTAAAAATAAAAAAGTCATGTTATATTTAAAGAACATGTGCATGTGTGTCTGGATAACCAGGGGCTGAGCAGATTTCTTACCAGCCAGACTAAAAGTGATCTAGGAAGATACAACCTCAGCCTCAAATGCACGCTCCCCTCCCCCACAGAGAGCTAACCACAAACTTTAATTCTCGTTTATCATTTTCTTCCTTTCCTTTACAGTTTTATATCCTATGTTTGTATCACTAAGAGAATTAACTTTGCATATATTTAGACTTTTTAATAAATGAATCATACTGTAAGTATTCTTCTGAAAGTTTTTATTTTTTTCTAATGCTGCAAAGTATTCCACTATATGACTATAACCCAATTAATTTATCCATTAGACTCTCAATTGAATTTGTAGTGTCTCAATATCTTTTTGTTATTACAAACAGTTCTACTCTAAAAATTTTGTTTTGCTTATTTCCTGGTGCACATGTGCAAGAGTTTTCTGACGCGTAAGCCTGGAGCAGTATGAGTGGGTCACAGGACATGCACACATGCAGCTACCAGATAATGCTCAATTGTCTTCCTAAGTAGTTTCACAAACTGGCCTGCTCACCATCACTATGTACAATTGTTATTGCTTCACAGCCCTATCAAAATTTGATTTTGCCAGAATTTTAATTTTTGATCATCTGGTAGTTATGAAATTATATCACATTGTGATATTTATTTACATATAAATATCTGACATTGAGTAACAGTGGAACTCTTTGTTGAGAAGTTAATTAGTCCTCGAAGTTTCCTGTTCTATGAAGTGCCTGAAAAAGTCTTTGCTTTGTTCTTACTGATTTCTAGGACTTTTTTACAGTTTTTTAAACTAAAAAATTCTGTATGCTATTCCTTTGTCACTTATTTGGGTTGTACTTTTTAAGCATTGTTTAAAACGTATCTCTACTCTGCAGTTACAAAAATATTCTTCCTTACTTTGAAGTTACAAATCTATTCTTCTATATTGTTTTCTAAAACATGTATAAACTTACTGCTTACCTTAGTTTTAATCCACCTGAAATTATTTTTGTAGATTACAAAATGCCGATCAATTTTACAGGGACAGTCAATTTTTGGAAATTCTGTTCTTTTTTACTCATCTGAGATCCCAACTCGATCGTGAATCTAACTTTCCTGAGTCTGGAGGACCGCCACCGGGCTCTCTCGTTTGCCGCAGGGGTCGTTTCCTCTGTCCTGGAGCTGAGCCTGAACCTGTCACTACTGCAGCTCCACCCTGGTAAAGCAGGAGCTCGGAGCAGCCCTGGCTGCCCCTACGGAAGTGTGGCTGTCGCTGGCCCTCTGTCCTCCCCTGGGGACTCTGGGGTTAGCTGATCAAGAGGCACGTGCACATCCAAAAATAAAATCACCATGTGAGGACTTCTGCTGAAATTGCACTGAAACCATAATCAGTTTGGGATGAATTCACATCTTTTGATTTTGAGTCTCCCATCCCATGAACATGGTATATATCTCTATTTATTTAGCTATTCTTAAACTTTTTCAGTAATTTTTCATTTTTTTACTCAAAAAGTCTTATACATCATTTTTAGATTTACTCTAATTTACATAACTTTTTTGAATCTATTTGAAACTTTATTTTCAATTACTTTTCTAACAGTTTGTGCTGGCAATCAGAAATGCAATTGATTTGGATATTGATTTTACGTTCAGCAATCTTGCTCAATTCCCAAACTAATTCTAGTAACTTATCTTTATATTTGGGGTGGTGATGGGGCTTTAGTATGTTGCTGATCATATCATCCACTATGCGAGTTATTTGTTCTTTCTAGTCCTAATAGCTTTCATTTCACTTTATTGGTTATATATTTTGCATTATTTTAATGCAGAAATAATATACTCTTATTTTTAAAAAGACACATAAATGATAAATTGAAGCTTGTAGAACATGAAGGAAATGCAACTCAGACTGACTATAAAAGAACAATCTCTAAAATATTTTCTAAGACTGAAAACATTCTGCAAAACCTGTATGTGGAGACTGCTTAAGAATTAATAATCCACGCAAATTATTTCTTCTTTCTATTTCTTCTTGCTGGTAGGAAATTCATAAATAAGAAAGGAATCAATCCATTTCTCTCCAGGTATCAATTGATAGAAATCTGAACATCTTCTCTTGCTACTTCATTAGACGAGTTATTTTTCCATTGCCTTCTCAGCATCTTTACTTCAATTAAACTTTAACGTCTGATCATCAAACCCAAGTAAAGCAGTCAGCAAAGCTCTTCATAAATGTGGTGGCTTGTGTCTCCATTGTCTTTGCATGGACCAGAACGACACCTGCTCTGCGTGGGCAGAAACGTGCATGAGCAAAGAAAAGTCAGGCCACAGACCCACCGCTCAGGCCACCCGAGGCTGGGAGGAGATCACCATGCTGGGCCTCCTCGGTTCTCCAGGAGAACCACAGAGAAACGTCCTCCGAAGGCAGCTGCAGCATTTGATTGCATCCCAGGGAAAAGGAAAGAGAGCCTTGCATTTTTTCCCCAACACCGTTACAGGCCCATGTGCCAGAGAGGCTCAGGGGGCCCAGCTCCCATCAACTTAGGGTGAAAAGAGGCACTTCCAAAGGCGACGCGCAGGCAGGAGTCTGCTCCGTGATTCTGTAACCTGCTCTCCGCAGGTGCAGCTGTCGTGGGAAAGCAGCACAGCCCCATGGTGTGGACACACTTCGACGTAGCTGGTTCCGACCAATCAGAACTGGAGGGATGGGTTGTGTTAACATTTCCCCGTGTGTCTGCTCAAGCAGAGAGTTAAGAGGTTCACCACACAGGGAGGATCTTTCCGTGGACATCAGTCCACGTTCCCGCTGAAGCATGAGGGGCACCAGGGTGGCTGCGGTGGGATTTGGTCTGCGTGACGTAAGCCAGCACAGAGCTCAATCAAATCAGAGCAAGCACATATTGAATCACATGCTAGTGCTCAAACAATACCCTTATACATTTATATTAATAAAAGTTAATAACTTTTTAACCTTTCCACAAATTGGGGTCCTGGGAGGCATGGGGGAGATGTAGGGGAAATTTACTGGAGTTTACTGTTCAGGCTTGCACACACTTTGTATTCCCATTCTCCTATACCACTGTTCTTGGGAAACCCTCCCAGGTACAGAAAACCCATTAGCCTCTCCTTCTCTTTAAAACTTCTCTCAGAAAAAAGCTGGTGGGTGAATACACACTTGGGTGTGAATGATGGGAAACACTTTCCGTGTCACCCCCTCTCAGGAGGACTGACCCGTTATCGGGGGGTGACCCTCTGAAAGCTAAAGGAACAGTCCTCTGGGGTTGTCTCCAAGAGGCTGGGGCACCGCCACGAGTGGCTTTCCCACACTGACCTTGGGTTGAGAGACGTTGAGCTTCCCCACGAGGCCTGTGCCACGCTGCCACGGCGAGGGGCAGGCTGACGTCCGTGAGCACGGCCACTGCAGCTTTGCCCGGCCGGGGGCTTTAAAGACGTGGCACTGCCACACGGCCACACAGCAAGTGCAGGTCACGGGGCTGGCATCACCCATCGGCACCAACGTGGCCATTGCCCAAGGCCTCTAAACACCATTACCCGTTTCCTCACAATCCAGCCATTCTGGAGACACTTGAATTTGAGGTGAAAGTGGTAAAACAAAAATGCATAGCGGATTTGTTTTATCTTTTTTAGCTACGTTTTTAAGGAGCAGTAGGCCCATTTACTCATCTTCCTATAATCTGCTTGGCATCATTCCTTGTGTATAGTAATAAATCGGGTTTCGAGACTGAGAACCCCTGATTTCCAAACTCCGTAGGTTGACCTCAAAAGCCCTCCGTGGTCTGTCACTGCACGACAGCGTCACCCCCACCGCTCTCCACCACGGGTGCCTCAGAGTTCTCCGTTAGTTCCGCCAGGTTGTACCCACTTGCTTGTGCTGCTTTTTTCTGCCTGAAATATGCTTCCCTCCTTCTGTGCTCTGAAACCCATTTGCCCTTCCGCTTCGGTTTCAATGTCTCCTTTTCCGGGGAGCTGCCTTTGACTCTCTCCCACCCAGAAGACCCCATCATGCCCGAGAGTTGCACCCTGGCTCATGTGGACGTCCGTGCCAGGCCTCGTCACATGGATCACCACGGGTCATGGCCACGTCCACCCCTGCCTGCCCCTCTCAGCCTGTCACGGAGCCTCGAGGACAAGGGCCGCAGCCTTTCCGAGCGGGTGTTTCCGGCACGGTGGCGGCACTCATTCCCTTATCCGCTCACCCCACAGGTATCACCAGGCACTTCTGTGTCTGCGGTAACCCTGTGGGGTAGACACACGACCGCCTGCCCCAGGCGCTGATGGGGGACCCCTTCTGAGAAGGGACTTTCCAGAAGAGAAAAACAACGGAATTTACTCTACAGAGCTGCAGTAAGCACCACCGGGTGACAGACCAGCTTATCAGAGTGGACAAGCACACGCCGCTCATCAGTGGACAGTGCTGCCCACTCCGTGAGACCCCCTGTGTAAAACGGACAGTGTCATCAGCCAATGAGAACCCGTCCTCGCCTGCTTTCACACTGGTCCTCTGTCAGCCTCCCCTCTCCACTCAGCGGAGCTCCTTTCCACTTTCGGTTGGACACTGCTTGATTCACAATTGCTGCCCAAATAAATGAAAAACCAATTTCTAATGACTCAGTTTCTCTTTGACGTCAGTACGCTTAGAGGAGTAGAAGGGCATTCTCCAGGCTTCACGGAGGATAGTGTGTGATGGGGTTAGAGCAGAGAGAGGTCATGGAAAGTCGTGCCTGTCATGGCGAGTTTGGGGGATAGTCTTTCAAAGTGATGGGCAAACACTGAAGGGTTTATGCAGAGTCATAACACAACCAGTTTTGCTCGTGTGAAAAGGCATTCTCGTAAACACCACATTCAGGAGAGTGCTTGTTTCCAGAGAACGGGGGAGAAGCAGCTGAGAGGGACACGCAGCTAGATTCCAAGGTGTCTCTGTTTATTTTGTCCCTTCAAGCTGGGTGAAGTGCACGCAAGTATTTTCTAGATCATCAATATTTTTTGTATGGCAGAAATAGTTAAAAATGATTTTTGATAACAGTTCATCCAGGCAGGTGACAAGCAGTGGGAAAAGAGGAATCACACTTGAAATGGGGAGGACATTTTGCTGTCTGTCCCCATAACCTGGGGAAAGATGCAAGGGTTAAACCTGGATGGCATGGACAGAGTGACCCATAAGAGGGGTCTCCCCCAGTGGAGGGGGTGTCACGAGGGAATGCTGGATGTGGGCAGCATGCTGCGGAGGAAGGAGTCGAGTGGTGGACGGTGGGGCCATCTATGCAGATGAGGAATCTGGAGGAGAAAATGCTCAATCCAGACTCTAAGCCTAGTTTTGGAACTGCCATGTGTGCAGGGAATGCACCCCGATTCCTGTACCTTGTGCATCCTCAGGCATCACTACAGAGAGAGCTGACGGCTGCCTTCCCTCGAGGGCATCCCCCTGTGAGGCAGGTGTCTCTAGCCAGCCTTTTGCCCTGTGGGATCCAGTGTGAGATCCCACCTGGGGATCTAGTGTGGTCACAGCCCTTTGCCAGAAAAGCACATTTCAAGGCCTACGAGTGGGAGGCTCTGCAGCCAGAGTAACCACGAGGCTGGGTTTATCCCTGTGCACCAGACAAGTAAGGCCGCGTGGACTCACACCGTAAACTGTTATCCAGGGAACCAACCATCACTTCGGGTCCCCTTTTCCACTTTGCTTCGTGTCGTTCTATGGTCTGAAAAAAACCTGAAGCCAAGAGCCCAGTGCCCAGGCCAGATGCTTTTACTTTCCTGCAGACAATCATGCATTTGACTCCAATATTAACACTTCACCAGTGCTACATAAAGAGATACTGCAAACACATTGAACAGTAAAGGTTTTCTTTCTAACTTCCAAGCAGTCCTCTCTTTGGAATGAATGAAGGCAGCATAAGTTTTGACACAATGTTAAATAAATGCAAAGCAATAAATTACTATACTTAAAAATCTGTAAAACAGAAGTTTCTAACTGTTATAAATATACTCTGAGGGCTCACAATCTAACACAGAGGAACAGCTAGGAGAGCCTGAGAAATAGAATTGTCACCAAGGATAACCCACAGCCACCTCCCGGATATTCCCATGGAAGCAGGCGGGTGACAGGGAGGAGGGGGCACAGGGTGGAGCTCGGGGAGCGTTTCTCCTTCCGGAGAAGATTATCAGTGGAGACTCTTGGAGGAGGAGAAGCAGACAGAGTGGATACGTGGAGGAAATCTGCCCTTTGTACTTTTCTAAGTGAACAATTTAAGACCAGGTCTCATGTTATTAAGTGACGGAAGAGTCCACGAGAGATTGTCAAATGAACTTTAAGTGTTAATCCGAACACCGCAGAGGCGTTTCAGGCAACCTTTGAAGGTGTACGTACATTAGGGTCTGTGACTCTCCTGGGTCCCAAATGTTTCTTGGAAAACTCGTCCCCTGAGAAACGTGACTTTCTCAGGAAGGGTCACTGAGACCCCGGGACCCTGGGATCTCACGCAGAGTTTACAACCAAACATTTGGTCATTCTGACCGGTTTTCAAAAGAGTAAACATTTCTTTCCTGCCATGACTGTGAAGTGAACCTTTTAGAATGTTTGCTAACAAAACACACATTTCCTTTTGACAATTTTGTTTTAACTTTTGAACTAAACTAAACCAAATATTAGTTCATAAATGCATATATTTTACTTAGAGAAGATCTATGGTCCAAGGGAAATATACTTTCTCTGAATCCCAAGACAATTGGGTTCTGAAATCTAAAACTGAACTAAAAAGCACACTTACTTTCAAATTATGAAATATTGTAACATGAGTTGTTGGTAGAAGTAAAAGAAACAATACCCTTTTCTAAAGTAAATAGAGGAGTGAATTTAATGAAAAATGGCATAAGGAATTTATCATCAAGTTTAAACCAAAAAAAGCTTACATGGAAGTACTAGAAAATGAGAGAAGGCATTTCAAGGCCTTCGGGAACTTATCCCACTGGGAGCAGCTTAGGTTCACCAGCTGCCACCCGCCCTAAACCACACATCCCTCCAGGGCACGAGGGCACTTCCTCGTGGCCCCATCTGCCCCGCGCTATGGGCAGCTCACAGCAGGGTCTCCATAAACGTGTGTTGGTTTCTATCAGTGAGTAGGCAGGGGAGAGATGATGAAGACAGCATGCTTACTGAGTTTGGAAGATTTATATGCACACCCTGGTGGGAGCAATGGTAGACAAGGAACCCAGCTAGTAGACGGGGTGACTGGGTCCAGGGGTGAGAGTACGTGGGTCCGACCTGCTGGCTGTGAGGATGGAAAGGAAGGGATGCCTCCAGCAGATTCTATGAAGCCAACAAACAATGAGCAGACATCCTTGAAAATGGAAAAAGCAAACATAATTTCAAGATTCCAGTTCTGCAGAGCTAGGAGAAACATGGACGGAGGATGGGATAGGAAGTAAGTGAGGAGGGGAGCTGCTGATTATTCAGTGCTGAGATTCTGTGGCTCAGCCCCCCAAGGAGCAGACAGGAGACCCATGAGGGGCTGCACGGGCACAGTGGTAGGTGGACAGAGGCAGGTAGGGGACGGGAGTGCTCGGGCAGCCCCTGGGATGGGTGGGAGTGAGCACCAGGGGGTGGGAAGTCCAGACAAGGAAGTGATTGCCAGAAAGGCTAAGCCAAGTGCCACCGACAGATCCCAGGAGGAATAGCTAACTCTGGTGAAGGATGACAGGGAAACAATCCCACCCCTCCTGGACCCAGCACGCACCCTTCTCTGGGTCTGAGCTCCTCCCACGGGCATGCAAGGGCAGGAGCTGCACCTCCCGGGGCCTTTCCATTCCTTTCTGCCTGTTTTCTCCTTCACAGCCATTTCCTAGAGCCTCTTCCCTGCAAAAGGACACCTGCCACGCACTCACCCTCCCTCCAGCTCTGCCTCCTGAGTGGTGCCCAGCCCTGCCCAGCAGGTCCACCGAGTGCCTGGGGACTGCCACGTCCCTTGTCAACTTTCTTAGGACTGTTACAGCATCTTTGGTGCATATATATTCGCTTGTGTTTTCCAGTTTCTTTTGATAGGCATATTTATCTCCCTTTGAAGAAAGTAAGTATCAGGCTCAGGTTTTACCACAGCTCCAAGAATGCCTGGAAAAGAAAACTGTGGTCCCTCCATGTAATGGTCTGGGGGTGACCCTGTGCGGATACATGCTGCTCAGAGCAGTGGGAAGACAAGAAGGTCCCTCTCCTGCCACCACACCTTACTAAGCATGTTATGGAAACAACAAAGATAGATGGAAGGACAATCCAAACCCCAATTTGTGAAAGGTTTTTCCAATTCTCAAGATTTATTACTGTAGGGATAAGTTCCTAATTATAGTGTCTTTTTTATACATTTACATATTCTCCACTGAGATGGTCTTGTAATTACTTTCTGTCTGAAAGAAGATATCAGAAAGACAACATTCAAATAGAAAATTACTGATTACAATCATCAGTAAGAGAAAGCTATGAACAAATGATATTTTCTAAAGCAAAATAATCAAACTGATCTAAGTCTTTGAGTTGAGTTTACAAATACAGGGACAGAATGTCCTAGAAGGAGAAAGACTATTTGGTATAATGAGATTTTAATTTAAGTCTTTGGAGTTGAGTTCACAAATACAGGGGCAGAATGTCCTAGAAGGAGAAAGACTATTTGGTATAATGAGATTTTAATGTTTTCCGTGTATCACCAGAAATATAATTTAAAATGTCAGCTTACGAGAGCAGCTGAGAGAGAACCTAAGAAGGCGGCTAGGAGAGACAGGACAAAAAAAATCTCCGTGAAAAATACTAGATAAAAGCCAGAAAGTGACCCAGAACACCAGTTCCAGTGATGCACCAGCTGGACAAGATCTGCTAAATCCACAGGGACCATGCACTTGGTGAAACCAGGAGTCTGTGTTCTGAAACGAGTGAGGGAGCCAGCTGAATATCCAGCAGCCACGCTGTGGTGTGGGGAAACTGTGGATTGGTGTTTGGAGGCAGACTAGTTCTTTTTTAAAAAAACCCAAAAGCAGCTGCAGATACGGCAGCGAGAACTGCACAGTGAAGCGTGGCAGGAACGGGTTGTGCGAATGTCTCAATATCTGGTGTGGAAGATAGCACCTGCTGCTAATTGTCTCAGAGCGAGGAAGGCAGAGATGAGCCAAAAGGGGAAAATAACCACGCCCCTTGCAACCATCTTCCCGGCGGGCTGGGAACGCTCCTGCCCAGCGCCGGAGCCACAGCCCAGAGCTGTGCCAAAAAACCCAATGTGACTGTAACTGTTTCCAGCAACACGCGCACATGCCACAATATCAGGCGTGGACAATAGCCTTTTGTGCACCCACAGCTAATTGTCCCGGAGCTGGGAAGGCAGAGCTGTGCGAAAAGAGGGGAATTAACATGCCCCATACAGCCATCCTTACACCAGGCTGGGAACGCACCTACACGGCCCAGTGGCCCAGAACTTCCCTTGAGGGACGGCACACACTTGTGATGTGGCACAACCTTCCCTCAGCAGAGGACCTAGAAGGGCACAGCTTGGAAGAGGGACCCACTTGGAAATCCCAGGGACCATACACCAATACCAAGGACTTGTGGGTCAGCAGTAGAGACAGTCTGTGGTGAGACTGAAATGAAGGTTTAGACTCTTGCAACAGCCTTAAATCTCCAGGAACACCTGGGAGGTTTGATTATTAAAGCTGCCCTCCCTCGCTAACTGCCAGACACATGCCCCACATTCAGGGCAGACAGCACCAACAACACACCCAAACTTGGTGCACCAATCGGGCCCCACAAGAATCAGATCCCCACACACCACAAAGACAAAGCTGGGGAGAACTGACTTGAGGGGAACAGGTGACTCACGGACGCCATCTGCTGGTTAGTTAGAGAAAGTGTACGCCACAAAGCTGTAGATCTGACAAATCAGAGATTAGTCTTTGAATAATCCTACATATCCCAAAAGAACCCTATCAAGTAAAGCAAATGCCAAGAGGCCAAAAACAACAGAATATTTTAAAGTATATGAAAAAAACCAGACAATATGGAGAACCCAAACCCAAACACCCAAATCAAAAGATCAGAGGAGACACAGTATTTGGAGCAATTAAACAAAGAACTAAAGACAAACAAAAAGAGTATGGCACAGGGTATAAAGGACATGAATAACACCCTAGAAGAGCATAAAGAAGACATTGCAAGAGTAAATAAAAAAATAGAAGATCTTATGGAAATAAAAGAAACCGTTGACCAAATTAAAAAGATTCTAGATACTCACAGTACAAGACTAGATGAAGCTGAACAACGAATCAGTGACCTCGAGGACTACAGAATGGAAAATGAAAGAACAAAATAAAGAATGGGGAAAAAATCAAAAAAATACAAATAGACCTAAGGGATATGACAGATAAAATAAAACGTCCAAATATAAGACTCATTGGTGTCCCAGAAGGGGAGGAGAAGGGTAAAGGTCTAGAAAGAGTATTCAAAGAAATTGTTGGGGAAAACTTCCCAAACCTTCTACACAATATAAATACACAAAGCATAAATGCCCAGTGAACTCCAAATAGAATAAATCCAAATAAACCCACTCCAAGACATATTTGATCAGACTGTCAAATACTGAAGAGAAGGAGCAAGTTCCAAAAGCAGCAAGAGAAAAGCAATTCACCACATACAAAGGAAACAGCATAAGACTAAGTAGTGACTACTCAGCAGCCACGATGGAGGCGAGAAGGCAGTGGCATGACATATTTAAAATTCTGAGAGAGAAAAATTTCCAACTAAGAATACCTTATCCAGCAAAGCTCCCCTTCAAATTTGAGGGAGAGCTTAAATTTTTCACAAACAAATGCTGAGAGATTTTGCTAACAGGAGACCTGCCCTACTTCAGATACTAAAGGCAGCCCTACCAACAGAGAAACAAAGAAAGAAGAGAGAGATATAGAGAAAGGTTCAGTACTAAAGAGATTCAATATTGGTTCATTAAAGGACAATAAGAGACAGAGGGAAAAAATATATCTGACAAACATAAACCAAAGGATAGGATGGCTGATTCAAGAAATGCCTTCACGGTTATAACGTTGAACATAAATGGATTAAATTCCCCAATTAAAAGATATAGATTGGCAGAATGGATCAAAAAATATGAACCATCAATATGTTGCATGCAAGAGACTCATCTTAGACACAGAGACACAAAGAAATTGAAAGTGAAAGGATGGAAAAAATATTTCATGCAAGCTACAGCCAAAAGAAAGCAGGAGTAGCAATATTAATCTCAGATAAAATAGACGTTAAATGCAAGGATGTTATGAGAGACAAAGAAGGCCACCACATACTAATAAAAGGGGCAATTCAACAAGAAGAAATAACAATCATAAATCTTTATGCACCCAATCATGGTGCCACAAAATACATGAGCAAACACTGGCAAAACTAAAGGAAGCAATGGATGTTTCCAGAATAATTGTGGGAGACTTCAACACATCACTCTCTGCTATAGACAGATCAACCAGACAGAAGACCGACAAGGAAATTGAAAACCTAAACAATCTGATAAATGAATTTGATTTAATAGACATATATAAAACATTACATCCCAAATCACCAGGATACACATTCTTCTCTGGTGCTCATGGAACTTTCTCCAGAATAGACTGTATGCTGGGACGTAAAACAAGCCTCAATAAATTAAAAAAATTTGCAATTATTCAAAGCACATTCTCTGACCACAATGGAATACAATTAGAAGTCAATAGCCATCAGAGACTTAGAAAATTCACAGACACCTAGAGGTTAAACAACACACTCCTAAAATAAATGGTTTAAAATGTAGAAAGCAGGGGAACTAGGGAAAGAGAGCAATTAATGAAGGGGGAAAGATAACCCAATAAGAACAGATAAGCTACCGTGAGTAAATTTAACGTTCTGGGAATGCCCAGGAATGACTATGATCTGTTAATTTCTGATGGGTATGGTAGGAACAAGTTCACAGAAATGTTGCTATGTTAGGTTATTTTCTTGGGGTAGGGTAGGAACATGTTGGAAGTATAGTAGATGTTTTAGGTTGGTTGTCTTTTTCTTACTCCCCTGTTACGGTTTGTTTGAAATGTTTTTTATTGTACATCTTTAAAAAAATTTTTTTTTGATATAGTTAATTTAAAAAAAAAGAGTTAATTAAAAAAAAAGGAAAAAAATATGCTGAGCCCCCTTGAGGAGCTGGTGGAGAATGCAGGGCTGTTGGGCTTGCCCCACCTCGATGGTTGCTGATGTGCTCACAGACGTAGGGGACTGCTGGTTTGATGGGCTGGGCCTTCTACCACAGGTTTTACCCTTGGGAAGACGGTTGCTGCAAAGGAGAGGCTAGGCCTCCCTATAACTGTGCCTAAGAGCCTCCTCCCGAGCACCTCTTTGTTGCTCAGATGTGGCCCTCTCTCTCTAGCTAAGCCAACTTGAAAGGTGAAATCACTGCCCTCCTCCCTACGTGGGATCAGACACCCAGGGGAGTGAATCTCCCTGGCAACGTGGACTATGACTCCCAGGGAGGAATCTAGACCCAGCATTGTGGGACGGAGAACATCTTCTTGACCAGAAGGGGGATGTGAAAGGAAATGAAATAAGCTTCAGTGGCAGAGAGATTCCAAAAGGAGCCGAGAGGTCACTCTGGTGGGCACTCTTATGCACACTTTAGACAACCCTTTTTAGCTTCTCATGAATTGGAATAGCTAGCAGTAAATATCTGAAACTATCAAATGACAACCAAGAACCCATGAATCTTGAAGACGACTGCATAAAAATGTAGTACATGAGGGGTGACAATGGGAAAGCCATATGGAACACACTTCCCTTTGGCCAGCTTATGGATGGATGAGTAGAAAATGGGGCGGGGGGGAAGGCACCCAGTGTTCTTTTTTACTTTGGTAGCTCTTTTTCACCTTGGTTTTTATTCTTTTTGTTTTTGTGTGTGTGGTAATGAAAATGTCAAAAATTAATTTTGGTGATGAACGCACAACTATATAATGGTACTGTGAACAACTGAATGTATGCTTTGCTTTGTATTACTGCATGGTATGTGAATATATCTCAATAAAAATGAATTAAAAAAAAGAGCAGCTGATTTTTCACTCAAGGAAGAACAACGATATCTAATATGCTCAAGTTAATGATATGGAGGGAAATATTTTAAAAAATCCACTTGCATGGTAATTCCCACTGGAGGCAGCACTGTGGCAACTTACAAAAATAATGCATTATAAAAAATGATGACATATTATGTCATTGAGGCAGCGCTCAACCCTCAGCAACTATTGCTAGATGCACCCTGGGAAACCATGACAATCTATTTACCCCAGACAAAGAACCTCCGTGAGTTATGGATCAACATTGTAAGCAATAACAGATGCAAAGCCTTTCCGTCTTTTCTACTAGGCAATCTACTGTTCCAGAATTAGGAAAGGCTCAAAACTTTCTTTTTTCCCCTTCAGGAAAACGATCAAGACATTTGTTGATCTCAGTTCTGATCTGATTTTTTCAGTTTTTATTATATACATAAACAAATATAAGAAATCTTCACTCTATAATTTCCCCTTGATTGCAGTACAAAATCTTTAAAACCTTCACAACTTATTTTTCTATGCACCTATGATCCGAAATTTGTATTTACCACAATGTGATATCCATTAGTATTTTTAAAAAGAAAACAATCATTTAGGATAGGGCACATATTTAGTAGGTTTTATAGGCAAAAGTATTAGGGATGAAGGGTAACTTGCAAAGACCACAAGTGACATAAACCCTATTACCAAAGGGGAAGACGAGATTTCCCCCAAATTTAATATTTGGCCAGAAGCCAATACCCCTTCCTTTTCCCTTTCATACACTGATCAACTGATGCGAGTCTTTTCTGCCATTGTAAGATTCTACCTGTTCTATAATACACAGAATTTTCTTCTTAATTGCCACTAACATCTTTCTTCTTTACTTCACTTAATATTTATTCACTATACACTGAGGAAAGGGCATTGGGGAAGACCAGAGGAGCATAAGACTGCAATTACATCTGTTCTCTGGGCCTGGATTTTTTTCCTTAATGCATTATTATTTTACCTTAAAACAAGATTTGATAAAAATTGTAGGATGCCACAGAGTTTTTAACCTAAAGGGAATCTCCAAGAGGAACATTTGGTATGTGGTAAACCCCTCAACTTAATTGAGCAAGGATCCTTTTTTGTAAATTGCTATTTCTAAGGCCTAGAGAACACAACTGGAAAAACACCACCTTACAGTGCAAAGTGTAGGGCAGAAGGAGGAACCCCACTGGTAACAAGAGATTGTCTGTCGTTTCAAGAGTGTCTTGTGTAGTAATTGGTGCCTGTCCTGGAGACATTTGTCTACTCCCTGAAATATATGCTCCCGCTGCTTATGATCCAAGACCCAGAGACGAATTCTTTAAGCAGATAAATGAGGCAAACAGAAGATGAAGATTTCGCTCAGTGAATTTCTAAGGATGCATTGAAGGTTTGTTTTAAATATTTCATAGTCTGAGGAAGGCCTAGAGGCAGAGACCAGGAATTGCAGCAGTCTGGCCGAGTGAGCTGCAGGTAAGCAGGCCATACCTGGAAACAGTTACAAAATACATACAAACGCTAATCTGAAAGAAATATGGGAGACAATTTCCTTAGAGTAATTGTTGAATTCTTCTTTTTCCTATTCCATTGTTAAATTGCTTTAATTCACTAAAACATACACATCCTTACTCCTAAATATCTTCAAATGATTTTCATTCAGAGGATATATATATAAAATGCAAAAGCCCAAATACTGAAAACTGAACGAGCTCTAATACTCTGACTACTGTAAAGGGCTCGAATGCTCCAAATACTGTAAACGGAGTGAGCACTAATACTCCAACTACTGTAAACTGGATACACTCTCATGCACCGAATACTATAAACCGAGAGCACTCCAATGCTCCAAAAACTGTAAACTGGATAAGGTCTAAAGCGCCAATACTGTAAAATGAGTGAATACCGTAAACTGAATGAGCTCCAGTGCTCCAAATACTCTAAATTAAGTGAGCCCTAATACTCTGAATACCGTAAACTGACTGAGCCCTAATTCTCCAAATACTGAAAACTGAGTGAGCTCAAATGCTCTGAATAGTGTAAATGGAATGAGCTCTAATGATCCAAATACCGTAAATTCAATGAGCTGTATTACGCCCTAGACTGCAAGTTTAATGAGCTCTGATGCTCCAAATACCAATGACTGCACCTGGAAGACTTCTGTCATCTGTGCTGGTGTCACTCTACAACCACAACTGCTTTCATCACTTCTACTCTCCAAGCACAATTACCCTGACCACTTCTCGTCTCCAACCGCAGTTACTCTCACTGCTGTACTCTCCAACCACAATTAGTCTCGCTGCTGTTACTCTCCAACCACACTCTCGCTGCTGCTACTCTTCACGTCACAATTACTCTAGCTACTATTACACTTCAACCACAATCAGTCTTGCTGCTGTTACTCTCCAACCACAATTACTCCCACTGCTGTTACTCTCCAACCACAATTACTCCTGCTGCTGCTACTGTTTACATCACAATTGCTCTCACTGCTGTTACACTCCATACAATTACTCAGTGATGTTACTCTCCAACCACAATTACTCTCAGTGATGTTACTCTGCAACCACAATTACTCTCACCGCTGTTACTCTCCAACCACAATTATATCTCAGTGATGTTACTCTGCAACCACAATTACTCTCACCGCTGTTACTCTCCAACCACAATTATATCTCAGTGATGTTACTCTGCAACCACAATTACTCTCACCACTGTTACTCTCCAACCACAATTACTCTCACCGCTGTTACTCTGCAACCACAATCACTCAAGCACCACATGTACACTCTCACACACTCATGTATATACACACCCTAACAGACACACTGTCATACAAACACACATTTTATGTGCACACACTCACACATGCAAATGCACGCTCACACCAGTAAACAGTCGTGTGCACACACACATTTACACATGTGCACAGTAACAGTGTCCCACATGCACACACACACACACTCACATATATACATATATCCACAAACTCAACACTCACCCACTCTCACATTCACACGCTCCCCCACACGCACTTACAAATGCACACTCACGAACGCTCACACACTCACATCACCAAGACATTCACACTTATGTGTACACATATTTACACACACTAAATCTCACACATGTATTCAGACTGACACACTCACATGCACACACATACTGCGCACACTTAAAAACTCACACACACTCACACACACATATAAACTTACACAGCCTCCCACACTCACACACACACACACACACACACACACACACACATAACCCCTTTGGCTCCACAACAATCAAATCGGACGTCCTTCCCCTTGCGGGCCGCCCTTCCAGCCTCAGCCTAGTGCTCCGCGTCTCTGACTGCACCGGGCTTGAAGGGCTGTTAGAAACGGTGCCTCCTGCTCGCCATGTGTGTTTCTGTCCCCTCGACTCCATCGAGGCTGTCCTCATCCGTGCTCTTACCAATCCCCAATCCAATGCTCGGAGGGCTGCCACGAGGCCACTGGGCCCCTTCTTCCATGAAAATATTAAAATTACATTTTTGACGCATAGTCATAAAGACAAATATAATCGAGGCTCAACTCCTTGGTTCATGTGCTGTATTCTTCTGTTCATGTTTTTTTTCTCCTGATTGTAAAACAAGGGAGAGTGCGACCACTTTCGTGGGCCCCCAGAAGCAGCGAGGGCCAGGCCTGGTGGCCTCCAGTGAGCCTCGGGCCCTGCTCGGCCTGGGAGACACTCCCTCCTCCAGGTCATCTCCTGCTTCCGAAACCCGCTCACCACCCACTCGGTGTCCCGTCTGCCTCGTGGCTGCGGCCGCCCGGCCTCTCTGGAGCACTCTCCCATCTGCAGCCCGGTTGGGATGGCTGTGCTCAGTGCATCCAGGCTCCTTCCCTGACCCTGCACCCACCCCTAGGTGCCCCCCCCATTCCATGGCTTTAAGGGCCGGTGGTTCCTCAGGGGATCTCTCCAACCCCAACGTTTCCTCTGAACTTGGGACTCCCACACCTTAGCTGCCTGCCCAGCGTCTCCATTTGAGAGTTTTGTAGGAATCTCTGAACACTCCCCAGGGGTGCCACCATCTGCCCTTCCCACGCTCCGCTCCTCAGCAGATGGCACAGCTGCTCACTCCGACCCAAAGGGCCTGACTCTTCTCTTGTCCTCTTGCCTCTCACCTAATTCTTCAGGAAAGTGACCAGCTCCACCTTCCAAATGCATCCTGAATCCTCCTACTGATGTCATGGAGGGCCCATGTAGCATAAACGAAAGGGCTGTTAGACTCATTCCTTAAAGAACAGTAATAACAAGCAACGGCTGCCCCTCTAGACAGCAGCTGTGCTTGCAGAAGTGGGGAGGGTGGGGGAGCCTGCCCCCTTCAGCCCAGAGGCGTCTGCCTTTCAGGGAACCTGGAGGGACCCAAGTCAAAATAATCTGACAGACAGGCATAGGGAGATGCTCAGGGGAAATAACAGTATGGAATGTACATTGAGGATATGGGTAAATGGGGGACAGGAAAATTCTGACAAATAAAAAAGATGAGAAGCTCTGGTTCCCCTTGGGTCCTGTTTATGCCTACACGATGGTCTGAGACAGACCAGGGCCTCTTAGAAATGTGAGTAAAAATCCAAGGCACTGTCATCTAACAGAATCCAAGGGAAGAAAACATTGTACGAGGAGAAGGATGAAGTCAGATCAGAGTCTCACACACAGAGGTCTAGCAGCCTGGAGGCTGGACGCTGGTCATTGGTTTGATAAGGTGTTCATCGCCACTGTCAGGAAACACAGCTCAATTTTGGTAAAGATGAGCCCAGAGAGCAGAGTAAGGACATTTGAGGACCTTTCAAAGAGGGGCATCAATTAAGGACATTTTTAATAGAAGAAGGAAAAGAGAAAAAGCATAGTAATTCAATAAGGAAACTGAATGAAATGATAAGCTTTCAATAGTCAGGAAACATGAATGCACTTGAAAACCAAACAGAAGAAAGGCTGAGAAAGAAAGAATTGAAAGTAGATTTCTCAATAGTCTCAATAAAAAGAATAAAATGATTTAGGACGGTTGACAGAAGTATGCTTTAGTTAGGCTTATAATCCAATTTTTCCATAACTCAGAATTATTGCAACCTTCCAGTGCTGTCTCCGTTGAACTCACTCAAGATCCCCCCCACATGTTTGAGTGAGCAGATCAGATCGCTGTTCTCCCATCCTCTCCCAGCTTTACACAGGTTCTGTCACCCCCACACACCCTCCTGGAAGTCACTGTCCCCAAACAAGATGCCACGTCTACTTTGTCCACATCACAACTCTCTCCTGTGGCTTATTCCCCTCACTCTGCAGAGTAAATGGATTTGCTCTGATAGACGGATTTGCGCTGTTGGCCTGAGAGTGCACGGAAAGCTTCACAATGATTCGTTCAACTGAATTACTACACTAGCCTGAGAGGCCTGTGAGAAGGCCCAGACGGTCACTGCCAAGTACTTGCCAACACAACTCACGGCTGGTTGGTTGTTTTCTTTCAGTCCAGTGGATGTAACCAGGGCAGCTAATACAGCACATGCAATTTTTATCTCAATGTAGATTAGTGCCCAGCAGAAATGTGTTCACGATGAACTCCCCAATGGGATCCTCCCTTCTCCGTTCAGCCACCTGCATGGCTAAGCTTTATGAATTACTCTGCAGGCCGAGACAAATTGTAAACGAGGGGGCATGGAGAAGTGCAACGCAAGGCATGCCTTAGCAACCGAGGTGCAGTCACCATGAATTGAATTAAGTGTCTTCTGAATTGTGCAAAATATCTGCACCTAGCTGATAACTATACAACATTTGCTGTATGTCCACCCTTTACCTCGGGGGAAGAAATTGTTTATATCATATCACCTCCACGTTATTGATTTCCTTTTTATGTTGCTATGGAAACCCTACCACTTTCTTTCACTATGAGATTCACATATGTGAATACATAAACATAGCATAGCAGAAATGGAATTACAAATTCATAAACACTGCATTATCGACTCCAACAGACTGCGCATTTGGCAACTGAGTTTCAGCAGGAAGGAACAGAATTAGCTTCTCTTTAATTGAATCATGGGTTTAACCAGAAACCCTCACTGCTACTATGGTTCTCCAAGGCTGGGAAGATTTCCATGAATAGTCAGCATTTGCTAGGATGAGATTCTCTTACTCATTGTGCCCTGACTTCCAATGACAAGAAAGTCACAAAGTTTTTGTTTTTCTTTTAAGCTACCATCCCAGATTCCTCCTACAAATTTTATGGCAGACAAGTTGTTAAACTCAAGCTTCCAACTTAATTCATTTTCCCAATCACAGATATGGTAAATATTTTAGTTTTCATTTTCATCAATATTATTGACTAACAGTGGCTTAAACAAATATGGGTTTATTTTATTTTATTGCATTGCATTTCATTTCATTTTTAAGTGTCAGGGTGTGTGGACTGGGCAGTTGTTGGCATTTCTTCAGCTGCTTAATAACATCCTTTTCTTGCAGTTTTCCCATTCCTGGGGCTGCTATTTCCCCTCCCGATCTTGCCTCATGACCACAGAATTGTTGCTGTAGTAACAGCGATCATGTCTGACTTCAGGGCGGACAACGGGGCCAGGGAGAGTGTCACGCCAGCTCCACTTACTGATCCTCCTGAAGCCCTTTCCAAGAAGCAATGGCCGAGCTGAGTTTTCCTGACATCTCATTCACCGGAATGGGATACAGGCTCAGCCCAGTGGCACGGTGTGGAGACAGAGCCACGGCTGGTTTACAACACTCACCAGCTGTTGCTTGCAATGGGAGGATGCCGCCATCGGCAGGGAAGAGAGTGGGGGCGTGTGGGAGTGTGTGGCAGCCTGGAAAGTGGCTAAAAAAAGAGCCTTTGCAGATGTGAACAGGGTAAGGATACTGGGGTGGGGGGACTGTCCTGGGTTATTGGGATGGACCTGAGTGGAATGACAGGGTCTTGGTAAGAGGAAGGCAGCGGAGACCTGTCGACAGGCAGAAGGTGACACGATGCAAAGGCAGGGAGAGAAGTGAAGCTGCCGGCCCCGGGGGACACAGCCACAAGCCAAAGACACCACCGAGGCTGGACACGGCCACGAAGGATGGCCCTAACGACACCTTGATTTTGGCTCAGTGATACTGAGTCTGGACTTCCGGCCTCAGAACTATGAGAGAACAGATGTCTATTGTTCTGCCCACCAAGCTGTGGCCATTTTTCATATGAGCCTCAGGAAACTAACACAGATTTGCATTTCAAGGGAATGATGTGGTTTCAGCAAGGTGTTGACTCAAATTCAAAAGGATCTTTCTGTGATCTGTAGGCATCAAAACCAATTTCCATTGACTTCTGTAGAAAATTCCTGGGTGTTTTCAAAAGCAGATTTGGCTGCACGGGATAATTTATTGGTACTCTGCTGGTTTGTGATTCAGCATATTTTTTCTCTTCAATTATAGCCTTAAAATTGGAAAAAGAAATTAAGACGTAAAAGCAAGTAGAGTCATGCTAAACTGAAAAGGCATAATTGGGGCAATATTTTAAGGAATAAATCAAGGAAATGGGAAAAGAGCACTGGTCTCAATTTTCCTGCAGAAACACGGATCAAACAGTAATGGTACGTCTAATCCGCCACAGAAAAGAAATGAGAGATGACAGAATATTGGTATTCACTTCCAAGTTGGCTATTAAATTTTTCTCTTTCTCCCTCCAGAACTCGACATGACCCAGGCTATTTTCAGACAGCGATCTCTCTTTCATCAAATTCAGTCCTGGCTGCTGAGCCTGCCTGCATCACGTAATTACCGTAAACCTATTCTCAATATCTCCTGATTCAAATGGCCTATTTCTTGGTGAAGTTAGATACATCTCTTAACTTTGGCTGTGTGAAATCTGCTCCCAACTCTCAATTACTTTCTCACAGGAGGCAATTGCTCCTGATGAATCAAAGCGCTGGTTTCTCTCCGTGGACCTGCTGGAACTACACGGCAAGGTGCAACCAGAGAGCAATCGCAGGTGACCAGAGACAAATGACCAGGTAGATCCGGAGACAGCCCATGGGGCACTGCGAAACTGCCCTTCTAACAGCTCATGCAGAGAGACCCAGGAAGGGGACTAATTTAGCTTTTGTTTATGTATGAAACAAATATTCAGAGCCTTCTTTAGGAGTGCAGGCTGCTTTTCCAGTGCTTATAAACACTTTATGTTTGCCGATTACCACTTTTTGTTCCCTATCTCCCCCAGCCCCAAGACACATATCTATCACCTGATGCTTTTCACTTCTTCATTTGACTACCAGCAAATTTAAAAGGACCCACGTGCTTGCATCTGAGGGTCACGTAAGTGTCTAGCAAGTTCTGATGGTCATGACACCTTGCTGTCAGCTGTAATTGACACTCTGTCAGTTTTTCTAGAATAAATGAATAAGCCAAATATAGCAGCATTTCTACATTTTCTTATATGGTAAAATTCTTGCAATCCATTAGCATGACATAACTCTCGGAGAAGAAAACCTGGGAAATGAATATCTCAATATTAGTTGGCTGTTAATGCTGTCATCGACATCAGGGGCAACAACACGTTGACCCTTGTAAAAAAATCCCGTCCCGGGAACTATGCTGAGGTAGGACACAGAGAGCCACGTCGCAGCCCCTGCAGCTCCCGTGGAACCAGAGTTCATGGCCTTGGCTGGGGGCAGCAGGAGCTGCAGTGCGAGCTGCCAACCGTCCCGTCCTTAGTTTCCTGGACGACTCGTGCCCACCGCTCAGTCCTTGACAGAAAGGCACATGAACTCAGCTGGGACTCGACGGAAACTGAACCCACGTGGAGAGCTGGCTTCGCTGAGGCTCTCTTGGTGAATTCCTCGGTGTTGGGGTCTCAGGATATGCCAGAGTTAAAGAAATTACTTGGAACAATTCTGTAACCTAATGCTGATGATGATCTCAGACATTTTAAAACTTATCAAAATTATTTGTATCCATGCATGTGATACGGCAGACCTTTTCAACAGCCGAAAACCCAAATGGTTGTTGCATCTGCAGAAGATTTAGTAGATGATGGCGTATTTTGTAGATTGCTTGCTCTACTCCCAGGTTTTCTCTGTGTATTTTAAGTTTCTGCAAAAGTCACTGACACTGTCCCGTTAGCATGGGGAGCAATCAGAGGAAGCTGCTAGTTACGATATGGTTTCACCTCAATTTAAAGGTGAAGTGGTTTCTTTTGTGTGTTTGTTCTTAGAAATGTTCCCTTATGTGTTTTGGAGATTTGGTTTTGTAATAACTTATTTATGAGGTGAATTTTCTAAAAAAAAAAGTTGATACTAGTTTGTTTTCTTTTTAACTGAACACTAAGCATCCTTTAACCTGGGACACCAGGAGACCACATGTGGGGGTCACAGCTTGTGACCATCAAGTGCCAGCGGCAGAAGGAACCACAGCTGATGTGGAGTCAGCAAGGGAGGCGAGTCATCAATGGAAATCAAACGTGCCTAAGGCTGGGCCACTGGAAAAGAGATACATACTCAAAAAATCAGTGTAGACCAATGCTGTGTATTCATTGTTCCTCACCCTCAGGAAGACATGGGCCGGTCCCGTGAACGTGATCGCATTTGGAAATAAGGTATTCAGAGGAGTGATTCATTAAAATGAGGCCAAGCTGGATGAAGGCATGCATTAGTCCAATATGCCTGATCTCTTTAGAAAGAGAGGACATTTGGACATGGACAGACAGAGAAGATGACCGTGTGACACAGGCAGAGACTGAGCTGTGCCGTGAGCTAAAGAGCAGCAGGGATGGCCTGAGGCCGCCACCGGAAGCCAGCAAGACACCCGGGGCAGGTTCTCTTTTCCAGATTTAAGAGGAAGCTGGCTCTGCCAACACCGGGATTCCAGATCTGGTCCCCGGGGCTGTGAGACAATACATTTCCGGTGTGTGGAGTCATGAGTTCGTGGTCCTTTGTAATGGCAGCCTGGGGCACGAAGACAATCAACATCCTGTAATTTACAGATATTCTCATTCACTTTCTTAAACTATAGTCTCATATAAAGGAGGAGAGAAGAAAACCAGAGTAAATATTATGGTGAATTCTCTTGATACATGAAATTGTTTCATAATAAAGGCCGGCTGGAATCCAAAGAGCTCCCTCTTACATAGCTAGATCTTCTTGTTTCAATAATGTAGCTGTGACCTCAAGGTTATACATTATAAGGATACTAGAAATTATCACACAGACATGGTATCAGTTTCCTAGAGATGCTATAACAAATTACCACAGACCCTGTGGTTCAAAAGAGAAGAACTTTCTCTCTCATAGTTCTGGAGGCCAGACGTCCGCAGTCAGTACCGCTGGACCCAAATCAAAGTGTCGGCAGGGACACGTTCCCTCTGGAGGATCTAGGGGAAGAATCTTTTCCAGCTTCTGGAAGCTGCCAGTGATCCTTGATCTGTGGCCACATCACTCCGATCTCTAATTTTGTTTTTACCTTGCTAATGAATCATTATATTTAGGAATTAATTGTAGCTTAAAATTACATTTACATGACACAAAATAAAGGAGGGGGAAATGCCCTGTAGTTAATGAAGAATGCCTGTAGGTAGAAAATCAAGGTTAAATATGTTTTTCATAGTCTCCAGGGCATGGAAGTAAAAGAGCCTCACAGCACAGCTCCCTCAGTATCTCCCCTCCCATCTAATTCATCCACTGTGCTCAATAGCAGGTACATTCTTTGTTTGGATTTTATGACTTCCTAAGCATCTGTGGTCATATTTCAAATTTCGTGAGTGAACCTAAGAATGACATCAGTTTTGCCCTTTACTTCATTTTCTGCAGAAAACAGCTGCTATTATTTGATTTTGATTAAGAATCATACTTGAATTAAAAAAAAAAATAACTTGGTGTCCCAGAACATATCTGTATATTTTCTCTGATTACTCTTTCCTTCTCCTGTTGTCTTCCCCAAACTGCACAGGGTTGGGATTAGAATGACCATTTACATCTGTGGGCACTGTGCACCCAGCACCATGGCCAGCTGGTTTACCACGGTGCAAGGGCTGAGCCTGATTTGTGGTGAGCCAACTTCCCCGGCTCTCAGCCGGCCAAGGGAACCCTGGGCTTTGCCCTCTTATTCACACAAACTGCACAAAGGTCTGTGTTGGTTCTGAGCACTTCATGTGTATTCATCTTTATAATGGGGTGGAAGGTGGGTGTGAATGGTATGTCCATTTTATACATAAGAGCACTAAGGAGTAGTCAGAAAGCTATGAGCAGAACCCAGAAGTGAACTGAGGCCGTCTCACCCCACAGCACGCCACCCTTGGCTGCCAACCATGCAGGAGATGGGAATGGTTTACTCCAGGTGGCAGTTTACTCATAGTTCCCTCCCTCTCTTAGGGACAGAAATCACACGCTTTGCTTTGTTCCATCAGTGGTGCCCAGCCTTGCTCCTTGCAAAGGGCTATCATTGTTGATGGCTACCAGCAAATAGTAGTTATCCCAGGGTCACACGCATACTAAAATGTTGAACCTTC